>NW_022437006.1:7521281-7542645 GCF_009761245.1 Sapajus apella
TTTTTTTTTTTTTTTTTTTTTTTTTTTTTTTTTTTTGAGACAGGGTTTTGCTCTGTCACCCAGGCTGGAATGCAGTGGCACTATCTTGGCTCACTGCAACTTCCATCTCCCGGGTTCAAGTGATTCTTCTGCCTCAGCTTCCAGAGTAGCTGGGATTACAGACACCTGCCACCATGCCTGGATAATTTTTGTATTTTTAGTAGAGATGGGGTTTCACCATGTTGGCCAGGCTGGTCTCGAACTCCTGGCCTCAAGTGATCCACCTGCCACTCTCAAAGTGCTGGGATTACAGGCACGAGCCACTGCGTCTGGCCTCCATGCTCATTTCTGACAGTGCTTCAATTTGTTGTGTTGCATTATATTATATCAAAGATTTAGTACAGTATATATTTTTTTCTGCACAATATTTCAGAAGGATATTTTTAAAAAAAGAAACACCAAGTGAATGCACCAGAATTAAGGTTCAAGTAGCAAGCTTTCATTTAAAAAAAAAAAAAAAAACAAAAAACAAGTTTCTCATTTTTTGTGTAGGAGCAAAAAACAATCTTTAAGGCCAAAAGGAAAAAAATATATTTTCTTTACTTCTGTTGGATAGTCATCATTCCAGAGCACACTGGAATACATGCTATTTGTTTACCAAATATTATTTCATTCTATGTTGAGAATAAAAACATTCCAAGAAAATAAATCGCTTCTTAAATAAAACTTAGTGAGAAAATATAATATAAATTTACTTAAAGAACATTTGCTAGCTGAAGTATGTAACATGTAATGTCCCTTACTATATATGCATGAGAAAAGCGAAACTTTTACTTACCTTTTAAAGATTACCTTGGTCGTAAGCACACCCATTTTTAACTTATTAATTAAATTTGCTTACATCATTAATTTGTATTGTTTATAATATATAAAAAGAAAATTATAAAAAATTCCACATATTTAAAAGTTGATAACTAACCCATACATCTTATACCTTTAAATCCCAGTGTTAATTTCTAACACGAATATTATGTAAAACACAGTAGCTTATACATAAACTAAGTACAATTATGAAAATATATACTATTCAACGATTAAAAGTTTAATAAGAGAATTTAATAGTTTGTTATTTAAGAAAAATACCACCAAAAGAAAGGAAGTATTCCTTATATTAATAATACAAGATCAGTTCAGTGACTTAAAACATTTTAAGTCCAAGGAGTAACAATACAACATGCATATGAATGACATAAAGCACAAAGCCACAATACTCATTAATAAATAGGTTAAAATACAATCATTTCATGCTTACTGATCGCCAAAAATGTAGCTGTTAAATTAACATAGGTTAAGATTTATTTACCCTTTTTTTATTATAGCACAACACTTTCTACATTAAGAAAATTTAAATGTATCTTAAAACTTTCTAATAATATTTTAAATGATTTTTACATTTCACATTTCATTTGCTTTCAAATAAAAAATGCTTCTGAGATGTCATGTCACTCACTCATACACACACACGTATGCATACACACTTTTAATTTTCTACTTAGTCAACAGGATGTGTTGAAGTTAAAGTTATCCATGAAAGAATATTAATCTGATATGCTAATGAAGTATTCTGAAGTTTGTCTATAATATACACCAACAATGAAAGAGGTAAAATGTTCTATTTGGCACTGGCAACAAAACTTCAGATCCGCTAAACCCTTTTAATATAAAAGGCTAATTTAACAAATAAATATGCTTCAGATAATAGAAGAAATCCAGTCACTTTAATGATGTATACATATAAAAAAGTAAATAAATATATTTTTAAAAATTCTACACAAACATTTATTGTAATTTTTAAAACTTCATTATCTTCAACTTATCAAAAAATAAAAATATTACATTTCTTCATAGTGCAAAGACTGAGTATTCAATGAACTCCTTTAGAGATATACATGTAATAAACACTAAAGAATTCTGCACATCTGTCTTCCTATTTGGTAATCTGTGATTATTGTTTTCTTGGTCATTTGTTTTTGTGAGGTTGAAAAGTCATCTATACATAGGACTTTAATGCACATTCAGATTTTTCACTTGTGACATAATTTACATACAAAAATACCATAACAAAAATATATTGGAATATTTTTGGAAATACTATTGGAAATAGTAGTAGATACATTTACATAAATATTGTATGAGTATCACAGTGGATATGTAGAGAAGGTTGATAAACCTTAAAATGTAAAATTTTAAAGGACAAAAAACATCTAAAACTCCCTGGAATGAATTATTTGTAAGTTTAATATTCTATAAATCTTAAAAAGGATTATAATGTTTATTAAATATAATAGGAGTCAGCAAACTTTTCCCAGTAAAAGCCAGATAACAAATATTTCAGGCTTTGTGGGCTACAGAGTTTCCATTGCAACTAATTAATACTGTTGCTGTAGTGCAAAACCAGCTATAGATAACACATAAACAAATGAGCATGATTATGTTCCAATAAAACTTATTTACAAGAATAGGCAACAGGCCAGATTCGGTCCATGGACCATAGTTTGCTGACCTCTAAAATAGAGAATCTGACTCAAAACCACTTAATTTTAATTCCTTCAATACCTAGTAGAAAGCATTAGACCCAAGTAAATGTTTAATGCTTTGTGAATTAAAGTCATAAATGGGTAGAGAAAATAAAACGTCTGTGCTCAGAAACAAATGCCATTACAATTCAATCTCATTAGTGGTTAGGATTCTGTTTTCCAAATTGAGGAAAAAATTCCAAGAAAGTAATTCATAGCCTTCTTAAGAACTAGGCTTGCAAATGAAAACCAATAAAATGAAAGAACATGCAACAGAAACATAGTAAGCAGAAAGTGGATTTCCAATCTAAGATGGCCAATAAAAGATATCTTTTTATGGTGATTTCTTACAATATTTCAAATCTCCCCAAGTAAACTGTTAGGTCCATAGGCATAAGAAATGTGTTTCAATTATCTATGTATCACAGTGCCTAGGATATAGTAGGTGGTCAGTAATGACATTTATTAAATACATATGTGAATGTTTTCCAAGACAAAATATGTTTTTAATTAGTTCCTACAAGATGACGGTCCTTTGAGGCAGCAATTTTACTTTAAGATCCTCCCATAAAGTTTAAATGTTCTGTTGTTTAATATCATCAGTCACACTTTGTCTATAAAGATGAATTTCGGCCTGAGCCAGAACTCGACCTACTCTTCAAATAACATGACTTGAAACTTGGGTTTACATCTTATTATAAAGATGTTTGAGTGGGGCAAAACAAAACAAGTGCAGGCATCAAGCATTGGTTATAAAACTGGAGTTATAACTAATTTTCAAATAAAGAACCATCTAGCTTTATAAATTTAATTACGAATAGATTATAAACTCAAATCAGCTTTTCATTTAATAGAAGCATACTTGGTCATTCATAATTTAAAGCATCAATGGTAATTAAAATGATTATTTCAATATACTTATATATTAATTATTCCTCAAAAAAGGATATTTGAAGACTATTAGAGAATCATTCATGAACAAAGTTTATGAGTTTTTCTATGGCTCCAATAAACACCCAGAAAATTGAAATATTACCAAACCACAGTAACTCCACACAGTGGGAGAAATGCATAACAATATACATTACATAAATTATACTTTTGCAAAGATGTATGTAAAAAACTGTAAACAAATTATGTTATGGAAGTAAATTTCTCTACTTTTTTAAAAATAATATTTTCACATTTCCAAACAAAATAATAAGTTGAATCATGACAAAAAACAAGTTTTAAAGAATGCTATTTGTTTTTTGGATCAGCTATGGATATTAACAGATAAAGCCACACATAATTATATGCTTAAACAAGACACAACCTTAATTTGCCATTTTTACAAGCACAATGTCAACATTACATATAAACGCAAATAATATAATATTCCTGATTAATTGACAGCAAGTCAAAGATAAAATGGAAAAAATATTTCCATTAGAACAGTGTTATGGTTTAAAATTCACATATTAAAAAATAAATATATAAAAATCTCTTACATATGTTACACTAATTAAAATTAAATGGATTCCTCTTCTAAACTATCAAATTTCAAAACACAAACCAAGAGGGCCAATGATCTACTTAAAAAGAAATCTGAGAAGATAAAGTGTATGCATTCCACAATTTATAAAGAAAGGAAATTAAAGCAAGAGACAAAACAGAGCAAAATAAAACAGAATACGAATACTATCATACCATACACACGCCAGGATACTATGCAGCCATAAAAAGGAATTAGATCAAGTCCTTTGCAAGGACATAGATAGAATTGGAAGCCATTATCCTCAGCAAACTAAGCAGGAACAGAAAGCCAAACATTGCATGTTCTCACTTATAAGTGGGAGCTGAATGATGAGAACACATGAACACATGGTGGGGAACAACACACACTGGGGCCTGTTGGGGGAGGAGTGTGGCTGGAGAGAGAACATCAGGAAGAATAGCGAATGGATGCTAGGCTTAATATCTAGGTGATGTGATAATCTGTGCAGCAAACCACCATGGCACACGTTTACCTATGTAACAAACCTGCACATCCTGCATACGCACCTGCTAATGTAAAATAAAAGTTAAAGAAAAAAAAAAAGAATGAACTCTGCCTCTCTCAGACTCAAACTTTATAAGATGTTAACAAACAAGAATACTATCATACCGATGTCCATGGTTCCTGATGCCATGACACATCAGCAGGGCAAGCATGCATATGACACTGTATTACACTTGGCGGCTTGTTTATGATTTCACAGTTGTGATCTTCTATTATTTGGCCATTGGGAAATTGACATGTTACAAGTCTTGTTTTTATTCCTCCTCCACATGTTTTTGTACACTAAAAACAAGAATAATAAAATTCAAAACTATGTGGTTTTAAAGAGAATAATATATTGCTTCATTCAACGTTTAAACAATTAGTAATTATGTTTAGTAATTTTAACATCTAGTAATGTTACTCTAGTAATAGTAGAGTTTAAGTTTATAATTACTTCATAATTATCAACATTTCTCCCTAGATAAAAAAATAAATCAAAGTTTCAATTCCACGATTTTAAAAGTTGACCAGATTTTGACGATTAGTATCATAATATATTTCAATAAGATATCCAGGACCTATAAGATAATGTTGGCAGGCTAAGCCAGAATCAGAATTTATGTACCTAAGTAATGAGCATTATTTACAAAATGTTCAATATCCAATCAGCAGATTACTATGTAATCATGAAAGATGTTAATAATAAGGTAGGTCTAATTTTATAAACATGAAAAGACATTTAGTATATATAATATAAAAACAGCAAGTAACAAGGCAGCTGTAAAATACAAATCAATTTCTAAAACTCACGTAGAACAAAATTCTGTCAGGAAATATATCAAATTTTGCTAAAAGTTTGTATCTCCATTTTGACATATAATTTGAATTTTCAAAATGAGTGCATGTAAACTCAGAAACAGAAGTTACTCTTGTTTTGGGAAATAGTAAAAATGTATCTTCAAAATGTGCTTGATATGTATTAGCACCTGGTCTGAGTGTACTTTAAAAACATGATTTCAAACTCCCAATGTTTGAAATTGTGAGCTAAAAATCATTAAGCAAAAATATTTGACTAAGTTAATTAGGTCATTCATTTGATTTATCCAAAGCTAATAGAAATCTTTGCTTCATTCCCATCCCATATTATGAAGGAAATTATTATTAAAAGTGACTTTAAAAATTATCTTTATATTTCCAGTGCCTAGAGAGTGCCAGTGCATGAAGCATGTGCTCAATAACTGACTACTACCTGAGAAAAAGATTTGCCAAATGCATAACTTAATAACAGGATAAAACATCGTCTATATTATATTCTATTTTTCTATTTTTATATCAACTTAATTTTCTAAAAAAAATTAAGAGAGTCAACCAACTTTAGAAAGATACTAGTAGTTCACAGACATATTGCCTACCATATTAGATTCTGTTGAAAAATCTAGAGTATGCATTTTTTAAATCATTAATGAGTGACCTAAACCATGACAGACTATCTACTAAAAAAACATGGTTTAATCACTCAATTAAAAAAAGAATAGAGGCAGGAGAATTACTTGAGGCCAGGAGTTTGAGACCAGCCTGGGCAACATCGTGAAATTCCCATCTCTATTAAAAATATAAAAATTTAGCAGGAGAATCACTTGAGCCCAGGAGCTGGAGGTCACAGTGAGTCGAGATTGTGCCACTGCACTCCAGCCTGGACAACAGAGTGAGATCCTGTTTCAAAATAAAAATAAAAAAAAATCTTTTTCTATATTGTACAGTGAAATAAGATTATCAAACTGTATAAAGTGCTTTTTACTTTCAGTCTTCATAGATGTAATAATCTCACACGTTTAGGAAATATTATGACTTACTTCTCTCCAACTTCTGTAGTTCCACTGTGGACAAGGCCCTGGATCACAGTGCTTTAACTCTGGAGGCTTGGAGGCTGCATCGCAGTAACTGGCACTTTGTCCATTTTCATCCTGGCAGACCACAGCCCTGCGCTGAAGACCTCCAGAACAACTGCTAGAGCACTGACGTGGATAAAACACAAAATATGCACAAACTGTGGATTCCACATCATAAATTTATATGTGGTAAAAAAAAAAATCAGCACTGACTCAATCAAAATCAAACTCTACATTAAAATCTCCTTCATTGAAATCACAATTTGAATTGAGAAAATCTGTCAAAACACTTGAGGCTTACTGGGAGCTTCATGAGAATTTGTTGATGAAAAGGTGGGACTTTCAAGTTTGCATTAGGAAACAATTTTCACTTTTACCATAAGTGTTAAGTAAAAAGAAAGTTTTGAGCTCTCACTAGGAAGGAATAAAAGACTAGTAAATTACTTAACTTGATACTGGTGGCTTTCTTTATTTTGTATTATTAATCTCATATAAAATATGAACAATTATACAATTTGTAGTTTGTCATGATTTTATACCAGCTTATTGTATTGCTATCATAATAATTTTTGGGTTTAGGTTTTTTCATAAATATTTATAGTCTTACCCCTTAAAGGATTTTCTTTTGTTTTTATTATAATGAATTCTAATCAGATTGTTTTATAGTACATTCCTCTGTAATCATAATAACACATTAGTTCATAATTTAATAAGAACTCCAGAATTTGTAATCAGCATCAAAAAATGGTTAATCCTTTCAATATTTAAACTATTGATCGTCAAATAAATTTAGCATTTAAAGTACTGATGACATCATATACATACCTGTTAAAAGGACGTAAAGTAACAAAATTACAGAATTAATATAACTCAATAAAGATGGCTTACTGATCCCCATGGTCCAGTTCTCCACTGGTTTCCTCTGACTGATGGATAAACCACCTGATTTTCATCATCTTCAAGTTTGTGAGTTAATGGCAAATTCATGCTTGGATAATAGCTCGGCTGCTCAGAGGAATGAGGAAAGTGTCTGTATGTGGGTGGGCAGGCTGCCAGGCTACATTTTTGTTCCATCAAAGGGCGAACTTCAGGATCACAGTAATTCTCATCAATTGGCTGATGGTAGTTGATGCATAAAACTTGTCGAGTTCTTTTTCCATGGCCACAGGAAGCTGAACACTGATCAAAAATTTAGCCAATGGTAATATACATTAATTTATATTTAATATCAAATATATTTAAATTTTTCATTTTCTGTTTTTCTCATAAGAATACTTACAGGTGACCAATCCCCTGCTTGCCACTCTCCACAAGGGCTAAAACAGTCCCATATTTCAGCAGGTCGGGGTAAGTGGGCACAATATGATTCATCTGCTATTCTATCAAGAGCATCACGACAGCTTACATAGCGGGCTTGAGTACCTCTTCCACAGGATACAGAGCACTTTTTAAAAAATCAGATTGTATCCAGGCATTACACAGTGGTTCCTCGCACATGTCCCTTATACATCGCTGTTACTCACATTTCTAAAACATCCAGTTTCTTGAGAAAATTTAATTTATAGGTAATATCACCTGACATCACATCTGAGTCAAATAAAGATGGAGTAGTGAATATTTCAATCAGTTTATATCATAAATTTCATAAATAATCTACAATAATTTCTACAAATTCTAAAATAATCTACAATAATATATAAATATAATGATTTAAAATAATGCTTAGTTATTTGCTAAAATTTAAAGATACTGAAAATATTTTAGATAAGAAAATCTTACAATATCAATAAAAATAACTTTGATATCTAATATCTATTATTATCTAAGTAACAGACATGATTCCATAATTAAAATATTCAGAGAATATGTGAAGCTTAAAAATACGTATTCAATAAGATTGTAGCAAAGTATACTCCACATACATTAAAGCTTTCAGTGTAGAAAAACAATATGAAAATGTCTATAGTTCAAATAAAAGCTGATAAAAGCCTAATACTGTGTCTGCTTCTGATAACAACCTGTGACCTAAGTATTATTATTATTCCCATTTTGAAGATTAGCAAATAGACTCAGAAAACTTCAACTTCTTGTCCACAGATACTTGAAAGGCAAAATACTTGGCCACTAATTCCTAATTCTAAACCCTATGTTTCTTCTATAACATCAAAATACCTGAGACTGAATTTGTACATTAATTTGTGAAATCTCTAACAGCCATTTTGTTGATGTCTAAAAGCCTCCACAATAGAAACACCATACATCTTAAAGAAATTCACTTACTGGGGTCCAAGAACCATGTCGCCATTTTGCCATTTTCTCTATGAGAACAGTTGGTGATAAAGTGGTTTCAAGTTCAGAAATAAATGGGCAAGATGTAAGTACACAGTTCTGTTCAGAAGAAAAATGAATCTCGTAAAACATTAATGACTGATTTATATAAAATCCAATACTTCATTTCTTCTTCTATATGTCTCAAGAATAGTTGCATACTAAATTACAAATAGGTAATATGAATGTTTTCATTTTTCAAAAGCACGAACTACAGTATTGTCAAGTATCAGTAGTGGATAATGACTGAATCCTGAAGTTTGGACCATTCTGTTTGATTGTTGAAAAGGAAAAGAGCATCAGTCTTAAATACTGCTCAGCTAAAACATTCTGAATGGACACAGAACTCTACCTTGAAAAGCACAATACACTTTAGGAGTTTAATAATAGATATCCTTCTGCTTCAGTTCAAAGAATGGAAATATACAAGTTAAATGAGTAAAAAATATTAGCAGAAAAAGAGTAAAAAATATTCATTAATAAAGCTACAAAGCTGGCAAAACAAATAAATTCTATGTATTTTTTTCTCTCTCTGTCACATACATTTTTAAGGCACATAAGATTAAGTGGAAAAAAAACAAGTAAAGAAATAATTTTAACACGTCAGTAATATTTCTGACTCGTAAATCTTTTTGTTTGTAACCCATGGTTCCTTTACCTGTCTGTCACTGGGGCGACTAGCTTCATGGCATTCTGTGTCCTCTAACACTGCACTAACTAGCTCACTGACACATTTAACATCTCGCATCTGATACCCATGTCCACATGTGGTTGTGCACTGTAAGAAGAATATAAATAGATATCAAAAAAAGTTGTTTTCCAAAAGTTACATAAACTTCTATTTTCTTAACAAATATCCTGTTAATAATATGCTTTCAATAATCTTTTCACCAGTCCTTTATACCAGATTTAAGACTTAAAAAGAGCAAATTCAATATGCATATTTATTCAAATTTAGTAAATACAAATCAAATATTGAAGTTAACCAAACTGTACAAAATTAATGTATCCTAAAAAGTTGTCATATAAAAATATAAATAGAGGCCTGATATTTTAGAAACAGTTAGTATGATTTAAGGAAACTCCACTTAGTGTATGCATGTCATTTGATATACTTTTCAAACTCTACCTAGTGTATGAATGTCATTTAATACACTAAGTAAATTTTAAAGAGACAAAGAAGAAACAACATATGATAAATTTAAAGGGAAGATGAGAGAAGGCTTCTGTCAACTGTGGCAACCTCTACGAAATAATAAGCTACACTATCCTCAACCAGCTTGATCATTGCTCATTCTGCAGACTCCTAGCTGCCTGTTCAGTAAAATATCTAAACAATGCCTAACCTAAATACAGTAAAGATATCAATGCAGAGAGATGAAAATATTTATAATTTAAACAAAGCTGATAAAAGCATAGAGTCTGTAGTATTTTGGTTAACAAAAGGGAGTTCAAAAGCAAAGCTGAAATACTTATTACAGCAAAATAAGCAGTGCTGACTAGTTGCACGTAAAGATTCACATTTCAGGGATGTTGTTTTTTTTAAAAAAAAACAAGCCAAATTCCAATGCATCCACTAAGGGAGGAGTAAATATAACACAACTTTTGTGTTATTCTGTAAAGATAGATCAAACCAGAAAAACCTGTAACATATACTCACAGGACCCCATGGTCCTACTTGCCAGGAAGCACATGTATGAAGTTCACATGGACTCAGAGATTCAGGTTTGATATTTGAATTACAGAAGCCATCACTCAAGTGATCTTCATTCAGCTGACACCATACCTGCCGCTGCTTTATTCCTTTACCACATGTAACAAGGCACTGTAAGAATACAAGTGATCATTATTTATTTGCAGCATTAGTCAACACGAATGCCTTAAAATGATGCAATGATCAATTTGTGTATGAAAATGCAGTTGAAAGATCACTTCCAAATGCATTTTCCCTCACTTCTCCAGAGATATTCACTGGGTAAAATCAGCCTGCCCCTAACTTCTGTTGTCCAAGTTCCACTGAAACATCCATTTATCCTGGAAACAAAGATGCAAAACTAACCTTAGGATAAGTATATATCCCATGCTGCTGTGGACCCTGGCACTTTCTTATGCAAAGGGTTATACATTAAACATCAGTTAGTGTTATTGCTAGCAAGAAACTATAAATAGTGTAAAGACAAACTATCTTGTACATTTCATTTTTTTGTTTGATTGTTGAGACAGAGTCTCACTTTGTCACCCAGGCTGGAGTGCAGAGGCCAATCTCGGCTCAATGCAGTAATATCTGCTCACTGCAACCTCCACTCACCGCAACCTCCACCTCCCAAGCTCAAGCAATCTTCCCAACTCAGCCTCTCAAGTAGCTGGGACCGCAGATGTGTACCACCACACCTGGCTAGGTTTCACCGTGTTGCTCAGGCTGGTCTTGAATTTCTAAGCTCAAGAAATTTGCACACCTCAGCCTCCCATAGAGCTGGGTATTATAGGCATGAGACACTGTGCCTGGCCTGTCTTATAAATTTCTGATTGCCTTGATAATAGTTATTTACAAAATGACAAAACAAATTTAAGCACTTTTAAATTTTGTTAAGTCTTAGATTACAAAGCTTTCCTAACACAATATATTAATAGTTCCAAGCCTCATATGTTTAATGTACCTCACTCCATTCACTAGTAGCCCAACTGGGACAGGAAAATTCATTGCAATTCTCTTTCGTCACTCGGGACAGTTCTTGGCATTCATTGTCAGCAAGACGATGGCCAAAGTTATCCACACAATAAGATTCTCGAGACCTTTCCCCTCCTCCACAACTCCTGGAACACTAATTTTTTAAAAAAGCAGTAACTAAAAATAGCAGATTTTTAACAAAATTATTCTTTGGAGTAACATAAATATTGAATTAGAAAAAAGGGGGCAAGTTTTTTTTAAGCAATCATTGTTATTGTACCTGAGACCATTCTGAATAATGCCATCTTGTGAAGATACAGTTACCATGGCATAGTTCTTGGGTAGGAGGTTTAAGTTGGTCACCACAGTAGTGGTCATCAACTGCAACAGTCTGTCCTTTATGAATGGAATACTTTATGCAACGAATGTCCAAGATTCTATATCCTTGGCCACATTGGGATGAACATTTACTTTTGCCAATAACATGCCACCTAGAAAAAAGATGTTATTATACTTAAGAGGTATATTACGTAATTTAAAAACAAATTCAGAGACACTCATGCCCTCAGTTTTAAAAATTCTAAGAGCTGATGGACAAACCACCATAAAACAAAACCAGTCTTGAAACAGTAAGCCAGCATTATACTACTGATCTCACACCAGCATTTGGTGGCAGCTTTGGAGGTGTGTCCAAGGAACCCCAAGCTTCCTCAAAAACCTTTGAAAACAGCTGGTTTAGATCATGATTACCCAATTACTTAGTGGCAGATTTAAGACAATAACTGAATATATCTGACTCCAAATCAGGTAGTTTCTCCCTATGCAATCCCTTTATAAGTACTTTGATTTTATGACCAGGGAATCTCTAGGAATTTGACTACATCAATAAAGATAATCTTTAAAAAGTTAGCTAGTTTTTGTAAAGTAAACCACATTTTCTCATTAATTCATGTAATCTATATTTAGACATGTTTCCAGGGAAAGCAAGTTTTCCACAGTTCAAAATGTTAGTTATAGTCAGATTATCCCAATTGTAGTCTAGCATTTATCAATGTGAGAGCACCAATGTAACAAAGCACAGAATTCATGGAATTCATTTCCATCCATAATAACATCTCAAGGATTTCACTGTGCTTCCTTGCTTCCTTTTGCTACTCTGTAGTGGATACAGCTTATACAGGCAGTTCTACTACTGTGCTTTTGCCATATTTTTAAACAAAATCATAAATATATAGAAATTCTCATCCTTATTAAGTGAAAAAGGTTCTGGCCGTACCTGAATGTTAAATGGTACCTGCTACAATGCTAAAAATAAATGTGATAGATGGACTAATTGTATACCATATGTCACTCCAAGACCGAACACACACACACACACACACACACACAAAACCCCAAATAACAAGAAATTTAGAAGTATAAATTTCCTGTCATGCTTTAGGATCAATTTCCCTAAAGTTTAATGGAAAACATACTGATAGAATACCAAGGAAATCAATCAATTTGATTTCTCCAATCCCCAAACTTCAGAAGTTTACTGATTCATTAATTCAGTGGAAAATAAAGAATCATGCTACAAAAATTATTGTTTCAGACCTTTAAACCATCCATTTTCAGATCAGAGTTTAGTTGTATTTATTTTACAGACAAAATTGCAACCATTTTCTATGCAAAATGTTGAGACCTATGTACTGGTATTCAGAAAATACTACGAATGAAAATTCAAACCAATTCTGTACTGAGTTTTACCATAAATTAGTGAGACTGAAATTTTTTCATGACAGGGGCAGACGATGAGTATTAATTATATGTCCACTCTGTATCAGTCACTGTGCTAAATGTTTTAATCTTAGCTCACTATTAACCTGGTTATATTACATATTATTTCTCTTTTACCTTAGTTCACAGTCTGTATTGCAACTTTCAGTAACTAACGATGGAAGAGGCAAGTGGTCACATTTTTGATCAGACACAACACTATGATCACTCTTATGTATGCAAGTTATTTTTCTTCTCTGAAGACCTTGGCCAACGTCAAATGAAGATAAAAAAAGAAAAGAAAATTATCATAGTTAGATGTTCTATAATTATGCAATTCTGATAATAACTTAAAGGAGTCAGCTCAGCAAGTAAAAACTGCCCATGTAACATACAGGTTATACTAGTATATTAATCTAGTGAGGAATGACTTTTTGTAATAAGTAAACTGAATCCTGAATGACTGAGGAGTTTGCTTAATGAAGAGATGTACAGAAGATGGGACAGGCATTGGAGTAAAAAGAAATTCACTATAGCAGGATAGAGTGGTTGTTGGTGAATAATTGAGTAGCTAGGAACAGTGCTGTTGCTATATAGTACACTACCTTATTGTCATCCGTCAGCTACCTCCCCTTTCCCCATAAGAGGATTGTGCATCTCTATTGCTATAATGTTATCGTAACTTCGTGTAGGGGAAGATCTCTTTCCTGTCCATTGGCATCAGGCTTTTATCAACTGACTGAAAAGGAATGTGACCTATTCCAGTCCCACCCAGCTCTCTTTCTTTTTTCCTTCTGCATCGAGAACATCATTTCCCAGATAGAGCTGATCTTTCAGCCTGAAATCATGAATGAAAAAGGCATAGACAGGCAATAAAAAGATCAGTGTTTGTCACCATTCGTTGGCGAAGGAAGGAAGAATAAATAGTTGAAGCACAGGAGATTTTTAGGGCAGTGAAACTACTATGTATGGTATTATATTGGTGATTACATGTCATTATACGTTTGTCAAACCTATAGAATTTACAACATGAAGAGTGAACTCTAATGTAAACTATGGACTTTAGTTAATAATAATGCATCAAAACTGGCTTATCAATTGCACAATGTGCCACATTAATGCGAGATGTTAATAATAGAGGAGTGCAAGTGAGTGGCAGGAATGGCACAGGGAAGAAGGATGAATATACAAACTTTCTGTACTTTCTACTCAATTTTTCAGTAAACCTAAAACTTCTCTAAAAAAATAAAGTCTCTAAATAATAATTAAAAAACATGGACATAGATACCAAGTTGGAGTAGAGCCATAGCCAATTAGCAGCTAAAACATGATATGAGCAATAAATAAGCCTTTATTGTTCCAAGCAATTAAGATTTGGCGGTTGTTTGCATACAGCATAACTACAGCAAAAGCAAACTAAGAGAAGCAGTCATAACTGACCAGAGTCATTTGAACTTTATGTTTTCTGCAATGAGCAGATGGTAAAGAATGTAAACAGTCAGTGACATGAACAAATTTCTGTTTTATCAAAGTTCAACTTTGTGCTTCCAGTTAACTAAACATGATCATATATGTTATCTCTGCTCCTTGCTAAATATCCAGTCAAATAACTATAAGAAATTTTGAAAAAGCATAAATCTAAGAGAAGAAAAAAGAAAAAAAAAGCAAGAATTTTGAATATGAAATGTTGGATATGAAAAGTATATGGAAATAACTATTTAACAGAGCCATGGAAGATGAAATCTAAGCCTGCAAAGTGGGAAAGTAAATAACAAACAAACCATTTGTAACATAGAACCCAAGAAAAGCCCAGGAATGGAAAATGCCAGGTTCCTCTGATAGGGAGAATGTGTGAGGGGTAGGCCTGAAAAAATAAAGAACTAATTGAAAAGTATTCACAAAGAAGGGTTAGACCACTAGCTTCCTAGTTGAGAGCAGCACTGTCTGCTGAAAACAGAATGTGAACCATAACTGGAACTTTATATTTTCTAGTAGTCATATTAAAAAGTAAAAAAAAAAGGTTAATTTTAATAACATTTATATTTGGCCCCAAATATTTTTAATATGATCATTTTAACATATTAATATAAAATTATTATTATTTTTTCAATATTATATTTTTTAATGGAAAAACTTAAGACATGTAATGTAAATACCATTTCACGTTCAACAATTTTACTAGTTTCACAACAGTTATAAGATGAAAGAACACATAAGATAGTATTTATGTTCTCCTTACAAGAACATTTTCTTCCTTTCTTGGGTGCTTTCTGACTTTGAAAATACGAAGAATTCTTGGACCTTTACTAGAAACTAAGGGGGTGAGCATCAATAAGGAGCAATTTATTATTCAATTATCTTTGCTTCTGGCCAAGTATAATGGTTAGGAGCAGGTTGTGGTGACAGGCAGATCTCTGCTCCTCATTAGCTTGGTGGCCTTTGGCAGATCCCAATATCTTTCTCGTCCTCAGTTTTTGCCTTTGTCAGGTGGGGTATAGGTAGTAACCTTCCCCTTAGGGCTAGCAAGAGGATTAAATAATGCAAGTAATACCTGGCATGTGGCAATATTCAATGACCACTTGTTTTCATTATATTTAAGGTGATTGAGTGAGTGGCATAGGGTTTAATAAAAAGTGTTTTTTATGGGAAAGGACAACCATGGTTAAAAATAGGCCCGTGAATTCTAACAGAAGAGATAGATGCCTTAGGCTCACATTTTCTGTTCTAGCCTGTATTTTACATTCTTTTTTTATTCTAAGCCTTTCAAATTTAGTATGTATTTCGTGTTTCAATAGATTAACCACACGTGGCTAGTGGCTACTATATTGGACAGCATAGCTCTAGAAAAAGTGAACTTGAGGGCATAAGACACAGCTGAGAACAGCTGGGAACACACCCTACTGAAGCAGGTGGCTAAGTAAAATTCTCCACACTGAATGATGTGACCCCAGCCCATTCAGTGCTCAATTTCCTGCTGGCACCATGCCAACTTCTGTTGTCCTGCAGCCCCCTCATGACTATCAGAAGATGAGAGAATTCCTCTCTTGTGGTACTGTTTAACTCAAGAAAAACAATCAACTGACAATAACATTTCGAGCTTCTCTCCAATGACATATGAGAGGGCTACTTAATGACCAAATTACTCTGTAATGAAACTTTTAGTTAACTTGTCTGACTCAGAGAGGACTTTCAATCAGAATTTTTGTGCTTTTAAAATATGAACAAACAGCACAAGATCAGTAAACATTTTAGGGAAGCTTCTAACACAAAAAAAGCTAAAATAAACAATAACAAAATAGAACTAGGATGAAACCCATATAAATCAGGGGGCAGAAGGAAACTAAAGACTATGATTAATACACTCAGAGATACAATAGAAAGTATCACATTCATAAAACAAAAGCAAGATGTTATGAGAAGAAACATTAAGAAAACAGAGAAATTGAGAGAATATATTAGAAAATAAAAAATCAGTTTAGGAATGTGAACATCCAAATAATAGTAATTTCCCAAAGATATAAGAGAAAAGTTAACGTGAGGAAGTCATCAAAGAACATGATAAAATTTCTCAAGACAAAGATTTGTTTCCAAATTGGAAAGGCATCTTAATTACCTAGAAAAACAGATGAAAAAACAACCAAATCAAGGCACATTGTCCTGAAATTTCACACCACTAGAATTAAAGAGAGGATCCACAAAACTTGTAGAATATAACATGCTATGTACAAGCACAGAAAATCAGAAAATAAGGCATTCAAAATTCTAAAGAAAAATAATCTCTATTTATACCAACCAAACTACTGACCAAGCATGAGAATATAATTATGCCACTTTCAGATGTGAAAGGTCTCAAAAGAATGTACTTTTTTTCTCAAGAAAATACTGAGGGATATGTTCCACCCCATGAAAGAAATAAATCAAAAAGAGGGACTGATAGGATTTAGAAAACAAGGAATCTAACACAGAATACTGAAGAGAATTACCAGGACAATAATGAAGGGAAATCTCAAGATGACAGTCATTAAACAAGCCTGAAGCAACACAGACAGATTAGAGAAAAGAGGGCCACAGTAGCCAAAGGTAAAGAAGAAATGAAGGAAAAATCAAATTGATAAGTTCTATAATATGCTTGAAAATATTAAGACAGAATATATAGCTCTGACAAAAAGTTTGAGTACTGATAACTCAGGACACAGAAACAAACAAACAAAACTTAGGAAATGTAATTTTAGAGAAAGTTAAAAAACACACACAAAAAAGGAACATCATCATAACATACTATGTGGTAAAAGAAATAAGGATTCCTTTTCCCCTGCACATGATTGTTTAAGAGAACTCTCCTGCTTTGGACTCCCAAATCATCTCTCACCACGTTTGTCCAAACTTCCATTTTGAATCTTGTTATTCTTGGTGTGTTCACTGCATTTTAAAATGTTCCTTCATTTTCTTGTTGCTGGAATTTCTCCTTCTATCTCCCTATATCCATGGTCACAGACAAGCTTACCCACTAAAGCTGGAATGCTGGTTCCAGCTTCCCAAATTCCAATTCTCTTCTAAAAGGATATTCAGGGCCTTTCTGACAAAATAAATTCTTCCATCTTCACTGTTAACCAAAGCTCTGTATTTTCTACCTCTAGCATTTATCCCAGTCAATCACGCATCATCTCCTTGTATCCCCCCACCAAGACACTGCTTAAACAGTAACAAGAACATTTGTTCCCATGAAATCATTCTGGGAAGTACTGTCTAGATGCCACAGGAAAAAGACTGTGCTTCTTCCGGAATAGGGCACCACAGTTCCTTTGGCACTTTGTCAGGTCAGTTTGTTAGACTGTTCTTCACATTCTCACCATCTTTGGTCACTCCCTCTGGCAGCCCACTTTCGATGATAAGCTCATCTCCCCATGGTTCTGGGCTTCCTTTCCTCTGATCCACTGCTGCCCTAATTCCCAAACTTTTTCTCTAATCTTCATGAAAACTTTTTTTTTCCCATTGTATACAAAATTTTCTATCTTCAGCTTCAGTCTCCTCAAAAACTGCTCCCTCCACCTTTTCTAAGCTCCATACTGTGCATATCTATAGTACTGTATTTACCATTTTATAAATAAATTAACATATATATTCATGCACCTGTTTCAAGCACTAGACTAAAAGTGAATGCAGAATTGGGATCTTATTAATAATCTGGATATATTCCCTCAATAAATATTTATTGCATTGAACATAATATTACACAATTAAATATCCATAATTACAGACTGTACAGACTCCAGTCTTTATACTTTCTTTCCGTACTATAAATTGCCCTGCTGCTCCCACTCTGCTCCTTTCCCATTCTATTTCTTTCAGTTTTTCATGCCATCTGTACAATTATACTTTCTCATGGTCAGGGAAAGAAAATACAAAGATAAAATAATGTTTGATATCTCAACAATAAAAGAGGAAGCCAGGTTGTTGAGAAAGTGTGTGTGAAGATGAGTGGAAGAAAAGGCAGATATTTCACTAGGAAGTAGGATATATATAAGTTAAGAGAAACTTTCTGTGGCTGTGAAAAAGAGAATGAGAATGGGAAAGTAAAAGAACACTAATAGAGAAGGTTGAAAAGAGTAGCATTAAATAGTGCTGTTAAGTATAAGAGAATCAGTGAAAAAAGTAGAAAGGAAAAAATGATTAAAAACCTTTGTATGTCTGTGTAGGATATGTGTATGGACAGTATCAAAATGCCCAGAATGATGCCAGAATGCACAATCTTTTGTCCTGTATTGAATGCCAGTGTACCTTGACACATTTTGGTACAGTCTTCCCATGGTCCATAGGGGTCCCATGTGAACATGTCGCTCCTCTCTTCCAAAGGGATATTGAAGGAGTAACGTACATCAGGGTTGTATAAATTACCCACACACAACACCTCAATAGGAATACAAAGAAACATACAATTAATTCATAAAAAATATATTCTTAAGACATTATTTTACATTTTATGTTAAGCACTTAACCAGTAGTTTACTAATATAATTAAATCTAAGTGTTACTACTGAAGACAGAATTTACCTGCAAAATAAGTTCTTTCTCTTGTCGATTAGTACTATTAATTCTTTCAACTGAGTTGTCTGATCCACTGTATTCAATAACATTTCTTGTTCCTTGCACATTGACTTCTTTTTTTGATCTACTTAGAACAAAATTTCCATTTAAAATAAAATTCCCTTCAGCGTCAGATAATGCTGTAAAAGAATATAAGCAAAACTCATGAAATAGTAAACCCAATCAACAACACAGAAAATACTTGTTTTACCTTTTTTTTCTTTTTAGATGGAGTCTTGCTCTATCTCCCAGGCTGGAGTGCAATAGCACAACATCGGCTCACTGCAACCTCCGCCTCCTGGGTTCAAGTGATTCTCCTGCCTCAGCCTCCCAAGTAGCTGGGATTACAGGCATGTGCCACCACATCTGGCTAATTTTTGTATTTTTAGTAGAGACAGGGTTTCACCATGTTGGCCAGGTCAGTCTCAAACTCCTGACCTCAGGTGATTCACCTGCCTCGGCCTCTCAAGTAATAGGATTACAGGCGTGAACAACCATGCCTAGCCTAGTCTAACTTTTAAAGTTCAAATCCTTTTTCGAAATTAAAGATGTAAATTTAAATTAATGTTGAGGAAATAAACTTTATTTTACTGTAATGTGGGATTTAATTAATAAGTTGGGTAACCAGCACATCAGCCAAAGATATTAAAATAAATTCACTCTATATTTTTCTATCTCAGATAGTCATCTTCTTCCATGAGGCATGTAGCTTCAGAACAGACAAACAAGAAGTGGGAAAGCAGAAAGAGGTCATGACCCCAGCAGATAGATTAGTTCAATCATCCTTGTCATCAATGGTAGGGAAAGAAGGAGCAGCCAGATGGCTGCAACATTCTCTTTATGCTTACCTTAGAAAAAAGGTACAAGGCTTTAAAACTCTAGTCTTAACATTCTAGAAGGCCATGCATGCAATGACTATACCATTCTCTATACAAATGTCTAGACCTTTCATAGAAAAGCCCTCTCTGTTCATGTCCCCTTCTTGTTCTCCCAGGGACAGACACTAATATATGCCTATAGAATATATGTATATGCACTGAGGTAATATTTTTAACACAAGGAAAAGAATTTCAACTAAATGTAAAAGGCCAATAATTCAAACAACTTAGATTTGATTTTATTTAATGAATTTTTGCAGTTTTTTATTGAGGTGAAACTAATATAACATAAAATTAACCATTGTTAAACAAACAATTTAATGGCATTTAGTATATTCACAATGATGTACAATCATCACCTCTATCTAGTTCCAAAACCTGTTCACCCCAAAAGGAAACCTTGTATCCATTAAGCAGTTGTTCCCTTTACATTTGACTTTATAGTTCCAAATGCAATTCCTGAGATAGGCTGTTCATTATAGATTCAGATTGCCAGTTACACAGGCTAATTATTTGAGTCAATATTTCACATCTTATTAATGTGCAGCAGATGCTTTCTCAATACCGGCTCTGCATCATTACCTACCTACTCCAGTTTGGTAAATTACAGATAACAGCATTAAGATGTTTCTCAGGCAGACAGAAAAAGTATAAAACATTCTTTTCATATTTGTGTCTAAAGTAAAATTCTTTAAGCCTGAAAGCTAATTTCTAAAAATAAGTAACATAAATTAAGTCTATACTTTAGAAATAGCTAACAGACAATATACTCTGACTACATTCATTAACATATAAAAATGTGAAACCACAATTCTTTTTCTGACTTTTTAAAAAAATCCAAGAGGTTAAAAAAAAACTGTATTTAAATATTTTAGCTACATAGTAAAAAAAAAACTTGAAAAAATTATTTAAAACATTTAATTTCAAAGAATTCTATAATTAATATTAGACAAAATGATAGAAGAGAATTTTATTCTAAATACACATGCAACTAACTGACTATAACCTCTGGTTATCTAAAATATTCTTATGAGAAAAAACTGAAAACAAATTATTGTTCAGAATTTCATTTAGTTTTTTTTGTTTTTTTTTTTTTTTTTTTTTTTTTTTTAATAAATTTTGGTTTGTTTAAAAAAATATTTTTAGGGGGCCCTAATTTTTAATTAAAAAAAAAATTTATT
>NW_022437006.1:7542745-7547232 GCF_009761245.1 Sapajus apella
TTTTTTTTTTTTTTTTTTTTTTTTTTTTTTTTTTTTTTTTAGTAATACATTTTGGATTGCTTAAGAACATATGTATAGGGAGCCCTAAGTTCAGTATGAAATGAAATTGCATGTTTGCTAAAGGGAATCTTGTTGCCTTCCAAGAATTTACATCAACTACAGACTTCCATGAAATTGCACATGAGCCACATACTGGTTGCTGTTTACGAGAAATGTTTACCAAGGTAAGTGTCATCTGGTTGTCCAGAATAGCTGTACTGACGAATGTCAATGTTTGTTGCTCCTGCGGGAATCTTTACAACAACATTATAACCTGTAATATAATTTTACATAGGTTAAATTTCATAAAAAGCAGATGGCCCAGAGGTTATTACTGCTAAATGAATGAAAAATATGAATAACATAGTCAGACTTAGTTTTGTTGTATCTTTACAAAAATTACACAGTGGTTATTCTTTTTGAGTCAGTGCCTTCCACAAATTACTGAGGATTGAGAAAGAGTGGTTGTTGTCTAGAAACAGAGTTTAATATTCTTAACTTTTCCTAATGTTTTGCTACTTCTAATATTCTTAATATAGAATGAAATGAAGCTAGCATTTTGGCTCCTGAGATACTTAGTACACATACTCATTTTTAAACTTGGTTAATACTTTTATATTTTATACTTCCTGCTGGGGAAAAAAATAGAGGATTTTAAACACGATTCACAAATCCAGGGGATATTAATTGGACATTGCTATAATATGTTCAGACAGATGCAGTAAATAGTAAAATAATAAAACTTTTCAATTTCATTATTGAAAAATCTTAAAAAATAAAAAGTTTAAAGTTCAAGTTTTTTGGGGGCTTTTAATTTGTAGTATAAGCAAGAATCTATTCCCCAAATTTTAATTATTTTTACAAGAATACTAATAAACTTGTTATGAGAAAAGTAAAAAGTTTACTCAAGTGAAATGAAAGTAATATTTCCATTTTATGAGGCCAAAT
This sequence comes from Sapajus apella, assembly GCF_009761245.1. Classification (NCBI taxonomy): domain Eukaryota; kingdom Metazoa; phylum Chordata; class Mammalia; order Primates; family Cebidae; genus Sapajus; species Sapajus apella. Next base: position 7,543,733 of record NW_022437006.1, read on the forward strand.
TCAGCGACATTGGCCCTGCTCAAAAGAGGAAACATTTTATCTAACAGACATTAAGAAAAAATGTTTTCCCAACACTAAACACACTCACATTACATAGTTGTCCAAATACTCAAGTTTTTAAGTATACAATTAATTATACTCTAGGGATAGTATTCTAAGTTTTTTCTTTTCCTTATTTATTAGGATTTCCCCCTATTTACTACACCGTGAGTAAAAGTAATTTTTCTTATACACTACTTTGATAAATATAGGATTAACTTAAGAAAACATTTAAAAAACAGCTTAAATTTACAACTCTCTTAAATTGTCAGACTCTCTTGCATGTGCTTTAGAGCAGCCTTATTTATATCTAAGGCATCACATTTTTAATATAAGACGATAGTTTGATGATTTAGTATCTATATGCATACTGGTTGTAGGTTATTGATCTACAAGAATAATTTTAATTCACCTCCTTTTCACTATAAAACATTCTCACCCATTACTTTTACTATTTATGCCTTTATTATTCATTATATTTTTTTCAAGAAAGCAAGCCTAAGGCGTTGCAAAGGTGATAAGATGAAGGCTACCACCAGGGGGCAGAAATGTGACAAATGCTAATTAGACCTTGCAAGTGAGTTTAACACATTTTTCTATTTGCAAACTGATTAATGCACAGTACAATTTTCACAAGATTACATATTTGACCCTAATTTGGTTCATGTAGCTTTATCCTAGAAAAAACATTTTTCAGTAAAAACAGACTGTAATAAGTATATGCCATGTATTATAGAAGGGAATCAAAGGTATGTAGCTCTCGGGTAGTAACTAGAAAAATCATATATCAAATCATCTAGTAACTGAGATTTATAAGTATCAAAGTATAAAATGTACTATAATTTTCACATACATAAAAACATAAATATTGAGTTTTAAATTAAACTGCTTTAATGGAAGAAACAATTTGAACACATATGAACACAATTTAAAGTTGAACAATAAGGCTACAAAAAATAGGTTAGGTGTAGGGGTTCATACCTATAATTTCAGCACTTTGGGGTGTCGAGATATGAGGATTCCTTAAGACTAGGAGTTTGAGGCCAACCTAGCAACACAGTGAGACCCCATCTCCACACACACACACACACACACACACACACACACACACACACAAATTAGCTGGGCATGGTGGTGAGCACCTGTAGTTCTAGATACTTGGGATAAGGAGGTGGAAAGATTGCTGGGACCCAGGAGTTCAGAGCTGCAGTGAGCTATGATTATGCCACTGTACTACGGCTTGGACAACAGAGTAAGACCCTGCCTCTAAATAAATAAATAAATAAAGTTGTAAGAAATAAATTTTAATTTGCAAAGAAAGTTTTAAAGATCTGCTTTCATTATCATAAAAACAAAAAATATTTGCCCAGAAAACTTTACAGTGGAAAATATCTTATATATTTTCATGATATTTTGAAGAAAAATTAAATCATGGCCAAATATCAGTTACATATGTGATCCAGATCCTGCCTGGAAAATCAAATGTGATAATAATTCTAAAACATTTAATTCAGAAAACATTTAAGTTAATGGTTTTATCCCTCACTTTCAATCAACATTTTCTATCCACCTTTAAGAAGAAATGTAACAGGCCAAGTCGTAACAAAAAAGAAAGTGATTCTAGTAACAAAAATATTTAAAAGCAAGTTTTCTAGAAAAAATTCACTAATATATAAATTTTAGGTCATGGAGAAAAAAAGTACTTCATTAATGGGAGGATTATGCACGTATCACACATCACTGTCAAATAGTATTGAATTTACTCTAATAAATGCATATAATACATTTTTAAGAATCAGATTGGCCTGAAGCAGGTGAATTCATTAATCAAGGATCCATCTGGTCTAATACAGTGTTTAATTTTGTTATATTAGGAAATTTTTCCTTAACAATTATTTTGGACTAAGGGTGTAGAGTAGACAAAACTGTAACAGAGAATTACTATTACATCTTCTTTACAGACTCCATTATTGTACTAAATAAAGGGGAAAACTAGAAACAAATACACAATTTACCATAGTGAGAACTGTTGAAGACACCTGTTATTGTCTTGCATGAAGAGTTATCCCCACGACACACTCCACATTTGTCTATCTTGGCACTGGAGTTTAACACATGATCACAGCCAGCTGCCTATAAGACACAATTACAATCAATATTATAACAATGACTAATTATAAAGAAAAGAGAGAAGATCCAAATATATACAATCAGAAATGACAAAGGGGGTTTGCCACTGACCCCACAGAAATACAAATAACTCTCAGAGACTACTATGAACATCTCTACACACATGAACTAGAAAACCTAGAAGAAATGGATAAACTCCTGGACACATACACCCTGCCAGGCTGCAGGTGGAAGAAACTGAATCCCTGGGCAGACCAATAATGAGCTCTGAAATTGAATCAGTAATAAGTAGCCTATCATCCAAAAAAATCCCAGGACCACATGATTCCCAGCTGAATTCTACCAGATGTACAAAAAAGAGCTGATACCATTCCTACTGAAACTATTCCAGAAAAACTGAGGAGCAGGGACTCCTCCCTAACTCATTCTATGAGGTTAGCATCATCCTGATACTAAAAGCTGGCAGAGACACAGCAAAAAAAGAAAACTTCAGGCTAATATCCTTGATAAATACTGATGCAAAAATCCTCAACAAAATACTTGCAAACCAAATCCGGCAGCACATCAAAAAGTTTATCCACCACAATCAAGTAGACTTCATCCCTGGCATGCAAAGTTGGTTCAACAAATGCAAATTAATAAATGCAATTCATCGCATAAACAGAACAAAAGACAAAAATCACATGATTATCTCAATAGATGCAGAAAAGGCTTTCAATAAAATTTAACACTCCTTCATGTTAAGAGCTCTTCACAAACTAGGGATTGAAGAAACATACTTCAAAGTAATAAGAGTGATCTATGACAAAGCCACAACGACTATTATACCGAATGGGGAAAAGCAGGAAGAATTTCCCTTGAAAACTGAGACAAGATGCCCTTTCTCACTAGTTCTATTTAACATAGTACTGGAAGTCTTGGCCAGAGCAATTAGGAGAAGGAAAGAGGAAGAGGAAGAGGAAGAGGAAAGAAAGAAAAAGAAAGAAAGAAAGAAAAAGAAAGAAAGAAAGAGAGAGAGAGAGAGAGAGAGAAAGAAAGAAAGAAAGAAAGAAAGAAAGAAAGAAAGAAAGAAAGAAAGAAAGAAAGAAGGAAAGAAAGAGAAAGAAAGAAAGAGAGAAAGACAGACAGGAAGGAAGTTAGGAAGGAAGGAAGGGAAAAGAAAAGAAAAAGAAAGAAAGGAAGGAAGGAAGTTAGGAAGGAATGGAGTTAGGAAGGAAGTTAGGAGGGAAGGAAAAAGAAAAGAGAAGAAAAAAAAGAAAGAAAGAAACAAAGAAAGAAAGAAACAAAGAAAGAAAGAAAGAAAGAAAGAAAGAAAGAAAGAAAGAAAGAAA
>NW_022437006.1:7547242-7577013 GCF_009761245.1 Sapajus apella
GAAAGAAAGAAAGAAAGAAAGAAAGAAAGAAAGAAAGAAAGAAAGAAGGAAAGAAAGAAAGAAAGGAAGGAAGGAATAAAGGAAGGAAGGAAGGAAGGAAGGAAGGAAGGAAGGAAAGAAAGAGAAAGAAAGAAAAGAAAGAAAGAAAGGGTGGGAAGGAAAGAAAGTGTGGGAAGGAAAGGAAGGAAAGAAGAAAGGAAGAAAAGAAAGGAGGGAGGGAGGGAGGGAGGAAGGAAAGAAGGGAGGAAGGAAGGGAGGAAAGAAAGAAAGACAGGAAAGAAACAAAAAAAGAAACAAAGAAAGAGGCATCCAAATAGAAAAACAGGACGTCAAACAATCCCTGCTGGCTGACCAAATAATTATATGTCTAGAAAATCCCATAGTCTCAGTCCAAAGACTCCTTAACCTGACAACTTCAGCAAAGTTGCAAGATACAAAACCAATGTACAAAAATTACTACCATTCCTACACACCAAAAATAACCAACTTGAACCCCAAATAAAGAACACAATCCCCTTCACAATGGCCATAAAAAGAATAAAATACCTAGGAATACAGCTAGGCAGGGAGGTAAAAGATCTCTCTAATAAGAATTACAAAACACTGCTCAAAGAAATAGAGAAAACTCAAACAAATGAAAAATAGTTATGTATAGGAAGAATCAATATCATTAAAATAACCATAGTGCCCAAAGCAATGTGTACATCCAATGCTATTCCTATCAAACTACCATTGATATTCTTCACAGAACTAGAAAAAAACATTTTAAAATTCATATGGAACCAAGAAAGAGCCTGAATAGCCAAGGCAATTCTAAGCAAAAAGAACAAAGCTAAATGTGTCATGCTACCCAAATTCAAACCATACTACAGGGCTACAGTAACTAAAACAGCATGTTATTGGTAAAAAAAAAAAAAAAAAAAAAAAAAAAAAAAATGGGGACACAGACTAATGGAACAGAATAGAGAGACCAGAAATAAATCCACACAGCTACAACCATCTGATCTTCAACAAAGCTGACCAAAACAAACAATGGAAAAAGGGCTCCCTATTTAATAAATGGTGCTGGAATAAATGGCTAATCATATGCAGAGTATTGAAACTGAACGCTTCCTTACATCATATCAAAAATCAACTCATGATGGATTAAAGGATTCTATGCAAAAACCCAAAACTATAAAAATCCTGGAAGGCAACCAAGGCCATACCATTCTGTATATAGGAACTGGCAGTGATTTCATTATGAAGACAGCAAAAGCAATTGTAACAGCAAAAATTGGCAAATGAGATCTAGTTAAATTTAAGAGCTCCTGCACAGCAAAAGAAACTATGAACAGAGTAAATAGACAATCTACAGAATGGGAGGAAATATCTGCAAACTTACATCTGACAAAGGTCTATCATCCAGCATCTATAAGGAATTTAAATAAATTTACAAGAAAGAAACCAAATTACTATTAAAAAGTGAGCAAAGAACATTAACAAACACCTTTTAAGAGAAGACATACATGCAGTCAACAGGCACATGAAAAAATGCAATATCACTAATCATTAGAGAAATGCAAATCAAAACCACAGTAAGATACCATCTCACACCAGTCCGAATGACTAACATTAAAGTCAAAAAATAACAGACGCTGGCAAGATTGCAGAAAAGGGAATGCTTATACATTGTTGGTGGGGATGTAAATTGGTTCAACCACTGTGGAAAGCAGTGTGGTGTTTCCTTAAAGAGCTAAAAACTGAACTACCATTCAACTCAACAATCCCATTACTGGGTATACACCCAAAAGAATATAAGTTATTCTACCATAAAGACACACACAGGTATATGTTCATTGCAGCCTATTCACAATAGCAAAGACATCAAATCAACCTAAGTGTCTATTAATGGTAGACTGAATAAAGAAAATATGGTACATATATACCATGGAGTACTACACAGCCATAGAAAAGAATGAAATCATGTCCTTTACAAGAACATGGACAGAGATGGAAGCCATCATCCTTAGCAAACCAACACAGGAACAGAAAATCAAATATCACATGTTCCCACTTAAAGTGGGAAGTAAATGATAAGAACACATGGACACAAAGAGGGGAACAACACACACTGGGGTCTGTAGAGGGTGGATGGTAGGAGGAGGGAGAAGATCAGAAAAAATAACTATTAGATACTAGGCTGAGTATCTGGGTGATGAAATAATCTGTACAGCAAAACCCTGTTACATGAGTTTACCTGCATAAGAAATTTGCACATATACTCCTGAACCTAAAATAAAAGTTAAAAAATAAAAAAGAATGATGAAGTTTAAGTATGGTGCTTTAAAGTTTACAAAGTTCTTTTCACAAATATCCTTTCAACTAACAGGAGATTCAGTACAACAGAATTGTTTAAAAATATATACTGATATTGCTGTAAGTCAATATTTTCACATATCCATTTACATGGACCAAAAAGCCATGTTTTTTTAAAGGGTCATCCACAGACCTCCTGCATCAAAATCACATGGGGTGGTATTTAAAAAGACAGATTCCCAGATCTTCTGAATTATAATACTTGGAAATAAAACCTAGGAATCTGCGTTGTAACACTGACGTTGATTCCAATACCCACTGTCATTTGAAAACCACTCTTCAGGGTGGATACAACATGGCTGAATAGGAACAGCCCCGGAGTGCAGCTCCCAGCAAGAACATCACAGAGGGTAAGTAATCACCACATTTCCAAACAAGTTATTACTGCCCACAGACCAGGAGACTGGGCTGAAAAGCACTGCGAGTTTCCAGCACAGCTGTTTCAGCTGGCATAGTGGGTCTCCGCACAAAAACTCACACAAATTGGGTGGCCATTTCAAATGGCACCTGAATACTTGGGAGACAGAGCCACCCATTCAACTAAAAATAAGGGGGCTGAAACAGGGAGGAAGGTGATCTGGCTCAGCGGTTCCCACCCCGACAACGACCAGCAATCTGAAACATTCTGGATCAAGAGTTTCACAGCAAGCACAGCTGGACCCAGGATGATCCAGCTCTGTGGGGGTAAGGGTGTCCACCATTACTGAGACAGTCCACCACTACGGAGGCAGTCCACCATTACTGAAGCAGTCCACCATTCCCGAGGCATTCTGCCATTACTGAGGCAGATCACCATTACTGAGGCAGTTCTAACTATATCCCTATAAACAAAATGGCAAGTTCACACAGCAGCTGCGCAGAGCCCAGGGCAGCTCAGCAACACCTCTGCTGGCAGACTGTGACTAGGCTACCTCCTAGCTGGGCAGGGCATCTCTGAAAAATGGCAGCAGCATGTCAGGAACTTATAAATAAAGCCCCACCTTCCCAGGACAGAGCACCTGGGAAAAAAGGTGGTTATGAGTCCCACTGCAGCAGACTTAAATGTCCCTGCCCAGCAGCTCTGAATGGAACAACGGAGCTCACAGCTCAGCACTTGAGCTCCTATAAGGGTCAGACTGTCTCCTCAAGCAGCTTCCTGACCCCCATATATCCAAAGAGACACCTCATAAAGGAGAGCTCAGGCTGACATCTCGCGGGTATTCTTCTGGGACTAAGATAACAGAAGAAGAAGCTGGCAGAAACCCTTCCTGATTTGCAGCTGCCGCAGGTGATTCCCAGGCAAGCAGGATCTGGAGGAAACCTTCAGCAGTCCTACAGCAGAGAGACCTGACTATAAAAAGGAAAACTAAAAAAAACAGAAAGAAATAACTTCATCATCAACAAAAAGGATGTCCACACAGAGACCCCATCCGAAAATCACCAACTACAAAGACCACAGGTAGATAAATACACAAAGGTGGGAAGAAACCAGCACAAAAAGGATGAAAACACCCAAAACCAGAACACCTCTCTTCATTCAGGGGATCACAACTCCTCACCAGCAATGGAACAAAGCTGGATAGAGAATAAGTCTGATGAATTCACAGAAACAGGCTTCACAAGGTGGGTAATAACAACCTTCTCTGAGCTAAAAGAACATATTCTAACCCAATGCAAATAAACTAAGAAACTTGAAAAAAGGTGTGACAAAATGCTAACAAGAATAAACAGCTTAGAGAAGAATATAAATCACCTGATGGAACTGAAAACAACAATACGAGAACTTTGTGAAGCATAAACAAGTTTCAATACCTGAACTGACCAAGCAGAAGCAAGGATATCAGAGATTGAAGATCAACTCAGTGAAATAAAATGAGAAGGCAATATCAGGGAAAAGAGTGAAAAGAAATGAACAAAGCCTCCAAGAAATATGGGATTAAGTGAAACAACCTAATCTACATTTGATCAGTGTACCTGAATGTTACAGAGAGAATGAATACAAGCTGGAAAACACTCTTCAGGATGTTATCCAGAAGATCTTCCCCAAACTAGCAAGGCAGGCCAGTATTCAACTCCAGGAAATACAGAGAACACCACAAAGAAATTCCTCAAGAAGAAACCCAAGGCACATGATCATCAGATTCACCAGGGTTGAAATGAAGGAAAAAATGCTAAGGGCAACCAGAGAGAAAGGTCAGGTTACCAACAAAGGGAAGCCGATCAGACTTACAGCAGATCTCTCAGCAGAAACCCTACAAGCCAGAAGAGAGTGGGGGCCAATAATCAACATCCTTAAAGAAAAGAACTTTCAACCTAGAATTTCATATCCAGCCAAACTAAGCTGCATAAGCGAATGAGAAATAAAATCCTTTATGAAAAAGCAATTGCTGAGAGATTTCGTCACAACCAGACCTGCCTTATAAGAGCCCATGAAAGCAGCACTAAACACAGAAAACAACAACCAGTAGCAGCTACTCCAAAAACGTACCAAATGTAAAGAGCATCAACACAATGAAGAAACTGCATCAACTAATGGGCAAAATAACGAGCTAGCATCAAAATGGCAGGATCAAATTCACACATAACAATATTAACCTTAAATGTAAATGGGCTAAATGCCCCAGTCAAAAGAGACAGACTGGAAAATTGGATAAAAACTCAAAACCCATTGGTGTGCTGTATCCAGGAAACCCAGTTCACATGCAAGGACATACAACGGCTAAAAAAAAAATGGATGGAGGAAGGTTAACAAACAAAAAAAAGAGAAAAAAAAAAAAAAAAAAAAGCAGAAATTGCAATCCTAGTCTCTGATAAAATAGACATTAAGCCAACAAAGATCAAAAGAGACAAAGAAGGGCATTACATAATGGTAAAAAGATCAATGCAACAAGAACAGCTAACAATCCTAAATATATATGCACCCAATACATTAGCACCCAGATACATAAAGCAAGTTCTTAATGACCAACAAAGGGAGTTAGACTCCCACACAATAATAGTGGATTGTCAATATTAGACAGATCAACGAGACAGAAAATTAACAAGGATATCCAGGACTTGAACTCAGATCTAGACCAAGCAAACCTGATAGATGTCTAGAGAACTCTCCACCCCAAATCTGCAGAATATACATTCTTCTCAGCACCACATCACACCTACTCTAAAAGTGACCACATAATTGGAAGCATATCACTCCTCAGAAAATGCAAAAGAATGGAAATCATAACAAACAGTCTATCAGACCACAGTGCAATCAAATTAGAACTCAGCATTCAGAAACTAACTCAGAACTGCCCAACTTCATCAAATCTGAACAACTGGCTCTTGAATGTTGACTGGATAAACAATGAAATGAAGGCAGAAATAAAGATGTCCTTCGAAACCAACGAGAACAAAGACACAACTTATCAGAATCTCTGGGACAAATTTAAAGCAGAGTCTAGACAGAAATTTATAGCAATAAATGCCCATATGAGAAGCAAGGAAAGATCTAAAATCAACACCCTATCATCAAAATTGAAAGAGTTAGAGGACCAAGATGAAAAAAACTCAAAAGCTAGCAGAAGACAAGAAATAACTACGATCAGAGTAGAACCGAAGGAGATAGAGACACAAAAGAAAATTCAAAAAAATCAATAAATCCAGGAGCTGCTTTTCTGAAAATATCACCACAGATTCCACAGAAATGCAAGCTACCCTCAGAGATTACTACAAATATCTCTATGCACATAAATCAGTAAACTTGGAAGAAATGGATAAATTCCTGGACACTTGCACCCTCTCAAGACTAAACCAGGAAGAGGTCGAAACCCTGAACAGACCAATAACAAGGGCCGAAGTTGAGGCAGCAATTAATAGCCTAACAAAAAAAAAAAAGCCCAGGTCCAGATGGGTTCTCAGCTGAATTCTACCAGACATACAAAGAGAAGCTGGTACCACTCCTTCTGAAACTATTCCAAATATGCCAAAAAGAGAGAATCCTTCCCAAATGATTTTATGAGACCAACATCATCCTGATACCAAAACCTGGCAGAGACTCAACAAGAAAAGAAAACTTTAGGCTAATATCCATGAGGAACACAGATACAAAAATCTTCAATAAAATACTGGCAAACCGATTGCAACAGCACATCAAAAAGCTTATTCATCACAATCAAGTAGGCTTCATTCCTGGGATGCAAGCCTGGTTCAACATGTGCAAGTTTATAAACATAATTCACCACATAAACAGAACCAAAGATAAAAACCACATGATTATCTCAATAGATGCAGAAAAGGCCTTCAACAAAATTCAACAGTCCTTTATGCTACAAACTCTCAATAAACTAGGTATCAACGGAATGTATCTCAAAATAAAAAAAGCTATTTATCACAAAGCCACAGCCAATATCGTACTGAATGGACAAAAACTGGAAGCATTCCCTTTGAAATCTGGCACTAGACAAGGATGCCCTCTCTCACCACTCCTTTTCAATATAGTATTAGAAGTTCTAGCCAGAGCAATCAGGCAAGAAAAAGAAATAAAGGGCATTCAATTAAGAAAGGAGGGAGTCAAATTGTCTCTATTTGCAGGCAACATGATTGTATATTTAGGAGACACCATCATCTCAGCCCCAAATCTCCTTAAATTGATAAGCAACTTCAGCAAAGTCTCAGGATACAAAATCAATGTGCAGAAATCACAAGCATTCCTATACACCAATAACAGAATTAAGGAGAGCCAAATTAAGAATGAACTGCCATTCACAACTGCTACAAAGAGAATAAAATACCTAGGAATACAACTAACAAGGGACGTGAAGGACCTTTTCAAGGAGAACTACAAACCACTGCTCAAGGAAGTAAGAGAGGACACAAACAGATGGAAAACCATTCCATGCTCATGGTTAGGAAGAATAAATATTGTGAAAATGGCCATACTGCCCAAAGTAATTTATAGATTAAAAGCTATCCCCATCAAGCTACCTATGATCCTCTTCACTGAAATGGAAAAAAAAAAAACCCTTTAACTTCATATAGAACCAAAAGAGAGCCCACATAGCCAAAACAATTCTAAGCAAAAAGAACTAAGCTGGAGGCATCACACTACCTGACTTGAAACTATACTACAAGGCTTACAGTAATCAAAACAGCATGGTACTGGTACCAAAACAGAAATATAAACCAGTGGAAGAGAACAGAGACCTCGAAGGCAATGCCACACATCTACAATCATCTGATCTTTGACAAACCTCACAAAAACAAGCAATGGGGAAAGGATTCCCTGTTTAATACAGTGTTGGGAAAACTGGCTAGCCATGTGCAGAAAGCAGAAACTGGACCCCTTCCTGACACCTTACACTAAAATTAACTCCAGATGGATTAAAGATTTAAACACAAGACCTAACACCATAAAAACCCTAGAAGAAAACCTATGCAAAACCATTCAGGACACAGGCATAGGTAAGGACTTCATGACTAAAACACCAAAAGCATTGGCAACAGAAGCCAAAATTGACAATTGGATCTAATTAAACTCCAGAGCTTCTGTACAGCAAAAGAAACAATCATTAAAGTGAACCAGCAACCAACAGAATGGGAAAAAAATTTTGTAATCTACCCATCTGACAAAGGCTAATATTGAGAATATACAAAGAACTATAACAGATTTACAAGGAAAAAACAAACAAGCCCATTCAAAAGTGGGCGAAGGATATGAACAGACACTTTTCAAAAGAAGATGTATATGAGGCCAATAAACATGAAAAAATGCTCATCATCACTGGTCATCAGAGAAATGCAAATCAAAACTACATTGAAACAACATCTCCCCTGTTGCAGGGGAAGAGGGTAGGGACAGCGCAGCGGGGGGCAGGGAGGTTGGGGAGGTATAACATGGGGAGAAATGCCAGATATAGGTGATGGGGGGATGAAGTCAGCAAAACAAATTGCCATGTAGGTAGCTATGCAACAATTCTGCATGTTCTGCACATGTACCCCAGAACCTAAAGTGCAACAAAGTATAGTTTCAAATAAATACTTAAAAGTAACATTTTCTCTAAAACCAATAGGGAGTATAATAAACAGTGCTTATTTTAAAAAATGAATGAATAAATGAATGAACATGCAAGTAGACAGATGGCTTGTTCCAGAAATTTCAAAAAACAAATGCAGCTCCTCTCCATGTAGAAGCTATTCTCTACATACATTGCAATAACTCTTTTCATTGTTTGAAATAACCCTCTAAATTTAGGGATCAGTAAAGAAAATTTCTTAAGCCTTATGAATTCTTTTATATACAAGGCAGATATTTTCAAAATAAAAATTTTAAGTGTATATTTTATAAAATTAGTATGCCTCTATATGTTCAGATAATCTTCATCACAACTTCTGCATTTTCATATGACTTTATGTTGCTAATTTAGATAAAGCACAGCTTTTTTCAGTCCACTGAGTAACCTTTTCAGTATTTAAGCTGTTTCCAACTTAAATTATTTTAACTCTCTTTGAATATCTCATTAGCTCTTTGAGTGAAGGGCCTTTATCACCGAGATAACGTAATAGATGTTTGTTTATGGGGAGATGAAGTTGGCCTTATAGAGCTCCACTTAACCAAAGGAGTATGTTCATAGGATTATGCTTACATTTTTAAACTAGTTTTTATCTTTTATTTTTAAATTGACAGATAACATTGTATGTTTTTATCATGAACAACATGATGTTTTCAAGAATATATATACGTTATGGAATAGTTACATCTAGCTAACAAATGCACAACTCACATAGTTATCATTTTTGTGGTGACAGCATATAATATCCACTAAAAATAGAACTACCACGTGATCCAGCAATCTCACTACTGTATATATATCCAAAGGAAATGAAATAAGTTTATCAAAGAGATATCTACACTCCCATGTTTATCACAGTGCTATTCACAATAGCCAAAATATAAAATCAACCTAAGTGTCCATCAATGGATACATGAATTTAAACAAGGTGGTTTATATACAAAATTGTGTATTATTCAGCCATAAAGAAATAGAAAACCTTGCCATTTGTGACAACATGGATGAACCTGCAGGACCTTATGTTAAATGAAATAAGCCAGGCACCAAAAAACAAATACCATATGGTCTCATTCATATCTGGAATCTAAAAAAGTTGATCTCATAGAGGTACACTTGCTCTATTCTTGGACCACATTCAGTATACTAGTTGTCAAATTCACCCTCCATTCTCAAGACTACCATTGCAATGTTTGTGCTTTAACTCAGCAGCTCATCTGCTCTGACCTAGAATCCTGTTAAATGAACCACCTGTCTCCAATCTTCTAAACCTAATGGTTTGAAGATTCCAGTATGCAAATAGAATCACATCTCTCCCTTGACTTCAAATCCTTCTATGTGTTTCCAAGGAGTTAAGAAAAAAAGTGCATTTGACAACCATCTGCTAGTCCCTAACTCCAACTCTGTTCCCTTACTTCCTCACTTCCTAAAACCTTCTCATTTCGATACTTAGCCACAAGTCTCACACCCTCCATGAAAGGTTCTCTGAATCCTTTACCCACCTCTCCATAAAATAAGACACTCCTTCCTCAATATCTCTATGCTATAGCAGATGACCTAGCATTACATTCTAATTATTTATATGCCTATTTCCCCCACAAGTATGTGACCATCTTGGAAGTGGGGTTCTTTGCTCCAACCTTTTAACCTGGTGACTTGAACAGTATCTGACATTTAGTAGCTACTCAATCAATGTTTGTCAAATGTACATGAGAAATAAGTGACAGCTGGAGAGACGAAGGAAGGATATCAATAGTTTTAGCAGACAAGGAAAGCATTACTGTAGAAGGTTACATTTAACATAGCAAAATCCCTTTACAATTTTTGTATCCTATTATTTTCTATCTATCTTTTTAGGAAGCTGACCTAATTCCTATTGTTATTATGAGTACAATAGACCACAGAAAGTCAGCAAATTTATCTTAATGCTTTGTTGAGTCATTCTTGACGACAGAGAATTCCCAGTAACAAGGCTAACCATACTCCTATAGACAGCATGATAACAAAGGTTGCTTTGTTGGAATGCATAAGAACATACACTGAAATAGTAAAAGTGGTATTTGGTTATATAAATAAAAAAATTATTCTTAAAGTCACTTTAAATATAATAGAAACTTATAGTTACTTACCATACACACGCCTTGAACACAGATGTCATAAGTTTCAGTTCCACAAGGAGTACCATCTTCAACCATAGACTTCAATAGGTAGAAATCATTGGTTCCAGCAACCTTACAATAGAGTTTACAACGATCTCTTGTGCCAACTGTAAAAGAGAAAAAGGTAAAATTTTTAATGTATAATAATAAAGCTATATGTTCTTATGTCTCAGAAAAATTTACATCAAAGAAACAGTGTAATTTACTTACTGCCACTGTATTTTGGAAGCCATCTTACATCAGAGGGAAGACCATTGATGTTCACATGTTTACCATTAAAATCAGAGCATTGCTTCTCTCGAAAGTCTTGTGTGCCGTTTGGACATGAATCAGTATTACATGATCGAAATTTCATCCTGCGGCCCACACAGTAATTTCCTCCGTTTCTTGGCCTAGTCAAATTCATGACATTGTAAAGCTCATCAGTACAAAATCATTTGTGCCACTTAATTCTAAAAGTTTCATTCTTTTCTAGGATTTAGAAAACCATTGAAGTCCCACTAACACTTTTTGTTTCTAACAGAAGTATGTAACATGAGTTTTAAGCAATTCTATTGATAATTAACCATAAAAATATCCTCCTTAGCGTGGACAGTGAGGCATAGAGGACAGAAATGATATCTTGCTCTTTGCTAGGTTAACTAACAAGAAACTAACAATGGAAGTTTGTTTTTAAACTTCCAAAGAAGGGTTTGCTCATTTTCTGGAAAGAAAAAAGACATGTAGTGAACCAAAGACAATAACAAAGGCAGATACCATGTTAAATAAAAAGAAAATATATATGCATCTTTGTCATGTATATCTTATTTATCACTCAGTTGAAGGAGTTTTATGGTATCAATCTATATCCATGTTAGTTTGACTTATGTTGGAAAATAAAATTTATTTGTGGAATTTTTGGAATATAAAGACTTCTAGTATAATTTATCCTAAAATGTAAATAAACCAAGATTTTATTCAGAGTATTCTGCATTAAAAATGCTTATTAATAATACTTTGAGTATCATATTGCTTACCAACTTATATATCATATATACAACAGAAACATTATTTAAAAATATTTATGCAATATCTAAGCTCTTTTAAATAGTTTGATGAGGGGAAGATATGCTTCAGTACTTATTCAGCTAAAGACAATGATGCATCTATAACACAAGGAGCAGAGAGAAGAAAATATAACATGTCATATTGCACAAAACAGTAAAAAAATTGGTAATCAAATTTTATATGTTGTCCAGAAGATCCAAAACATAAGCGAAAGGAGCCAGAATGTTTCATTAGGTATACAGTAAATGTGAAGATGCCATTATATTACTGTCATTCATATTTACAAGTATGTCTCAAAATTTATACTAAATTAAAAAACAAAAAATGAAGAAAATAAAACTCAGTTCAGATTATAAAATTTAATCTATTTAAGGGTTTTTTTAAAATGTCTGAATCTACCAAAACATAGCTTAATGTGTTCCAAAAGTTTTCTGAATCTCAGAAGCTAACGGACTGACCTCCAGTTTTAGAAGTGAGTGAAACTGATGTTTACTTTCTGGTGCCTTGAGATAATCTTAATTTATAGTGACATAAAAAAAAGACATACTCAGGATGGTTACAGTGCCTGGTTGTGCTTTCGATTCCACCTCCACATGTTCTTGAACAAGAACTGTAAGGTTCCCATGGTCCCCATCCACCGTGTACAGGATGTGTTTCCATTTCTTTGTTTACACATAGCCCACGGAGGCAATGCTATAAAAATAATAAGCACAAAAAGAAATAATGCCATCTCTAATTAGAACACCACAAAATTATAATAGCAGCACAAAGATCAACAGAAGAACAAACTAAACAATTCGAAGCAAGCTCTCATTAATTCAGAAATGTGATTACATTTGAAACAATTTTATGACGATTTCCTATCCACTGAGTAAGATCTGTGGAATACAAAAGGAGTATAATATTCCTCTTAGCTTTAAGATTCAGAGTGTCAAGTGCTCCCACACTGGGGTCAGTTGGGGGGGAATAGGGGGGGGACGGGGGGGGGGGGGGGAGCTGGGGCGAGATAGCAGGGGGAGAAATGCCAGATGTAGGTGATGGGGAGGAAGGCAGCAAATCACACTGCCACGTATGTTCCTATGCAACAATTTTGCATGTTCTTCACATGTACCCCAAAACCTAAAATGCAATAAAATAAATAAATGGGATAAAAAATATAAAAAAAAAAAAAAAAAAATTCAGAGTGTCATTGGGGAGGAAGGGAAAATTAAATAGTAAAATGGAATATGGGGGGTAATTTTTGATAGAAGAAACCAAATACTGGATTAATACAGTATATTTCCATGCTTCTATATTTTTACTAAAAGTACCTATTCACACTTCCACTCCTATAAAAAGCTTTCTACTTTATCCTATCCAAAGTCTCAAATGACAATCTTTTCTCTTTACTTTCATCAAGAAAATGGAAACTTACAGAAGAATCTACCCACAGTCTCCCACCACCTGTTCTACCCATTCAACAGCATCTGCACCCATACATTCAGCTTTGTTGCCTGTTAGCATACTGGAACACTCACGATCCTAAAGTCAATCCCTCTGCTTGTGCACTTAATCCCATCCCTTCTCTACACCAAACATCACTCCAGAATTCTCTCATCTCTTCTACATCGTCATCATTTCAGTGATAGCTAATCAAAGTATGGCCATGCACTCAGGCTAGTCTATGAACTAGTTACCAGGTTGAGAGAAGATAACACAAGCTCAGAGTATGCATTTAGAAATTTTTATAAGATTTTTACAGAGAAATTTTATGTCTAAATAAACAATTTTAAAAGTGGCTTGTGTTTATTTTTAATTGTGGCAAAACATGCATAAGATAAAGTTTACCATCTTAGTCAGATTTAAGTATATAGTTCAATAGTGTTAGGTATATTCATTGTTGTGCAATCAATCTCCAGAACTTTTGCATCTTTCAAAACTGAAACCCTATACCCAATAAGTGACAGCTCCCATTTTGTCCTTCCCGCTACCCCCTCATAACCACCATTCTACTTTCTGTTTCTATGAATTTGACTACTCCAGATACTTCATATAATTGGAATCATATAGTACCAGTCTTCATGTGACTGGCTTATTTCACTTAGCGAAATATACCCAAGGTTCATGCATATGTCAGAACTTCCTTTATAAAAATGAATTATATTCCATTGTATGTTGTCTTAGTCCATTTAGTGCTGCTATATAAGAATACCCAGGATTGTATAACTTTTAAATAACAGAAATTCATTTTCTACAGGTCTGAGATCTGGGAAGTCTAAGGTCAAGACTGGCAGGTTGGGTGTCTGATGAGGCCATTCTCTTCTTCCAACATAGCACCTTTCACGCTGCATCCTCTGGAGGGAGGGAATACTGGATCCCCACAGGGCAGAATGTAGAAGGGCTGAGACAGCTCACTCCTGAAGGCCCGTTTATAAGGCATTAAATCCACCCATGAGGGAAGAGCCCTTATACCCTAGTCACATCTTACAGGCCCCATCTCGTACTACTGTTAGAATGGCAACTAAAATTCAATATGAGTTTGGGAGGGGACAAATATTCAAACTATAGCATATGCATTTATCACACTTTGTTTGTCTTTTCATGCATCAATGGATACTGAGTAGCTTTCACCTTTTTATTATTATTTGAGATGGGGTCTCGCTCTGTTGCCAAGGCTGGAGTACAGAGTGGCATGCGCTTGGCTCGCTGCAACCTCCGCCTCTTGGGTTCCTGCAATTCTCCTACCTCAGCCTCCTGAGTAGCTGGCATTACAGCTGTGCGCCACCACAACAAGCTGATTTTTGTATTTTTAGTAAAGACAGGGTTTCGCCATGTTGGCCAGGCTTGTCTTGAATTCCTGCTTTCACCTTCAGGTATTGTGAATAACGCTGCTATGAGCATGAGTGTACAGATATCTCTTTGAGATCCTGCTTTTCATTCTTTGGGTATATATCCAGAAGCAGAATGGCTGGATCATATGATAGTTTGATTAATAATTTTGTGAGGAATGGCTGTACTATTTTCCATAGAAAAATTTGGCGTATATTTTGAGTGTCCTTTTTCCATTTCATTTTCCTAGTCAATTCTTTTTATTACTTTGTACAAAAGTATCAGTTTGTAAATATTTTAATTTTAAATTTTAATATTTTTATTTTAAAAAGAAAAAAAGTGATCTTTTACTACAAATAATTTGCAGAGTAGTTTCCTAGATTATTCTCCTTAACATACAAATACAACTCTTATTTCTCTTACTTTAAAAAAAATAGGAACAACAAAATCTTTCTTACATCTCGCTGCCCTTACCAGCTACTGCCCTGCTTCTCCTTGAAAGAGTTGTCCATGTTCATTTTTTAACTCCCTGTCTATTCTCTCATAACCTCACCCCAGACAGGTTTTTATATCCTATTCCTCCATGAATCTGATCATGTGTAGGTCGCCAACAGCCAATTCTCATTCTCTGTCTTCCTTATCAGTAATATGTGCACAATTAATCACTCTTCTTCTTTGACACATTTTTTTCTCTTCATTTCCAGGGCTCTACACACTTGGTTTTCTTCCTTCATAATTAATTTATACTCATTTTCTTCTGCTGTTTCTTCTTCTTCTTCTTTGTGACAACTTAATGTTGGAATGTTTCTCCAAGATCATATCTCAGTTTTTTTCTTCTTTTCTGTTAACAGTCACATATAGTCAAGATCTCTCCCCTAAACTTCTTCTTTGTGACAACTTAATGTTGGAATGTCTCTGCAGGCTCATATCTTGGTTTTTTAATTCTTTACTATTAACAGTTACTTCTAGTCCAGATCTCTCTCCTAAACTCCAGTCTCATATATGTGTCTACTTACTTATGACTATTTTCTGGAATGTCTAATAAACATTTCAAGCATAGGCATAGCATATCCAAAACAGAATCCCTTCCCTGCCAGCTCAAAACCTGCTTTTACTGAGTCGATCTAAGTTGTTCAGCCAAAAACCTAGTGATCATTTCTCTTCTCTTTGAACACTCCAGATCTGATATGTTAGCTACAATAAATGTTCTAGTTCCTTTTAAAATATATCAAAAAATGATCTTTCATTATCCCACTACTACCATTTTGGTTTAAGCACTAGCATCTCTTATTTTTATCACTGAAATAGCTAAGTAGATGTGTGTTTCCATTCTTGTCCCCGATAGTTTAGCCTTAACACAGTTGCCAGATGATCTCTTTTTAAGCCAAGTCAAATCTGTTATGAATCCATTCAAATCCTTCATTATTTTGAGTAAATGTGCAGTTCTCACAATGGCCTGTGTGAACCCCCAAAATTTAAGACAGGCCTCAGTTAATTTAGAAAGTTTATTTTATCAAGGTTGAGGACATGCCCATGACACAGCCTCAGGAAGTCCTGACATGTGCCCGAGGTGGTCAGGGCACAGCTTGTTTTTATACATTTTAGGGAGACATGAGACATCATTCGATATGTAAGAAGTATATTAGTTCCCTCCAGAAAAGCGGAGATAGCTCAAAGCAGGGTCCCCCCACTGGGAGCTTCTGCATCACAGGTAGGTAAGAGACAGATGGTTGCATTCTTTTGGGCTTCTGATAAATATTTCCAAAGGAAGCAATCAGAATATGCATCTATCTCTGTGAGCAAAGGGATGGCTTGACTAGAATAGGAGGCAAGTTTGTCCTGAGCCATTCCCAGCTTGAAGGGGCCCAAGATATTTTTCTTTCACACCTGCAATGCTTTAGGAAATCTTCCTGCAGTTACTCCTTACAAGTCTCTTTCTCTCTTTGCTTCACACCAGCTAAAATGTCCTACTTGCTCTTCTTTGAACATCCCAGGCATGCTCCAGACTTAGGAGCTCAGCTGTTCCTTTTGTTGGGAACTCATTTACCCCAGATATCCTCATAGCTAACCCTCCCATCTCCTTTAAGACAGCTAATTTGGTAACTGCATATAATATCTGTCCTGATCATCATATTTTAAATTGCCATCTGCTCTCTCCTACCATAAAACTTCTAATCAGTTTCCTGCTCTACTTTTCTTGTCCATAGCACCAATCAGTTTGATGGTACTATTATATTAATTATTTGTAATATTCTAGTCTCCCTCTAGAACTTAAGCTACATGAGGACAGAGGTCTTGCCTGTTTTGTTAACTCATGTATCCTACAGCAACAGAAGAAAATGAGAAATTGTGTAACTAAAATAGTGCCTGATATAGTAGGCCGTTGATAAATCTTTGCTGATTGAATGAATCCCATAGCCAAGATTTTAGCAGCAAAAATGCTTTGTGCTCTCCATTAGAAAAAGTCATTCAATATGAGAAAGTCATATTAGAAGGGAAAAAAAATCTCATAATGTACGATGTGCATTGTACTTTGTAAGCATCTTTCACAAACAATTTAAGTAATCCTTGCTGTTTAAAAAAATAATTTGAGAGATTAGGGCATAAAGACATTATAATGTTATACTATTCACCATGTTGTAAAATTAACTCATTATCAGAAGGGTTCACCATGGCTTCGCACATCTTGATTTACTACCAAAAGCGTTCAGCACACAGATTCATTAGATAGTCATAAGATAAAGGGACTAAAGAAGAAGGATAAGGTAAAATTATAGAATATTTGTTTCAAATGTCCCTTCAATAAAAGGTCCTTTTAATACTGAATACAGCTAAATATACAGGGGTTCACTGTGCTTAATTAATTTTAAAAAGGGAATTTATACCTATTATAATCCACATGATGTTACCCCAAATACCACCTTTGCATTTAATCTGCATTGGCTCTAAAGAACATCGTAGTATCTCATCACATTTACCTTGAATCCCAATAAATCCATGCTTATCCTACCATCTCATTGGGAAAATATTCAAATGGCCAATAAGCACATGAGAAGATATACAAGGCTAATAATAATCATTGAAATACAAGTTAAAACCACAATGAGATTCCATTTTATACCTACTAGAATGGCAACATTTTTTTAAAAAAAGACTAACAATATCAAAATTCAGCAAGAAATACAGAGTAACTGGAACTTTCCTACATTGCTGGGGGGAGTCTAAAATGGTACACATATTTCAGAACATGGTTTGGCACTTTCTTATGATGTTAAACATACATTTACCCTATAATCCAGAAATTCTACTCCAAGAAAAACATAAACATATGTCTACAAGAAGACTTGTACAAGGATGTTCATGGCAGCTTTATTCATAATAACCAAACACCAGAAATGATTCAAATATCTATTGACAGAAGAATTTATAAACAAATTATGGTATATCCACATAGTTGAATTATACTGTGGTATACAGGAATGAACTGCTGATGCACACAATAATATGGATGAAGCTTAAAAATATTAGGTTGAATGAAAGACACCTGTCCCATCCCACTCCTCCAAAAAAGAGGACACTGTAGATGGGAACTGCTGATGCACACAATAATATGGATGAAGCTTAAAAATATTAGGTTGAACGAAAGACACCTGTCCCATCCCACTCCTCCAAAAAAGAGGACACTGTAGAGTTCTATTTATAGCAAGAACAAGAAAAAAACTAATCTGTGGAAATAAAAATCAGAACAAGAGTTCTCTCTGGAAGGAAAGAAAATTGTCTAGATAGAGGCACAACTGAACTTTTAAAAGTGATAGAAATGTTATAATTTTTACTGGGATGTTGGCTATATGTGCATCCACATTTGTTAAAATCCATCAAACTGTATACCTAAGATCTATGCATTATACTTATATATACCTTAATTTCAAAAACTCATGTTTATGCCCTAACTGGATTTAGACTACTAATAAATCAGCTATAAAAAGTACATCTCCTAATATTTGTAAATACATCAATCACTACTTTTGCCACAGGCAATCAATCCTGAAGGTTCATGGCATACAACAACTTGAAAAGTTGCTAAGGAACAGAGGAAGGTGCCAATCCTGGATTTTAATCAGGCGAACATCTTAGAGCACAAATGCACCAGTATCAGCAGTCCAGCATTCATACTTCAAAAGGTTTTTTTTTCCTTCTGCTCAGCCTCAGGTAGTCACTCTCACAAATGCCACCCTTTTAGTCAAAAAGCATCTTCTAATACTAGTCACAGGAACTGAGAAAAAAGTGAAGTCCTTTAAATAATTCTTAACCACCAAATAGAAATGTGATCAAATTTTAAAATTCAAAGCCAGCTGAACTGAAAAAGCCCACTAGAACTCTAGTCCTAAAATTACAAAAAGCTTATTAGTGTGTTAGATGATTTCAATGAGTACTTCAGCTGCTACAAAACTTCAAGTTCAAAATAAAATATTACTAACCAATTAATTTGTGATGTGAGCAACATTCATAGGAGACACATGCCTTTTGATGCAAAAGTGATTCAAGAGAAAAGCAATAGCTGGTATAAATATTTCAATGAAGCAACAGGTAATAAGGGCACAAGTTTAGCTACTGAACTGACCTTATTTTTAAGATGTTTATCTTTTTGGCTAATGTGAAGGTAACAGAGAGGCAGAATTAGCCAATCCATTGCCAAGGAAATGTTCCTTTTACACTGAGAGCATTCAGAGATGCTGACAGACTAAACACATAATGTAGTCAACACTGGCCACTGAGGCTGTCCTGGAGCACCAAAGTTCACTATGACTTCATCCTCTCATGTGACACTTTTCTTTATCATAGTGAGCGTTATCAACCTTCAGGATTGATTGCCTGTGGCAAAAGTAGTGATTGATATATTTACAAATATTAGGAAATGTACTTTTTATAGCTAATTTATTAGTAGTCTAAATCCAGTTAGGGCATAAACATGAGTTTTTGAAATTAAGGTATATATAAGTATAATGCATAGATCAACATCATGGTAGCAAATTTAGATAAGTTAATGACTGTTGGAATAATAAAGACGTAGCATGTGAGGTTGTTGATTTAAGGGGTATAATGCATCTTAATACACTTAGAAACAATAAAGGTCTAAAGAAGCCACTTAAAACTTTCAATTGTATTAACTGCATTTTAAGGAAAAAAAATGTATGAAATAGAAATATTCTTGAATTTGGAGAATTTGCCAAAATATTAGGACTGTTATGTCTGTACTCAATTTTAATAGTAACATTGTAATGTATATAGATAATTATATATCCATGTAATTATTTATATGCTACTATACAAAACTTTAATATTCATCTGCCATACCTTAGAAATGTAACAATTTTAAAAACAACAATATAATATACATAGATAACTATATATCCATGTAACTATTTATAGGCTAACCGTAGAAAACTTTAGTATTCATCTTCCATAGCTTAGAAATGGGATAAAATTAAAAATTTAATTCAGTTGACAATGTACTATAGCAAACAAACGTGGCAATAACATTAGCCAGCTGAAGAAAAGCTGACAGTAAATAATGAACAGAGTGCTAAAATGCAGAGCAATCACATCCTGGGATAATGTCTTCATACAAGACTCACCCTTGGAGAAAACCTACCATCCCAGGACCACATTCTGTTCCATCCGCTGGTGGCACACGTTGAGTTAAACATCTCTTGTCAACTCTTTCTGCACTTGTGCACCACAGATGCCTGCATGTATTCTGCAGAGTAACAAAAGGCAGGCAAGCCAGCATAAGGATAGCACCACAACACTGGTTCAATTCAGTATTACATATTGGTTTATAAATTGATCTATTTCCTGGTTCTATGGTATAAGCTGAAACTAATCAGTGAACTTTTTTACTAAGTAAGTTCTAGTCATTGATTTTCTCTTATAAACACATAAAACTGACATTTTCCTGAAAACATCTTTTTAAAAAAATTTCTTCATACATTGAATAGGAGATATGAATTGGAGTAGAAATTTTCAAAATTATTTGAGATGTTTTTTCTCTTTACAACATATTTTTCTAAAGACCTTTTTGTTGTTAAATGTTATTCATAAGAAGTTGCCAAAAGCCGCTATTGATACAATGGTGGAATGTATGAATAATCAGCATTGAAATAATGTATAATGTATACTGAAGTTTCCTATTTTGTGAATATAATGCCTACTTTCAATTTTTGAACAAAGGGCTCTGAAGTTTTTGAAAGAAACAAAAGTTCACAGCAGGTCATATGAGCTATACCCAATATAATTCCTTTCTTTTTCTGAATTTAAATTCAATGTTTATTTAGTGTCCAAATCAGATTGGAAAGAAATGTATCTTTTATTATGATATATTAAGTAAACCTTCCCCACTTCACAGTGGATGTTTAAAGGCTTATCGAAATTTGTGATTCTATATGTAAGGTTTTAGGAAGAATAGTAACTATATGAAATGAGCTTTGCCTGTCCTGCATTCTCTACTTAATTAATTCATTCAATAGTCAATAAACATTTATTTTGTGGCATGTACCGTGTGACAAATCCTAAACTGAATACTAGGAGTAGATATTTATTTTAATGATAGAGTAAGTTTACATTCCTGGTCCAGTGATCCTCATAATCTAGTAAGGAGGGAAGTAATTAAGCAAAAGTATATAGGGAATAAGAAAAACTGAATGAGTACTCTACATGGAAGAGTAAAGCATGGATTCACCAAAGCAGTGACATTTATTCTAAACTAAATCCTAAATCCCCCATATAAAAGAAAATCATAATTATAGATCCAATAAAAGTGTTAGGATCAACTATTTCAATGACAATTATAAGTGTCTAATTATGAAAAATCATCAAAATATTATAAAGTAATAGCTCAATGAAAACTGAACAGTATGCTCCCAAATTTAGTTCTTTGAGATTCAAACATGTGTAAAGGAAAATGTACTTTATTATTAGCTAGATTCCCGGTGTCTTTGAGACAATTCAGATTCAAAACACCTATCTATATTTTCTCCTTAACCTCAAAATAATATCATTTGAAAATAAACATTTCAATGCCTTTAGTTTTCAAATTATGTAACTTTCCTATTTTCTAAATGAGAATACTTCATAGGAATTTGTGAGAGTTAACAAAGATAATTTTTAAGTACCCAAAACAGTATCTGACACATAATAATTAGTCAATAAGTTTTAATTTTCCTTTTCTTAGCACTTTTTGACAAATTCTAAATTATCAGACTTAAAAGCTATATTTAGTTCACTTTCTGTTCAAGAGAATAAACACAAATTTTAAAATATATTCTAAGTATAACTTTATGGTAGCTTTCAAACAAAAGAAAAGAATTTTTCTTACAGTCTTAGGACACACTTTTGACCCAGGACCAAATGTAAGTTCACACTGCTTGTTTCCATCATATTGTGATCCAGGAAGTTCTGAAGGCAGATTATATATTTCTTCATTTGGTTTGTCAAGAAGACATTCCGCGTTACCAGAACTGTACCAATGACAGAAAATACGCCATTGTGAATACACATGGATACATTCCAGTATGATTCTTTTTCACATTTTCTGTAATTCTTTATTTTCAAAGAGAATATCAGTATTTATTCATAACTTAAAAAACCAACTCACATCAATATCAGTATAGTAATGTTCCTACACATAAAGATGACTTCACAGTTTACAAAGGATCTTTAATATGCACGTTTGCACTTGATCCCCACAACCACCTTGAAGGTGGCAATTTTAAAAAATGATAAGTAATAAACACAAATTCATCAGAACATTATTTATTAAATATATATCCATATCACACTTTTGGTCTACTTTGCTCTCCAATAATAATGTCTCAAGTATAATGACCAACTGTTAAAATGTTGGAAAAATAAGTTTTCAAATCACTTGAAAAAGTATATTTCTAGCCCTACACAGCAATAATAACAAAAAAGGAGTTTCAAAAAGTTTTATGCTGTCTCCACCTCAAGAGGTCTTTCAAGGTGGGAGTATGGAAGAGTCAAGATCACTGGCTTTCGGAACTTACATTTTGGTTCCATCAATTGCCAAGATGCATGGCCATGGACAAATTTTTTAATCTCCCTATCTCCCTGAACCACAGTTTCCTCATCTGTAAATTGAGAGTGGTAATATCTCTTAACTTGCTATCATAATACACAATATGTTTGAATGACTTAGGAAAAAGCATTAGAAATATATGTATTACTACTAGTTTACCATCCAAGGTTCAGTATGCAGAAAACTGTACAGCTACTCCAATTGGGCTAAAAGCAACTCTTTATCCCACTGCAATAATTAAATCTTTTTTGAAATATTTTACTGGCTAAAAGGAAAAATATCAATTTTCCAATTAAATGAACATGTAACCTTAAAAATCTTCTTTGAAGAAAATCAAAATATTACCCCCTTCCAAAAAGAAAAGTACACCATTGGTACTTTTACACATCACATCAGTATTTTTAATCATTGAACAAAGCTATATACAATTCTGTACAGATCAGCAAGTATAAGTTGTGCTTTCAAGTCAAGTTCCCATAGAAGTAAGTATTATCACTGTTGGTTATAATTTGAGGATGTATTTACAAACATATATTCCAAAGCAAAAGTTTATATTTTCCCATAGTTTTCATAAGAGAGAAGAAATTAGAAAATACTAATGCTGTGAAATTGATGATTAGAATATATCAGTAGAAGAAGTGAAGTAGTGTTACATTTATACAAAAAGATTACTGGGAAAGAGCTCAGGCTTGCCTTTTAGAAAAGTTTTAGTGACTTAGAAAGAAACATCATTCAAATAAAATAAATTTGCAAGCAGAGAAACCAGAAGGAAAGTGGAGAAATGAGTCAAGGAAAACCTAGATCTACTAACTCTCTTCAGAGCTAAAAAGAACTCCTGAAAGAGTATGCAAAGTTAAAGACTCAGCATCTCTGTGGCTTTAGAGAGCTATCAAAATAATTCATAATTTGACTTTACCTATTCTCTGTCCTTCAGGGGTACCTCAAACTTGAGCCACTCAAATTTCTCTCAAAATGTTACCTAGTAACTTCAGAAAAAATTCAAAAACATATAAGGAAACTAGAATTCCCATTAAGTCTCCCATCAAACATAGTTTTCATCACAAGAAAGAATCCAGATTAAAAAATAATAGCTAGGTCTGACTACAATGAAAATATTTATTTTAAAGAGTGAAATTATATATATACACATAACTCGTTTCTTATTTTTAAATACCCATTTGTACAGTGAAATTAAACATAAATTTAAACAAGGAAAAGCTAAACATAAATTAAACCACCTTTAAAAATATCAATTTCAAATCTTATAATCGAATACATGTTCAATTATTTAACATAAATTTACTTACTCTAGGAATTCGGTAATATATTTTTGACTACACTTTGACCATGTCCAAGGACTCATGTGGAAACTTAAAGAAGGGGCCATTACATGATACTGTCTAATTTTCATTTCTTCACATCTGGGACTATCGTCATGTTGAATACCAAGTCTAAAAATAAAAATAAACACTTAAAAGGGATATCAAAAGATGCATACAATATTCGTAACAGATCCTTTATATTTGCACTATAACATAAAATACAGATAAATCTGCTTATATCATAATTTGAAATCCAACTCTCCATAAGGCCTTACAGTGTTCATAGTTAGAAGTACCTGATGGCTGAGAAATATTATAGTCTGGTGATATGGCATCTGAGTCTACACAATCAAAATATTTGGACTTTGCTGCACCTCATCATAATATGGACCACAGCATTCACATAAAAGTGCCTGCAGGTTCAACATGGATATCCCAGCAGATGTGTGTGGATAAAGATTAGGTAAAGATAATACCACACTAAATTCTAGACCTTTGTCTATTGCTACAATATCGTAAGAACTTTGTGAATCCCCAGTTCTCATCATTCTATAGTACCCATCTATTTTATATGAAAGAAATACTTTTCAGGTCCATACTTCCTAAGTGATGCTCAACAGAACTAGAATAATAAAAACATTCCTAAAGGGCAGTCAAATCTTCATCACTTAAATATTAAATAATCAGCAGGTCAGCAGCAGATCCTGTGCAATTTGGGGGGAACTCAAGTATTAGCTCAAGTTTAGAAGGAATACTGAAAGCACTTAATTCAGAGCCTTACTTGCTAAAATTTATATTTAAACCATTTTTAAAATTAAACAACTTACCCATATACTAGAGACACCTAAAGAGTTTCTAAGGAGGAAAACAAATATCTAAGATGGCACTCTCTGCAAAAATAGTCTTCTACTGGTTAGCAGCCTTGTAAAGCAGGACATAGCGCTACCCAGATGTTGCTGCAATACTTCTACTGTCCACAGTATATTCTGCTCATCCTATCCCCCTACTTCAAAAACAACTTAAAAAATAAAGTGTGTAGCTTGTTGATGATTATGAGACATAACTATGCAAAAATGGAACTGAAGAGATGATAGTTTACTAAAAATTATCTCTATTTAAAATTATTATTCCCCTTGAATGCTCTAATGATATCTAAAGGCATGAATAGGAAATTAAATGTCATCAAACTAAGAGCAGCAACTCTAGACTCAGGTCCTTACTAGTAGATAACAAAGAAACACCAGGAGTTCTGGGGTGTATGTTTAGAATCTTTCTTCAGAGGATATATTTGTAGGGGTTTCTGACTTTCCATGGGAGCTCCAAGAATATCATGAGATATCACAGCCTCCATCCTTAGAACATAGAACCCCAGTATATTTTTCAGTAATGCAGGAACAGGTAAGAGAATCCCAAATTTTTATGAGCAACTATGGAAAAAGTGAAAACTTGAAAAAAAAATTTTTTAGTAACTAAGAAATTCCCATGGGCAATATCCTTTGCTGGGGCACATTACTGAGAGAAAGAAGTGAGTTGGTATTACAAATATTTGGGGGAGTCCCCCAGAACCAGGAGCCCATGCAGGCCTTCCTATAAAATGGTAGAGGACAGTACCTGGTTATATATAGGATAACAAGAGACAGAGCCAGAAGTGCTTGTCATGTATCCAATACAGTAAAGGAAATAAAAGAATTCCCAAGTTTTAGTTCTTTGCTTAGTCTGTTGATCTGTGCAGCCTGTCTGACCTAACATAGATCACAAAAGAGCCAGAGTTAGCATTTCAGGGAAAAAAAATTACACTAATAACATTTTATGAAGAAACAAAGGTGCTAATTACTCAACTGAAGATGGAATTTCAGGCATTCTGTGCAAAAATAAATAGAATGCACATTAAGGAGGTGACAGAAGGTACTTACGTGTGCCCAAGTTCATGGGCTATAGTAAAAGCAGAAATGAGTCCCTTTTCTTCATTAATTAAGCAGCTTTGTGAAGCATCACATATGGTACCTAAGTATGATAAACCTGAAAAATTTCATTTGTATTTCATCAAAATGGAAAGCACTACCAAATCATAAAGTATGAACTAAATTTTGAAGCATTTAACCATTACTACTTAGAAATAAATGCAGAATTGGCTGTTAATATTGATTAAATGTTTTAAAAGGTAAAAAACGAGAGAGAGAGAGAGAGAATGGAATGATTTATCTGCAAAGTTTTGGAATTGTTTACTGAAGTAAATAATTCAAAAATGTAGAATGAGCAAACAACTTTTTAAAATACTTTTTAAAAACTTTTAAAAAGAAAAGAATATTTGCAGGCAGTATGAAGTGTTTTAACACATTAGTGTGGATAGCAGGAAAGAGACTGAATGTGTTAATTGGTAATGGAAAAGATAATAAGAGAAGAAAATGGCACAGAACTCTACAAATCTATGAAGTTTCTTTAATTTTTTAAGTTTTAAAGCAGTATACAAATATTCAATTATCATATGACATGAGTAAAAATATGTTAAGTGGTCAGAATAGTATCTGGCATATATATGTTAAATAAAATAAAATGAGTTTATAATATAAGAATTACTGCAGTCACTGAATAATTTTGTAACATTTCAGCAATAGGCAATGAAAATCAGGATCTATTCAGTCCTATGTAAGGAATAACATGTAACTCCAAAGTGCTGTTGAAAGATGAAGGTCTGAACTGCCTGGACACCAAAGACAGCAATAATTATGGCTTATACATTCCTCTAAAATAATATAGAATAAGAAACTCAAAATAAATATTCATTACAACAATCCATATTTCATCACCAAGTTTTTCATTTACTTATTTTTAGTTTAACATAATCCCATGATTTTGCTATTACTATTCTTCAATTTGGTTGTAAATGTATCTGCTTTCCTAGAACTCTCTTTCACAGAAAAATATTTTTCCATATATAAGACAGTTTCTTACTGTAAAGCTTTTGCATTTAGAAATTTCTTAATACAGAATAAACAGACTTCCATTAGCTCCTATTTTAGCTCTTCTCTGCTATATCACCTTTTATTCTTAGAAGTTAAAAACTTGGACATTTACTAGCATTAAAGGTAGATATCCTAACAACTAAAATGTTTTTGTTGTGCTTTAAGAGAAATTGGAGTTAAACTGAGGACTCCAAATAACCTGGGGGAAAGTCAAAAGATGAAGTTCATTAGTCAATACTTTTTAACAAAAAGGAAAGAACTGTCTTCTTTCTGACCACACTGTCCAAAAGTCTTGCTTTGGCAAGGTCCCTCCAGAAAACAAGCTTTTTCCTTAGAATGAAGACTAAAAGCAAGCAAGGAGCAATCCCATTACTGGGTATATACCCAAAGAATTATAAATTGTTCTATTATAAAGATACATGTACACGTATGTTCATTGCAGCACTGTTTACAATAGCAAAGACTTGGAACCAACCCAAATGACCATCAGCGATAGACTGGATAAAGAAAATGTGGCACATATACACCATGGAATACTATGCAGTCATAAAAAACAATGAGCTCGTGTCCTTCATGGAGACATGGATGAAACTGGAAACCATCATTCTCAGCAAACTGACACAAGAACAGAAAACAAAACACTGCATGTTCTCACCCATAGGCAGGTGTTGAACAATGAGAACACATGGACACAGGGAGGGGAGCATACTGCAATCAGTTGCTGGGGGGGGGGTGCTGAGGAGGGACAACAGGGGGTAGGGAGGGTGGGGATGGATAACAAGGGGATAAATACCAGATGTGGGTGATGGGGGGATAAAGGCAGCAAACCACCTTGCCATGTATGTACCTATGCAACAATCCTGCATGATTTGCACATAAGCCAAAGTACAATAAAAAAAAAAAAAGAACAAAAAAATATATTTCTTAGCAGTCCTCTGTAGAGTGTAGGGAATTACTGGTTTCCTTAAGATTCTACAATTCATGCTTGTATGTTCAGTTCTTTAGTGAATCAACATGTTATTATGTTTCTCTTTTGTCAGGATAAGTTAAAGGGAAACACATTTCTTTCATGGACATCCTACTGTTCCCATGTTTTTATTAGTATTTTCAATTTGCCAAATTGCACAATTCAAATATTTTCATTTGTAGTGCTGTGCAGACATTTAGAACACAGTATTGAGTCCATTACCAACCAAACTTTATGTTTCATGCTTAAAGGTATATGCATTTTAAGCTGAACATTTTACTCACATTAAGAGATTTGTAAAAATATATATCAAATATAATTAGAGACCAAGCTCAAATGTTCCCATAAGCAGGCAACACAAACAAAACTCAAAGTAACTGTTTAACATTATGGAAACATGCTGCTGGCTGATGGTTTGTGTCTAGACTCATTCAAGCTAATTTTGGGTTCTCTAAAAGTCTAAAGATAGAATAAGGCAGCATGGGCCCAAGCTTGATACAACTTGCCTATGTTTGGTAATACAAGAAGCTGCAAAGAGTCACCCAATCTAGCCATCTTGAAGAATGAAAACCATTATGCAACATATTTTGCAAAACATGGTCAAGGAATGAGGCAACAATACATGCAAGTGGAGAGATAACAGAATACCTAGTAATTACTACTAACATTTTGTGTTCGTCATTAAGAACTCTCCTTAGTTTGCTATTTTCATATATTTCAGATAGAACATAAAATACTAACACTTGCATTAATATAAGCTGTGTAGCCTTCTGCAAATTATCATCCTCATCTATAAAATTAGAATCATAGTTCTTCTAATATCGTATCTGATAAGAAGCATTCAAATACCTTAACTATCATCATCATTACTCTTGACTTAAGAGATAATGCTTTCATCATCATGGTATATGTTTCTAAATATTATTATAATTTATGTACACAAGAGTGGCAGAAAGCTATAAAACCATAATTAGGGACTAGGGGACCAACCATTTCTATAAGAATATTCCAGAATGTCTAGCATTCAATCATTTAAAAAAAATAGTAAGAAATGGCAGATACTCAGTAAAAGTTTGTACTACTTAAGTATAAAGATGGGAAAACAGGGTATAGATAATGCAAGAAATATAATATATTCAATAGATTCTTGTTAAGTGATCTCAAAAATACACTTAACAAAGCCAGAGAATAGTTTGCAGGGAGGAAGAAATTCAGTCTGTTGTAAAAATTAGAGCAACAAGTGTCTATTTCTATATGTGTGGAAGACTGGCATTTCTAAAGAGTCCCAGATGACTAGTGAAGACAAGTCTAAGCCTCAGTGATTTAACACACATATGAGCTATCTCTCTCTCTCTCTCTCTCTCTCTCTCCACAAGCATGTAGGCATATGTACACACATACACACACATTCATACTTTTCAAATTCCGAGTGGTAAGCAATGAATAATAAGGATAGATGCTATTCTGAGGGAAAATACTGATAAAAGTAATATGATCCAAAGAGTAAGAGCTTGA
Organism: Sapajus apella; assembly: GCF_009761245.1. NCBI lineage: Eukaryota > Metazoa > Chordata > Mammalia > Primates > Cebidae > Sapajus > Sapajus apella. The sequence goes on from NW_022437006.1 coordinate 7,576,503, forward strand.
TAGGGGAAGCTTCAAGATGGATGTGGATGTTGAGCTTTCTTCATTAAGCAGGGACTCCAGTTATGAACAGCCTTTGGATTCCAACAAGAAATAAAAATCTTCTCTGGAAGAAAGCACACACTTTTTGAGCTAGCAATTTTTCAATACCGTGTGTTAATATTAAATAAATAGAAGCTCAAAATCAAAGACCATCAAACAAACAAATAAACAAAAGGACATATGGGAAAGCAGAAATAACATGTTTGGCTATCAACTATTTCAGATGCGGGAATTTTCAGATACATAATATAAAGTGGTTCCACATAAGACATTTAAGAACAAAATTCAATTAAAAACATGAGCAAATATTTTTAAAATATAAACAAAATGAACAGGTAGATTTTGAATAAAAGTTAAGTAGTATCTTTTACACTGAAAAAAATATATATTTTAAAATGTAAAATGTGAAGGATGGGTGAAATACCAGATTAGCTAAAGAGAGAGCCAAATATACTGATTTGTATTAGTAAAA
>NW_022437006.1:7582013-7672189 GCF_009761245.1 Sapajus apella
TTTTACTAATACAAATCAGTATATTTGGCTCTCTCTTTAGCTAATCTATTATTTCACCCATCCTTCACATTTTACATTTTAAAATATATATTTTTTTCAATGTAAAAGATACTACTTAGCTTTTATTCAAAATCTACCTGTTCATTTTGTTTATATTTTAAAAATATTTGCTCATGTTTTTAATTGAATTTCATTTTCTTAAAAGTCTTACGTGGAACAACTTTATATTATGTATCTGAAATAATTATAAGAATTAATTAAAGTGATGAATCAGGTGGCTGCATTTAAAAATCAACAAGCCAAATAATCTGTTGCATTTCTATGGACCAGCATAATAAAACATTTACTTTAACAATAGGAAATAAAAGTCATTTTCCCCCCAAAGTTGGCTAACTGGAGGTATTTTTAGTGTGCCTCTCCAACCTGGAAAGACAAAATAGTGTGTGAAACTCATACTGAGAACTTTTTCCAAGGGGTAACACAGGAACTTGATAGAAAAATGGAAAGAAACCACAGACCCTTTGAAAGAAGCAGTGGGCAACAGCCTACATCATGAACCAGATAGAAAATGGAGTCTCCCAAGTGTGAATAGGGGAGAGCCTGCCACTGTGACACAAACTCCCACAGGGGAGCCTGACAATCCAGGCCATGTGGGGAAGGCGTTAACCCTACCCAGTGCTGCAGCTGATTGAGTGCGCAGTGGGGACTGTATGAGAAGGGCAGCATCAGTGTGTACTCCTACTCTTCAGCAGGGATGGAGGAAAGCCATTTCTGATCCTTCCTCATGGGGGACCTCACAAAAGTTGGCCAGCTAACTCAGGCAGTGGCCACAGGTTGAGAGAAGCTCCCAACTGAGGTTAGCAATATAATCTCAAGTGGGAACAAACCTCATTGACCAGACCCAAGAGGCAAGCAGGAAGTGTGTTATCACCATGGGGGCAGGAGCTGGACACCTTTGTTCATGGGCAGACAGAAAAGGGTGTGTGGTCTGGAAGCCACTCTATCTCCATAGGGAAGTCTTACGGTCTGGAGCAGTTTTGAGTTCTGAGCACAAGCTGCCTGAAACCCAGTTAGCTGCTGTTAGCAGATCATTGCGGGTGTAAGACCTGTCTAGCCAAGAGTGTAGGAGCTGAATGGGGCTACTGCCACCTCCCAGTGTAGATTCTTTTTTGTAGCAGAGGCAGCTGTGTTCCTCCCTGTAATATTACTCCAGCACCCAGGAACTCCCTCTGCTTCCCAATGGGGCTGCTTATGCCTACATGTAGGGAGCCAGAGTGCAGACTTGCCTGACCCATCCCCAACCTGGCTTTGCCCCTCCATCTGCCCTGGTAGCATAACACAAAATACAAGGCCATTTGGGAGTTCCATGGCCCCACCCATTGCCTGTGACACCAGAGTACCTCCCCTCGGTAACATAAGGCAAGCACAAACTCCACTGCTACCACCATAGCTGGTGTACTTTTCAAAGCACCATCTCCTTGCTGGTGTGCAACTGAACAGTCAGTTACAACATCTGTAGGTCCAGTAACAGGTTGTATCTTCTTCCTGACTCAGGAAGGAGTAAACTTTTACACAACCTCAGCTGTCACCACTGCCTACACCACCCTGGCTAACCAGGTCTTGAGTCTGTCCATGAGCCAATATATCACTACCACAGCTGACATTTGAGAAAGCCAACATACTAAGGCTACTTATAATGAAGGAAATCTCAGAGTCTACATTACTCCTCTTCCACCTCCATCAGAGCTGGCACTGGTACCTGTTACTGGAAAACTAGAGGACAGGCCACATCTCTTGACCCCTTGCACATTCCCCAGCACCGACCTGGGTTGTGGCAGCCTCACTGGGCAGCTAGACCCAGAGAAACAGCAGGATTCACAGTAGTCTGGCTCTCAAGAACTGCTACTTCTGAGGAGAAGGGGAATGCACCATATTAAGGGAACACTCCATAGGACAAAAGAAACCAGACTGGATGCCATGAGTCCCTGAATTTTCCACCTGTAGGGATTTTCAGCAGAGGCAGAGGTATAGTACTAAGCTCAGTGGGGAAAATCTGTAGCTCTACCCCAACAGCCAGGCAGCCCTGGTGCTCATGAAGGGTCTTGAAGAAGGGAACTTTTCCACCTCGCCATTGTAGAGAGCCTTTCTGGAGTATTTCAGGGTGATGACATCACCACAGAGCACCCTCCAGGTCCAGGCCTGCACAAGAGGTAGTGTCACAATCCCTCTCTAAATGGAACACTAGCATTCCTAAAAATGAAATGAGGTGTTTGTCTGATGTGAATGGCCAGAACACTGGGTCAGGAATGTGGCTGGGCGGTGGATCGCTTTGCAGCTGGCTTGCAAAGAGAATCATTGTGGCTCCCTCTCTGCCCCTTGAAAATACCAGTGCAGCTTCCACAACCTGCTCTGTCAAGTCTCAGATGTCTGCCTCACATCGGGGTATTGCATTTACTCACCTGCTTTACCCACAGACAGTTTTCACCCATGGGCACCTCTTATTGGCCTGATGCATGAACTATTCAATCCAATGAATAAAATATTGAAATAAAACACTTTTTAGGGCCAGGCATGGTGGCTTAAGCCTGTAATCCCAGCACTTTGGGAGGCTGAGGCTGGTGGATCACAAGGTCAGGAGTTCGAGACCAGTATGGCCAACATAGTGACACCCCTTCTTTACTAAAAAATTAGCCACGTGTGGTGATGGGCACCTGTAATCCCAGCTACTCAGGAGGCTGAGGCAAAAGAATCACATGAACCCGGGAGGCAAAGGTTGCAGTAAGCCAAAATCACGCCATTGCACTCTAGCTCAGGTGACAGTGTGAGATTCTGTCTCAAAAACAAACAAACAAACAAAAAACACTTTTTAAAATGCACACTTAATGGGGCAACAAAATAAGCTTCATGAGACCTCTTTCATTCCAGCCACACAGGAGACAGGGAACCTGCTCATAGATCCAGCACATCACTATTACAACCAGCATCTGAGAAGCCCATTGTATGAAGATTCTCTATAATCATGGAACTCATACTAAGTCTACCACTGAAAGCATCCAGAACCAAAGCTAGGTGACAATAAACTATGAACATTAAAGGCACATCCTCAAGAAGGAAAAATCAAATTCTAAGAAAAAAAAAAAAGTTGAATCAAAAATGAATACAAAAGTAATTAGAAGAAATAGCATAACCAAATGAGAAGAAACCAGAAAAATAATTATGACAGTATCAGAAATAGGGTTCTATACTACCTCCAAAAGATCATACTAGCTCTCCAGAAGTGGATGCAAACCAAAATGAAATATTTGAAATACCAGATAAAGCATCCAAAAGGTTGATTTTTAAGTAACTCAAGGAGATACAATAGAAAGGTGAAAAACAACACAGGATGTTTTTTAAAATTTAGAATATAAATAAAAAATATTCTAAAGAGATAAATATTTTAAATAAAAATGAATCCAAACTTCTGAAAATGAAAGACACACTTAGGAAACTAGAAAGTGCAGTGCAAAGTTTTAACAATAGACTAGAACAAGTAGAAGAGATAATTTCAGAACTCCAAGAAAAGGCTTTCAAATTAATCAGACAAATTAAAAAGAAGAAGAAGAAGAATGAAAAGAAATGAACAAAGTCTCCAAGAAATATGAGATTATGTAAAATGTCAAAACCTAAGAATTATAGTGTCCCTAAGGAAGAAAAAAATAAAAAATTTTGTAAAATCTATTTGAGGGAATAACTGAAGAAAACTTCCCTGGCAATTTAGATATTCAGTTACAAGAAGCTCAAGGAACTCTTGATAAAATCATTGCAAAATGGGTACCACCAAGGCTTATAGTCATCAGGCTATCTAAAGTCAACAAGAAGGAAAGAACCCCAAGGTCGATTCACTACTAAATTCGACCACATATTCAAAGAAGAATTAGTATTAATTTTGCTGAAACTATTACAAAAGATGGAGGGAATCCTCCTTAACTGATTATATAAAGCCAGTATTGACCTGACACCAAAGCCAAGAAAGGACATACTGAACAATATCCCTGATTAATATAGATAGAAAAATCCTCAGCAAAATACTAGCAAACTGAAGTGTGTATCAAAAAAACAATTCACCATGATCAAGGAGGTTTAATGCTAAGGATATGGTTCAACATATACAAGTCAATAAATGTGATTCATCATATAAACAGAATTAAAAACAACAACTATATGATCATGATCTCAATAGATGCAGAAAAAGAACTTGACAAAATCCAGCATCCCTTCATGATTAAAAAAAAAAAATCCTCAACAAACTAGGCATAGAAAGAACATACCTCAAAATCATAAAAGTCATATATGACAAACCCACCACCACAAATACATTGAACAGGGAAAAGCTGAAAGCATTCTCTCTGAGAACAAGAACAAGACAAAGATGCCCACTTTTACCACTTCTATTCAACATATTAATTGAAGTCTTAGAGCAATCAGGCAAGAGAAAGAAACAAAGGGCACTCATATTGGAAAAGAGGAAGTCAAACTATCTCTGTTCACTGATGATATGATCATATGCCTAGACGATCTTATAGACTCCTCCAAAAGACTCCTAGATCTGATAAATGAATTCAGTAAAATCTTAGGTTATGAAATCAACATACACAAATCAGTAGCACTCTTGTACACCAAAATCAACCAAGCAGAAAATCAAATGAAGACTTAATCTCTTTTAAAACAGCTGCAAAAAATAAAATACCTAAGAATACACTTAAGTGAGGAGGTGAAAAATCACAACAGGGAGAAATATAAAACACTCCTGAAAGAAAGTATAGATGAATAACTATGAAACAAACACAAACACATCCCATGCTCATGGATTGGAAAAATCACTACCAATGAAAATGACCATATTGCCAAAGAGAATCTACAGATTCAATGCATTGCTATTAAAATATCAATATCATTTCTCAAAGAATTAGAAAACAACATTCTAAAATTCATATGGACTAAAAAGGGGCCCAATAGCCAAGGCAATACTAAGCAAAAAGAATAAATCTGAAGGCAACATATACCCAACTTGAAACTATACTACAAGGCTAAAATAATCAAAACAGTATGGTACTGGTACAAAACCAGGCACATAGACCAATGGAACAGAAGACAAAACCCACAAATAAAGCTAAATACCTAGAACTAACTGGTATTTGACAAAGCATTCAAAAACATAAATTGGAGAAAGGATACTCTGTTTAATAAATGGTGGTGGGAAGGTTGAATAGCCACATGTAGAAGAGTGAAACTGGATCCCAATCTTTCACCTTATATAAAAATCAACTCAAAATGGGTTAAAGACATAAACCTAAGACTTGAAACCATAAAAATTCTAGAAGAAAACCTGGGAAACACTCTTCTTGATACTGACACAGGCAAAGAATTTATGGGAGATCCAAGATGGCCAAATAGGAACAGCTCTGGAGTACAGTTCCCAGTGAGAACACAGAGGGTGAGTGGTCACCGAATTTCCAAACAAGTTTTTACTGCCCACAGACCAGGAGATTCCCGGGCAGAAAAGCGCCATGAGTCTCCAACATGACTGTTTCAGCCAGCTTAGCGGGTCCTCACACAAAAACTCACACAAATCTGGGTGGCCATTTCAACTGGCACCTGGAACACCTGGGAGACAGAGTAACCCATTCAATTGAAAAAAAATCGGGCTGAAACAGGGAGCCTGGTATTCTGGCTTGGCTGGTCCCACCCCCACAAAGACAAGCAATCTGAAACATTCTAGATTGAGAGTTTCACAGCAAGCAGAGATGGACCGAGGATGGTCTAGCTCTGTGGGTGGAAGGGCATCTGCCATTACTGAGGCAGTCCACCACTACTAAGGCATTCTACCATTACTGAGACAGTTTACCATTACAAAGGCACTCCGCCATTACCAAGGCAATCAGCCATTACTGAGGCAGACCGCCATTACCAAGGCAGTTCTAACTATACCTCTATAAACAAAACAGCAAGGAAGTTCACACAGCAGGAGGGCAGAGCCCACAGAAGCTCAGCAATTCCTCCGCTGGCATACTGTGACTAGGATACCTCCTATCTGGACAGGGCATCTCTGAAAAAAGGCAGCAGCACGTCAGTAACTTATAAATAAAGCCCCACATTCCCAGGACAGAGCACCAGGTGGTTATGAGTTCTGCTGCAGCAGATTTAAATGTACCTGCCCAGCAGCTCTGAAAGGAACAATGAAACTCACAGCTCAGCCCTTGAGCTCCTATAAGGGACAGACAGTCTCCTCAAGCAGCTCCCTGACCCCTGTATATACAAAGAGACACCTCATAAAGGAGAGCTCAGGCTGACATCTGGTGGGTGTCCTTCTGGGACAAAGACAACAGAAAAAGAAACTGGCAGCAACCCTTACTGTTCTGCAGCTGCTGCAGGTGATTCACAGGCAAGCAGGGTCTGCAGGGGATCTCCAGCAGTCCTACAGCAGAGGGGCCTCACTGTTAAAAGGAAAACTAAAAAACAGAAATAACTTCATCATTAACAAAAAGGTCATTCACTCAGAGACCCCATCCAAAAGTCACCAACTACAAAGGCCACAGGTAGATAAATCCACAAAGATGGTAAGAAACCATGTTTTCATCCAAAAAGGATGAAAACACCCAAAACCAGAATTCCTCTCCTCATCCAAGAGATCACAATTCCTCACCAGCAAGGGAATAAAGCTGGATGGAGAATGAGTCTGATGAATTCACAGAAACAGGCTTCACAAGGTGGGTAATAACAACCTTCTCTGAGCTAAAAGAACATGTTCTAACCCAATGCAAAGAAACTAAGAACGTTGAAAAAAGTTTTGATGAAATGCTAACAAGAATAAACAGTTTAGAGAAGAATATAAATCACCTGATGGAACTGAAAAACACTACACGAGAACTTTGAGAAGCATACACAAGTTTCAACAGCCGAATCGACCAAGCAGAAGAAAGGATATCAGAGATTGAAGATCAACTCAATGAAATAAAACAAGAAGGCAAGGCTAGAGTAAAAAGAAATGAACAAAGCCTCCAAGAAATATGGGATTATGTGAAAATACCTAATCTACATTTGATCAGTGTACCTGAATGTGACAGGGAGGATGAATCCAAGCTGGAAAACACTCTTCAGGATATTATCCAGGAGAACTTCCCCAAACTAGCAAGGCAAGCCAATATTCAAGTCCAGGAAATACAGAAAACACTACAAAGATATTTCTCGAGAAGAGCAACCCCAAGGCACATAACGATCAGATTTACCAGGGTTGAAATGAAGGAAAAAATGCTAAGGGCAGCCAGTGACAAAGGTCAGGTTACCTACAAAGGGAAGCACATCAGACTCACAGTGAATCTCTCATCAGAAACCCTACAATCCAGAAGAGTGTAGGGGCCAATATTCAACATCCTTAAAGAAAAGAACTTTCAACCTAGAATTTCATATCCAGCCAAACTAAGTTTCATAAGAGAAGGAAAAATAAAATCCTGTCAGAACAAGCAATTGCTGAGAGCTTTCATCACTACCAGGCCTGCCTTACAAGAGCTCCTGAAAGAAGTAATAAACATAGAGACAAACAACCAGTACTAGTCACTCCACAAATGTACCAAATGGTAAAGAACATCGACACAATGAAGAAACTGCATCAACTAATGGGCAAAACAACCAGCTAGCATCAAAATGGCAGGATCAAATTCACACATAACAATATTAACCTTAAATGTAAATGGGCTAAATGCCCCAATCAAAAGACACAGACTGGCAAATTGGATAAAAAGTCAAAACCCATTGGTGTGCTGTATTGAGAAAACCCATCTCACGTGCAAGGATATACATAGGCTCAAAATAAAGGGATGGAGAAAAATTTACCAAGCAAATGGAGAGAAAAAAAAAAAGGCAGGAGTTGCAATCCTACTCTCTGATTAAATAGACTTTAAACCAACAAAGATAAAAAGACACAAAGAAGGGCATAACGTAATGGTAAAAGGATCAATGCAACAAGATGAGCTAACAATCCTAAATATATACACACCCAATACATGAACACCCAGATACATAAAGCAAGTTCTTAACGACCTACAAAGGGACTTAGACTCCCACACAATAATACTGGGAGAACTTTAACACCTCTCCTTTATGGTCCTTGTTAGGAATATAACTAACAAGGAACATAAAGGACCTCTTCAAGGAGAACTACAAGCCACTGCTCAACGAAATAAGAGAGGACACAAACAGATGGAGAAACATTCCATGTTCATGGTTAGGAAGAATCAATATCGTGAAAATGGCCATACTGCCCAAAGTAATCTACAGATTCAATGCTATCCCCATCGAGCTACCAATGACCTTCTTCACAGAACTGGAAAAAAAACACCTTAAACTTCACATGGAACCAAAAGAGAGCCCACATACTCAAGTCAATACTCAGAAAAGAGAACAAAGCTGGAGGCATCACACTACCTGAATTCAAACTATACTACAAGTCTACAGTAATCAAAACAGCATGGTACTGGTACCAAAACAGAGATATAGACAAATGGAACAGAACAGAGGCCTTGGAGGCAATGCCACACATCTACAACCATCTGATTTTTGACAAATCTGATAAAAACAAGCAATGGGGAAAGGATTCCCTGTTTAATAAATGGTGTTTGGAAAACTGGCTAGCCATGTGCAGAAAGCAGAAAGTGGGCCCCTTCCTGACACCTTACACTAAAATTAACTCCAGATGGATTAAAGATTTAAACATAAGACCTAACACCATAAAAACCCTAGAAGAAAGCCTAGGCAAAACCATTCAGGACATAGGCATAGGCAAGGACTTCATAACTAAAACACCAAAAGCATTGGCAACAGAAGTCAAAATAGACAAATGGGACCTAAATAAACTCCAAAGCTTCTGCAAAGCAAAAGAAACAATCATTAAAGTGAACTGGCAACCAACAGAATAGGAAAAAAATTTTGCAATCTACCCATCTGACAAAGGGCTAATATCCAGAATCTACAAAGAACTAAAACAGATTTACAAGAAAAAAAACAAACAAAAAACCCATTCAAAAGTGGGCAAACGATATGAACAGACATTTTGCAAAAGAGGACATATATGAGGCCAACAAACATATGAAAAAATGCTCATCATCACTTGTCATCAGAGAAATGCAAATCAAAACTACATTGAGATAACATTTCATGCCAGTTAGAATGGCGATCATTAAGAAATCTGGAGACAACAGATGCTGGAGAGGATGTGGAGAAATAGGAATACTTTTACACTGTTGGTGGGAATGTAAATTAGTTCAACCATTGTGGAAGACAGTGTGGCGATTCCTCAAGGACCTAGAAATAGAAATTCCTTTTGACCCAGCAATCCCATTACTGGGTATATATCCAAAGGATTATAAATCATTCTATTATGAAGACACATGCACAAATGCTCATTGTGGCACTATTTACAACAGTAAAGACCTGGAACCAACCCAAATGCCCATTGATGATAAACTGGACAAGGAAAATGTGGCACATATACACCATGGAATACTATGCAGCCATAAAAAATGATGAGTTTGTGTCCTTTGTAGGGACATGAATAAATCTGGAAACCATTGTTCTCAGCAAACTGACACAAGAACAGAAAATCAAACACTGCATGTTCTCACTCATAGGTGGGTGTTGAACAGTGATAACACATGGACACAGGGAGAGGAGCATCACACACTGGTGTTGCTGTGGGGGACTAGGGGTTAGGGAGTTGGGGAGGGATAATATGGGGAGAAATGTCAGATATAGGTGACGGGGATGGAGGCAGCAAACTACATTGCCATGTATGTACCTATGCAACAAGCCTGCATGTTCTACACATGTACCCCATAATCTAAAGTGCAATAAAATATATATTTTAAAAAGGAATTTATAATTAAGACCCCAAAAGCAGTTAAAACCATAAATAAATAAATAAACAAATGGGACCTGATTAAATCAAAAAGCTTCTGCACAGTAAAAGAAATAATCACCAGAGTAAATAGACAACAGAGAGTTGGAGAAAATATTTGCACACAATGCATCTGACAAAGGACTAATATACAGAATCTACAAGAAACTCAAACAAATCAGTAAGAAAACAAATAATCCCATTAAAAATTGAGCAAAGGACATGAACAGACATTTCTCAAAGGAGATATACAATTGGCCAACAAACAAATGAAAAAATGCTCAACATTACTAATCATCAGGAAAACGCAAATTAAAACCACAATGAGATACCACCATACCCCAACCAGAAAGGCCATTATTATAAAGTCAAAAAACAACAGATATTGGCATAGATGTGGTAAAAAAAGAAATGTTTATACACTGTTGATAAGAATGTAAGTTAATATAACCTCTACAGAAAATCAAAGAACTAAAAATAGATCTACCATTTGATCCAGTAATCCCACTACTGGGTATTTACCCAAAGAAAAAGTCACTGTATAAAAAAGACAACTGCACACATATGCTATCTCAGCACAATTCACAACTGCAAAAATACTTTGCTCAACTGATGAGTGAGCAAGGAAAATGAGGTATGTATAGGCCATGGGTTGCTACTCAGACACAAAAAAATAATGAAATAATGTCTTTTGTGGCAATTTGGATGGAACTGGAGGCATTATTCTAAATGAAATTACTCAGGAATCAAAAACCAAATACTGCATGTTCTCACTTATAAATGGGAGCTAAACTATAGCTATGCAAATTTTATATATGACATTGCAGATTCTAAGAAAAAGAGAGGAATTATTCAATGTATATTCAATGTATATGGTTTAGGGAGTTGGTTATTCAAATAAAAAGGATTATGAATGTAACTTCACAGTGATTTCAAAGCAGTTATTTATTTTGAGGGTTAGAAGAATGGGGGTTTTTGTTTTTGCGTATTTTTTTTTTTTAAATCAGGTACAACTGATTTTTAAGAGTGATTCAATTTGGGGAGTTGAGAGAGGGAAGGAAAGACGTTAAAAAGTAATGTTTAGATGGAAACAAAAGGTATGAATGTGGTTATACAGTTCAAGTTTAACAAGCAAAATTTTTAGCTTTTTTAACTTATGTGTTCTATGGTTAACCACTAAGGGGTATAACAGGTTATTCCAGCTTTTCCAAATACTAATTATGTTGGTTTTAAGAAGTCTCCATAATCAAAAGGTGGTTTTCCCCTTTTCTGTGAGAGTAGATGATGCAACCCACACAGTGATTTCGAACTTCTTTGATAGAATTTCCACCACTACTTTGTTGAACTTCTCATTGTAGTGTATGTCTTACCAAGTGTGAAATCATAATGTAAGTTTATAAAAATTGCAAGACTACACATCATTTTGCATGAATAATACCCATTAGAGCTAAGGAGACTGACATGTTTTATAGCATTTCTGGGTAAATAAAAATTGTAAAGGCATTCACCATTTACTAGCTTTGTACAACATTATAATGGCAGACGCAAAACAGCAGCACATTGTGCTTGGCCTATAGGATTGCTTTAACTCCATTATATTAAATAGACAATATGCATAGTGTAAATGCCAACTCTTGAAAATGTACAATACTTAAATGTACTTAACATTCTAATGTATTAAAAGTATAAAGAAAAACCTAAACAAGCACTTATAGCAATACTATGAAATTTCCAATAATTGTTTTGACTGTTGCCTTTGGCTCTTTAGTGCAATTTTTCTACATTGTAATTATTACATTGTACTGCTTTGTATTTCCCATTTGTTGTACATAACTTCAGAGTTAGTACACCAAGTACTGTAATCACCTCTCACTTATTGTACATGCAATGTAACAACATACAGTTTTGGTGCTTAACAATATTCCTTTTTTCCTTAATAAAGGATATTTATTTTAATTTTTAAAAAAGAAACTAATAAAACTAGATCTCTATCTGATACAATAACAAAAAATTACTCCAATGGATTAGAGATTTAAATGTTAAAGGAAAAATTTTAAGAGTTTTACAAGAAAACAGGATAATATGTTTAGACCTTTAGTTATACAATGGTTTCTTAAATAAGAAACAAAAAAGCCGGCCGGCCACGGTGGCTCATGCATATAATCCCAGCACTTTGGGAGGCCGAAGCAGGTGGATCACGAGGTCAAGAGATCAAGACCATCCTGGTCAACATGGTGAAACCCTATCTCGACTAAAAATACAAAAATTAGCTGGGCGTGGTGGCACATGCCTGTAGTCCCAGCTACTCAGGAGGCTGAGGCAGGAGAATTGCTTGAACCCAGGAGATGGAGGTTGCGGTGAGCCAAGATCACGCCATTGCACTCCAGCCTGGGTAATAAGAGTGAAACTCAGTCTCAAAAAAAAAAAAAAGAAAGAAACAAAAAAGCTAACTCTAAAAGAATAGGTTTATGAATTCAGCAACATTATATATTTTCACACATATAAGAATGAAAACAAAGCAACCAACTGCTAAAAGATATTCATAATATCACAAAGGGTTTGGTGTCAAGATGTTATAAAGAATATCTGAAAAGCAGTAAGAAAGCAACAAATACCACAGCACAAAAAAAAATGAGCAATGTTTATTTCATTTATTTCATTTCTTACAGAAAAAGAAATATATGAAAAGATGCTTGAATCCATTAGTAATAAGGAAAATAAAAATTCTAATGGTAACAAAATACATTACATTTAGACTGGGGAAAAAATGAGAAATCTGAAAGTACCCAGTATTTATAAAGATATAATCAAAAGGAATGTTTATTGATAAATGTATAAATTGGTATAACTGCTTTAGAAAATAATTTGTTATATCATATAAATGTGAATATTAGGTGAATATTCCATATAATATTTATATCATACAAATGTGAATATTATGTGAATATTCCACTTAGTGGCACAGGCATCTGAATCCTAGGAATATACCCTAGTTCTGGCAGTGAAGTTCATGACACATAACAGTGGAATCAGCCCAAATATACCCCAATGTGACATGGATATATAAACTATAGTTGAAATATTATATAACAGTGAAAATTCATTAACTTCAACTACAGAATTCAAAAAGAAGCAAAAGTAATTTTTGTTTAGGAACACATATATATGTAATAAAACTATTTTTCAAAAGATAGAAGGAATTGGTAAATACAAAATTCACGCTATTGGCTACCTCATGGGGAAAAGCAAAGAGATGGAAAATGAGCATAGGCCACACAATAGTAGTGACAAAATTCTAACTTAAATCTAGTGGTGAATTCATGGCTATTCATTTTATTACTTCCTTTTAAACTGGCATATAGGTGATTATGTATTATTTTTCATGCACAGCATTTGATATTTAGTAATTTGCAAATAAATATTAGTTCTTATTTTGTAAAATTTACAGCAGCAGAATGAAACAACAGTGACAAGTGTAATAATTTATTAGAATAATCAAAATTACTAAAGTGTAAAAAAAATGGAAATTAGCCTAAACATTATTTTAAATAATTCAATAAACAATTACATAAGCTAAGCTTAATTAACAAAATAACTTACCTACTATGTTACAGCTCTCTTTAGATGAACAAATGTCTTCCCTTAAAATAAAAAATAGGTTTGAAGCATTTTTGGAAAATAGTTTTGCAACAAGCCAAAATAAAATAAAGAAGCTTTAACTATGACATGACTACTACCACAAACTAACATTTAAAATCTAATTCATATTAATGTCTCAGAAAGTCTAAACCTAGAGCAATGCACCATTTGTCCATATCAATAAGCAATATGTACTATATAATGAGTGTTGTAAATAGTTGAATCATTAGCCAAGTTCAATGAAACATTAGTATATTTTTAATGTCTCTGCTTTTACTTACACAGTATATATAATATATAGTTTACCCTCATGATGATTCAACATCATCATGAGCTTCAGTTATCATTCTCTTATGTAAAATAATGGAGTTGTCAGATGTTACCAAGTTGCTTAATATTTTTTTTTTTTTGCTTCTGCATTACTTAGTCAATGGCCATTCAGTTTGACAGTTCTCATGTCTCTTTTCTAATCATCTCTTTCTCATAGCCCTTTCTTCCTCCAATATTTAATCTGCTAGCTCCAATCTCTGCTGCTTGGCTTCTAACTATAATCCAGAGCAGAACCATAGACAATATATAATATAATACTATGTATAAAATTTAATCAATTCTGCTTTAGTTTTGAAAAGAGATTAAAGTACAGTCATGCACTGCATAACATGATTCAGTCAACAATGGACTGCATATATGACATTGGTCCTATAAAATTATAATATCATATTTATACTGTTTCTTTTTTATGTTTAGATATGTTTAGATGCACAAATACATACCATTGTGTTACAAATGCCTACAGTATTCAGTACAGTAACATGCTATATAGGCTTGTAGCCTAGGACCAACATGCTATACCATATTGTCCAGGTGTGTAGTAAGTAGGCTACACCAACTCGGTTTGCATAAGTACACTCTATGATATTTGCATAAAGACTAAATCACCTAATGGTGCATTTCTCAGCCTGTGTCCCCATCATTAAGCAACACATGACTGTACATGAACCACATGTTAGCTATTTTATATTGGCTAAAGGTTTTAATTTCAGGATTCTAGAAAGCTGAGATTTCTTTGAGTCTGATTCCCAAGTAAAGGATTTATTTAGTTAGCCAACCAAATATCAAACCTAGGATTTATATATTCTTGTAGTATTACTGTTGCTGAAACAAAGGTGTGAATTAACAATGTGTAGTATTTCTTGTAAAATGAATAATAATTGTATAATAGCAGAAGCTGTTTTTCATATAAATAAGTAGATTTGAGAACAATTCTAGCAAAGGCAGCATGGTAATTAAGGCATGCATTAAGCATCAAAACAAGGAACAGAAAAATAGATTTTTTAAAGCACAGGGAGTCCAAAAAGTGAACAAATGAAAGAACAAAGTTGTTATTTCCACACAACTGAAACATCAAGAGGGAACGAGCAAAACCTGCTCTGAGTTCCATACTATGTTAATTTCTTAATTATCTCATTCTGTCACTAATATAATAAGGAAATTATTTCGTTAGATCAAATCACTACTCAGCAACCTGACATTGCTAATTTCCCAGAGAACTAACTAATATTCTGGTATGAAAATATAGAAGAACACTTTTATTTGATAGTTTCTTTCATAGAACACTTCTGTGTATTATTAACGAAGAATGAAGATAATAAGAAGAATTAGTCATGCAGGAGGGGAAGAGTAAAAGATTGTATGAGAAAGGTTATTTCTATAATCATACCTAGTGATAAGAACAGCAGTGTCATGGTGGGAAGGGTGAACATCACCAAGGACATTCTGAGTTTTTTGCCATGAACAAAATTTGCTTAACGTGGCACCACTATCATAAGTAATGACTGGTCCTTCCTATGCAAAATAAGCAATGCAATACTATGTCAAAATATTAATGTCCTCTTTTCCTTCCAACTTTATCAGCATCTGCACAATTCATCAAACCGCATTCTCAAAGGCAAATGAGGGAGTGACAGCATCTCTTCTTCATATATTAACTCTGATAAATTTTAGCAGTATCGAAAACATTATGACCCAAACTGAATCTAATTAGATCTTCTTAATATAACCATCCAATATTTAGGAATAAAACACTTTTAAAAACTACTATATTTTAAATCCTCTGACATTAGGATTATAAAAATGAATACTAAGGTTTTTAATCTTTTATTCTTGAATCGTTTATTCATTTTTGTTACTTCCTTTGCTCAGTTAAACACTGCCGTCATTCTATTTCCATCACAACAAATAAGGGTAATCTCATTCCTTTTCAAATCAATTTTTTTAAGTAAATTTTAAAAATACCTTATTTCTAATAAGAGTTCCATAATCTCTATGTATTCTCACTAAAAGCTTACTACAGCTAAGGTTACTAATTTTAGACCAGTTTCTTACCCGCTCATGGTGAATAATAATTAATTTAACCACTGCTATGTGTATAAAATTTCCAATACTTGGATCCTTGTAGATTGTTGCAACCTGCATATAAAAAAAATGTAGGATTAGTTGCCTAAAATGAATATTTCTTCTCAAAAGTAAGTTGAAACCAATCACAGAGTATCAATTCTCCAATTGCACTGCACATAGAAATCTTGGAATTTCTTAAAACGCTTTTACAAATCCTCATGTTCAGACCACGTCCCTTGCCAATTAAATCAGAATCTGTAGGACTGAAACCCAGGCATCTTAAAGATTCAGAATTTGAGCACCTTAAACCTTGCTACTGAGACAAATCTATGGATCAGCAGCATCCACATAACCTAGGGCTTATATGAATACACAGAATCTCAGACCCCACCCTAGATTAATGATTCAGAGTCTGCACTTTAACAAGATCTCAAGTGATCTGAACACATATTAGAGTTTGGAACTGCTGTTATGGATGATTCAGCAAGTAATTCACTTCATTCTGTGTCATAATCTACAATTTACATGACTACAAACTTCCATAAAAATATGTAAGTTTTATCTATTTTTTTCTGATAGTTCACCTACTCTTTCAGCCACAGTTGCATATTTCCAGCTCCAAATATGGTTGTTATTTTAAAGTTTAGAATTATCAGAATCCATGGAGACAGATCCATCTAGAATCATATAAAGAGCCCTAGAAGAGGTCATGAGTCACTATCTGGTTCTCGATTTTCCAGCACTGGAAAATGCAAGGCACTCTGCATGGGCTCTGCATGGGCTCATTTATGATTCATGATCAAGGTGCCATCCAATTCACTATTTATATTCTCTTCTTGTAGCCATTATAGAGGTTGCCACTGCAGTAGGTGTTTCTTCCATGGCCAGTACCTCTGCTTGGTACTTAATTAGAGACATAGCCCACTCTGGACCTGGGCTACCTGTGCAATGAAAACTGCTTCCTAGATCACCTTCTAGTTGGCCACTGCCTAAGTCAAGGCAGCCATTGCTCCAGGTTGTGCTACTTTGCTCATTTGTTTAATATATAAATGTTCAGCATTTATTCCTTGCTTTGTTGGCTAGAGAAGCAGATACAGGTAAGAGGACAAGGCCCAGACCTTGTGGAGCTTACAGTTTGTTAGAAGTATCACTACCAGAGCCCTCGCTCTATCAGCCAAAGCTGCTTCACCACAACATGTAACATGACTGCTCTCAATGTCTCTTGTGCCAAATGGACTACTACCAGAACTAGAGCCAAAAGCATCTTTAGAGCTGCTGATACTGTAGGGTCAGCATGAGCATAAATACATAATCCAGCACCTTTACTACTGTTATAGCTGTGCAGCCCCAAATACTTACAGGTTTGTCATCTGTACCTATAGTGATGACTTTGGCTCTGGTAGTAGCATGTTTTGGCAAGTGTGGAGGTAGCCCCAGAGGTTTGACAGTAAGTTAAGACAGGGATAGTCACCTGATTGACAATTTCAAGCAGGTCTGTTAGCAATGCAGTATTTCTCACTTTAAAGTAGGCGCTGTGAATTCACAGTTGAATTTATAAATATCCATTTTACATGCAACATTTTAAAATCTATCTACCACAGGAAAATAAAAAAAGCACACTTATGTGATTTTAGAGTTACCCTTGATCTTGTGAGTTTAAAAGTGGATGCTTTTCTAAGTCACATTACAAGGTAAAAGATATACCTCAAAGGTATTTATAAACGTTCTTTTTCTCCCATAAATGAAAAACAGCTGTGAAGACTTCTATGTCTCAGAAGAATATGCATGCCCAGTAGTCCACAGAAAAAAAGAGCATATGCACTATGAGGTGTCTACATGGCTAATTACTATATTCATTGACCCAAGTATTTTGACTACCAATGACAATTTGGATATTACAATATCAGCTATAAAATATGTAACCACAAAAATATTTCCAGTTTCAGAAGGAAACAGATGCTGTACCTTTATTGAAAAGTGATCAATCTTCAAGCTAGAATTTGGAAAAAAAATCCCAATATTCTGACAATATAATTTGAAATATATTACTACAGCAAAATATCCTTAAATGTAAGACTAGGGAAAAGATAATGCAAACAATTGTTATGTAACAAATCCTATGATATAGGCAGTATTATAGTGTCAGTTTTACAGATAAGAACAGTAAGATACAGAGAGTTTATGTAACACACTGAAGATTAGGCACCTGGTAGCAAACAGAACCCAATTTTCATCCTGTACAGTCTGGCTTTAGAGTACCGACTACTTTATCTGAACTTATTTCAGCACTCTACCCTCAAGTCATTCTCAGTTCTTGGCACAAAACATTTCAAAACCCTGCTGCAACTCATCCCCTAGCCACTGGTACTGTACTGTTATGTTCACTTGCCCATGGCCTCAGAGAAGTCATAGGCAGTCAGCAAACATGGGCTTTACTTCTAGCTCTATTAGTAGCTACAAGCTAATTGTTCTACCCTGGAAAATGGATTTATCTTTTTTTTTTTTTTTCATTCTTAATGTCCTTAATATCCATGTTGAGGCACTGGGTACCCTTGAGTCACAATGTCCTTGCATAGTGGATTAACATTAACCAGATGCTGTTAGGGAAGGGTTGTGAAGGACATTTGTTGTTGTTGTTGTTGTTGTTGTAGTTTTAAAGAACAAAATTATTCCACAGTTTGATAAATAAGCTAAAAGAATTAGATATATTCATTAAATCTTGAATAGGCTAACACACACACATTAAATCTATGAGACAGAGATACTATATACAGCATTTCATGTAACTATATAATCACAGTCCTTAGCCTTCGAGCTTATCAAAGGACTAATATTCCATTCCATAAACTACACTTTAGGAAACACCAGACCAGATTTCTAACGTATCATCCTATTCTATAAAGCCATATAATGTTTTTAATATATTAATATAATCACTACATTTTAGAGTGCTATGTATTAGAATTTTTATCGATCTAACTACAATGTATTTAATCTTTTATTCTTCAAATGTTAGTTTCCTTCATATAAGTAGTTCCTATTTCTTTATAGATTTCATAAAATAGTAAATATTATTATTTCATGGATATCTAATGAAAGGGAAAGAAGAATGGGATGAATTGTATTGTTGAAATCTTTAAGAAAATTCTAGGCAAAATATATTTCATACAAAGCATGAAACAAATTGCTAGCACCATTAACTTACCGATCATTTTGAAAATAATTTCTAGATGGAGCTTTAGCAAATGTTCACATATGGTATGTTCATAGGCCACCTTCATTAAGAAGTACAAAATCATCTATAAAAACTGATTTTGACAAAGAAATTATGTATACAAAGATCATTACTCTTTACTTCTTCAGAAAGATCTTTGCATTTTTAAATTGAAAATTATGAAATTCCACATATATACAAAGTGAATATGTGCAAATAATTAAGAATATGCCCAAAGTGAAGAAAGAGAACAGTAATATAAGTCGTTATACTCAAAGTATGAAAGCATATCATTAGTTTTTATTTTAATGTAGTTAAAAATCTTTCCCATCCTAATAACATCAGTAAAAGCAACCAACAGAATTGAAAATAATGGTATAAAGTTAATGTAATGCAAGGGAGAGTTTTTAGTTGATATATGCCTCAAATAATAGTAATCATGTTTTAACAAAAGGGTTAATTCTTGAGGATTATGTGATGCTCCTTAAATTTACATTATTAAATCTACAACAGGGTGACTATTATAAAGTTAAACCTTTATAAACACAATGAAGTGTGGAAGTCTTTAATACTTAGTAAATATTTAAGGTTTATTAAATAATAAATTGAATACCAAAATAAACATACTGAAGGAAAGATTTCTCTAGTTTGCATACATTTTAGTAGCTTAATAATACATATATAAATGCCATTTTAACCTGATGTTGTCACCCAAATTCCCTAAGGATAAAGGTTTTAGAATAGTAGCTGAGTATCTCTGCTCATTTAACACAAACAGTATTTTCAGTATATTGTACATCACAATTGTGTCCTCCCTCACTAATTTTAATGTTAATTCCAGAAACCCTTTGAGTTAGAGGGTCTCTAGGCTATTCTGATAACATTAAGTGCAACTGAAAAATGAATTACATCACATTCTTTATTTTTATATCACTACACTGCATTTCATTAAATTATTGAAAGCAAAGAAAAGGTTTAAGAAGCCAGTACAATCATTTACTTTGTGCAGGATGAGTAAGGATAGTTAGTTGCGTATATAATCCATTTGCTCAATGCTGAAAGCATTCACTTATTTACCCCATTATGACTAGAGCTCAACACACAAAAATTCTTTTTCATCACTCTGAACTTGTCTTTATCATATCTCAAGCCTATGTCACATTGTCTTCACCTTTTCCTAAATTACTGTGATCAGAATATCACCAATAATCCATGTGTGTGTTTGAATAAATGCAGTTAATGCCTTCCAAGAATTGGAAAAAAATATGCAAAACCTGAACAGCTCCTTCCTAAACTGGAAATGTCTGTGGACACTTATGTGCAGATAGCATTTCTCTTACCTCTTCAAAGTGGTTTTTGAAAGACTTAACAAACAGCAATAAAACAAGTTGGACTAGATTTGAACTCTACATAGTGTGATCAGCTGTCCCAGTTTACTCAGCTGAAGAGTTTCCAAGGACATGAGACTCAATACCAAAACTGAGCAAGTTCCAGGTAAAACAGGGAGAGTTTGTCACTCTTCCAATTAAGTTCCCTTTCATCTTTAATATTTTATTTGTTTGTTCTGTTTTTGAGAAGAAATCTTACTCTGCCGCCAGGCTGGAGTGCACTGTCGCAATCTTGGCTCACTGCAACCTCCACTTCCCAGGTTCAAGTGATTCTCCTGCCTCAGCCTCTCGAGTAGCTGGGACTACAGGTGCCCGCCACCATGCCCAGCTAATAATTCTTGTATTTTTAGTAAGAGACGGGGTTTCACCATGTTGGCCAAAATTGTTTCCACCTGTTGACCTTGTTATCTGCTCGCCTTGGCTTCCCAAAGTGCTGGGATTATACGTGTGAGCCACTGTACCCGGCACACCTTTAATATTTTTTCAATCATAAATATAGCTGTGATCACTGCTTTTTAATCAATAAAACAACAATTTATGTACAGAACCATAGAGTCTACTAGTTTTCCTATGTCCACATTTAAACATTCTTTTAGTGAGAGAGAAGAAAAGCACTAACCCCAGTTGGCTTAGAAGCCATCTAGTTTGGCTTCCAAGGAAGAAAGAAAGCATATACAAAAACCCAAAGTATCTCAAAAGAGAGAATTACCCTCCTTAATTTTTCATCCTACCCCACTTATATTTGGAATGCATGCCTCTTCCTCAACTCTGCCCCACCTATCTCCCTGCGAACAAAAGCTTAACACAAACCAGATGACTTTGTCTATAAAAATTCTGTCTTCAGCGAAAACCTACTCTCCTTCTAGTGGGCCTAAAAATCCAGAAAATGATAAGTACATGCATGGTCTGTTGCTTCAGGCAATCTCAGATGCAGATTTGCTTTCCATGACGTCAAAAGGTCTGTCTTCATTCCCTTCAATTAACTCTGGCTTTAAACCTTCCATGGACAACTTCAGTTATCTGAAGGTATGTCAAAGTATCGTCTGACAATGATGATACCAATTTTTATGTAAAATATAGTAACAGAACATTTCTGAGGAGGATAATATCACCAAAAATGCATGAAAGTATTACAAAATTAGTCCTGTGTTCATTCCTTTATTCCTTTTAGTAAGTATACCCAAAGAACTGACAATAGTTATCTGTCATTTACCATGTTTTAAAACTTATCAAATCTAATATTTTTCTTCAGTATTTTCCCCACCCAACTTTCTTAATTAATGCCATCTCCTTTAACTATTTTCTATTGCAAAGTATATCACAGTGTACCATATAATTGATATAATTTTGTAATTGACATCCTCCACACCATAATTTTCATTAGAATCCCTTCATAATTTAGAGTTTGCCACACCAACATTTAGATAATTATACATCTAGATAATAACACATCTAGATAATTTTACTTCGAATTCAGAAGTAATAAAAAAGTCATCAGGATAAATTTCTATCCATACTTCCATTGTCATTTAAAAAATTCAGTTAGTAAACAAAATAAAGGTCAATTTTACACAATTTCAAAAAATCATTTTTATATATCTCTCTTTTTTTTATCAAAATGCACTGAATTCTGAAAAAATCACTTTTATTAATATTTTAACCATGTTTTCATTCATTCTTTCAGTAACTATTTATTGAGTACCCACACTGTATCAGATACTGTGTTTAGGCAACAGAGACTATGGCATAACAATAAGAATTTAAGGTAAAATGTCATATGCTAGAAAAATGATGGTATCTTATGATCTTCATGTCACAATAAACTGGGAATATCTAGCTAAGGGAAATTAACAATGTCCTATAGATGTGTCCTGGCTAAGTCTTCCAACCAAGTAGGCCTGAATTCCCTATCTGTGAATAGAAGTACTTCCAGTCATAAGATATGTTCCAAATACCCTGAATCTATAAACAGGTGGCCATACAATGTTTTTTTGTTTTTTTTTTTTTTAGATGGAGTTTTGCTCTTTTTCCCAGGCTGGAATGCAGTGGCATGTCTCAGCTCACTGCAACCTCTCTGCCTCCTGGGTTCAAGTGATTCTCCTGCCAAAGCCTTCCAAGTAGCTGGGCACAGGTGCCCACCATCATGCCCAGCTAAATTTTGTATTTTTAGTAGAGACGAGGTTTCACTATGTTTGCCAGGCTGGTCTTGAACTCCTGATCTCAGGCGACCCTCCCACCTCAGCCTCCCAAAGTGTTGGGATTACAGGCGTGAGCCATTGCGCCTGACCAATATTTCATCAACTGAACTAGCATGAAAAAGGGTACCTTTGGTGATTACTATAAAATAACAGGCCTAATTCAGGAATGTCCCAGGGTAGTAGGGAAGGGTGGACACACACACACACATACACACACACACACACACACAAATATACATAAGGATGAAGGATGATGTCACTAACAGAATTAACAACCTTCATTAGCTCTAGAATTCTCTTCTATGAATACTAGCACCACCACTGATTGACAAAGATTAACATCAGATTAAGGACGCTTAGAGTTATTATGATCTTGTATTCCAAATTTGCTAGGACAGTTCTATTAGCAATAGTCTATCCCTTTATCCCCATAAATACATGTATAATTTAAAATATTATGTATCCAAATTTCAGATTTGGAGAATATAGCCATGATAAAAATAGTATCCCCTCTGTACACGAATAGGGTGATGAGGTTTTAAAATTCAGATTCAAAGAGCAAAAGATCAATGCAACCTGGATAGTTTCTGTCACTAGAGGGCAGAAGCCATTCATGTGATGAAGTAAAGAATAATTAAACCATTTTCTATAAGTGGTTTTGGGGTTTTTTAAATGTTTTAAAAAGGTATCCAAGTAACAGAAGAGGATGCTTGCTATACCTCTGTCTAAACTAAACTTCAATGAAATCTTATTTTTGGCTTAAACCTAGATATAAAATTACAACCAAATTTTGGGAAAAAAATTTAATTAGACATTAAAAAATATTAAGCTAAACATTTTAGAAAACACAAAAGTTATATTCAGTTTACTTACAATTGACATCAGAGTCAGTATATAGTTTTGCAAATTCTGTTCATGAGCAGCAACCACTTTAGCATCAGCTGTAACCATAATTTCAATGTATCTTGGATGTGATGTAAGACGTTTTTTCCTGGAATGTAATTGACTTCTTTTATTTTTCAACGGTATATTTTTTGATGGGTGTCCTAAAACTCTTTCTTTCATTATATTAAGATCTTCATTCATATTGCTGTAGGTATGAAGGGGTAAACTGGTTTCCTTTATTTGATTTTCTAAGGAGAAAAAAAGAATATAATGTAGAGTCATTAAATTGGATGTGACTAAAAATACTACAAAAAATAGAACAGCCAAAAATATTTGATACATACATATCTGTTCCCAATGTGAAAATAAAAGGACAAAATACAAAATACAAAAATTAGAGACTGGTTTCACCATGTTGGCTGGGCTGGCCTCAAACTCCTGATCATGTGATCCACCCACCTCAGCCTCCTAAAGTGCTGGGATTACAGGCGTGAGCCACAACACCCGCCCTTTTTTTCTTTTTCTTTTTTTCTTTTTTTTTTTTTTTACAGAGTAGTGACATTTACAGATTACTAACATTTTGTAGGGTGAAACTTTATAAAATACAGAACAAAACAAACTTTATACTATGCGTGAAAAGCACCAAGAACAACAGAAAATTAAGCCAACTAACAATAGGTGGGTGAACCTATTGAATCCAGAAAGGCAAATGTTGCTATAAATTTTTTAATACTTGATTAATAAAATACCTAATTTGTTATGTTTGGTTGCATATAAATACTGCATAAAAATAATTGAACATTAAAGATTATTACAGTGAAGTAATATGCATTTAAGTTCTATGCACTTACAGAAACTTATATATTTATTTCTACGCATTTAAGCCTTAATTGTGCTAGTGGTAAAAAAAATTCATAGGCTGCACAGGTGCTTGTCCTATTTCTCTCCCCTTCATTTTGTTCCTCTCTTTTCCTCCTTACTTCTTCCTCTTTTTCTCAGCTAATTTTTCTGCCAATTGTTTGGTGGTGGTTTTTTCAAGAGAAAAGTGGACCAAAGGAGTCATGCGAGAAGAAATAAAGGTCCTAGATACTTTACAAACCAAATAATCAATACCAAAATAATAACTAATACTCGGTTGCATTATAGGAATTAGATATAAGAATATACTTCATTATTATAAAAACTCATTTTAAGTACGAATATAATCCTATGGCTATAAGAAAGAAATGGAGCTTTTTAGACATTAAGTTTCCATAGATGAATTTTTTTTAATTAATACAAAAAATTCTATTTGTCTTATTCTTTTTTTTCCTTTTAACTTTTAGGTTCATGGGTACATGTGCAGGTTTGTTCTGTAGGCAAACTCATGTCATGGGAGCTTGGTGCACAGATTATTTCATTACCCAGGTACTAGGCATTCTATCCAATAGTTGTTTTTTTCTGATTCTCTCCCTCCTCCCACCCTCCACCCTCACATAGGCCTGAGTGTCTTTTACTTGTTGTGTTTATGTATTCCTGTTATTTAGCTCCCACTTACCAGTGAGAACATGCAGTATTTGGTTTTCTGTTCCTGCATTAGTTTGCTAAGGATAATGGTCTCTAGCTCCATCCATGTTGCTGAAAAAACATGATCTTATTCTTTTTATTACTACATAATATTCCATGGTACATATGTACCATTATTTTCTTTAACTAGTCTGCCACTGATGGGCATTTAGGTTGATTCCATATCTTTGTTACTGTAAATAGTGCTGCAGTGAACATACGCGTGCATGTGTCTTTATAGAACAATTTATATTCTTTTGGGTATATGCCCAATAATGGGATTGCTGGGATGAATGTTAATTCTATTTTTAGTTCTTTGAGGAATTGCCACACTGCTTTCCACAATGGCTGAGCTAATTTACACTCCCACCAGCAGTGTGTAAGCATTCCCATTTCTCCACAACCTTATCAGCATCTATTTATTTATTTATTTTTTAGTAATAGCTATTCTGACTGGTGTGAGATGGTATTTCATCATAGTTCTCATGTGCATTTCTCTAATGATTAGTGATGTTGGGCATTTCCTCATATGCTTGTTGGCTACATGTATGTCTTCTTTTGAAAAGTGTCTATGAACTTCTGTTTCTAATTTCTAAAAACATCTAGCTTTTAATATTGATATGTTCCCAGGTTTTAAACTTTATCTCAGTGGAAAATTCTGGAAATTTGACAAATTGGGCAGTCCTAAAACTTTTTCCTGCCATTTTTCTCCCAAAGTGACTTGGTCACTAAAATATCCATGACCACTTACTGGACCCTAAAGGAGATCTCAGATATGTCTGATATATAGATATCTCAATTAAGGTAAAGATAAATATTTATGCTTTGATTTATTTGTTAATTAAAAAATATTTTCTGTATGCATAATCTATCTCAGGAAACATTTAGATATTGAGGAACAAACAGTATCTCATAAAGCTTACACTCTAGTTGAAAGCGGCAAAAAAATAAATTAAAACATAGTAAAGATAAAATTGCAGGTATCTTTAGGGGCTTCAATAACAATTTAACCAAAAGACAAAATATATATGATTCTACCTACCAGAGTGACTAAAATTACAAAGAAATTACTCAGTGGTACAATCACTTTGAAAACCTATCTTGCAAAATTCTAAATTAGACATGCGTCTATCCTATGACACTGCAATTCCACTCCTAGGTATATACCTAAGAGAAGGAAAACATATATTCATAATAAAACTGGTATCAGTTCATAGCAAAACAAATATATAGACTGATGAACTACAATAGAGACCCCAGATATAAACCCTTGTGTACATGATCAAATGATTTTTGACAAGAGTGCCAAGACCACTCAATATACAAAGACTAACTCAAAATGAGTTACAAATCTAAAGACCCCAAATATTAAAACCCCTAGAAGAAAACAGAGAAAGTGTTTTATAACATTGGACTTGGCAGCAATTTCTTGGATATGGCATCAAAAGCACAGGAAACGAAAGCAAAAATAGACAAATTGGACTATATCCAACTTAAAAACTTATTGTTCAAAGGACACAGTCAACAAAGCAAAAAAGTAAAATATGGATTAGGAGAAAATATTTCCAAACCATATATCTGATAAGGAGTAAATATCTAGAATATTAAAAAAATCCCTGCAATTCAACAACAGAAAAACAAATAAACTGATTAAAGATGAATAAAGACTTGCATACACATTTTCCCAAATACGTTATACAAATTATAAACACACATGTGAAAAGATGCTCAGAACAATTAATCGTTTAAAAAATGCAAATAAAAACAACAATATCACTTCACACTCTTAAGAATGGCTGCTATTAAACACATACACACAGAGAGAGAAAGAGAGAATAACAAATGTTGACAAGTATGTGGAGAAATTGGAAACCTTATGCACTGTTGGTAGTGTTGTAAAATTTTATAACCACTATGGAAAACAATATAGACATTCCTTAAGAAATTAAAACTAGAACTACCAGCAATCCTGTTGGGGTAAATATCCAAAAGATATGAAAGCAGGGTCTTGAAGAGCTGTTTGTACACCAATGTACATTGCAGTATTATTCACAATAGCTAAGAAGTAGAAGCAACCCAAATATCTATTGACAAAGGAATGAATAAACAAAATGTGGTATACACATACAGTGAAATATTATTCAGTATGAAAAAGGAAGGAAGGCAGGTGTGGTGGCATACACCTGTAATTCCAGCCACTTCGGAGACTGAGGTGGTAGGATCACTTGAGACTCCAAGTTTGAGGCTTAGGTAAAAACAAGATTCTGCCTCTAAAACAAACAAACAAAAGCTTAGGTAAGAACGAGACTCTACCTCTAAAAACAAACAAAAGCAAAAAAAGGAAGGATATGCTGTCACATATGACAACATGAATGAACATGGAAGTCATTATGCTAAGTGAAACAAGCCAGTTTTTTAAAAATCCTGTATGGTGTTACCTAAATGAGATACTTAAAGTAGTAAAATTCATTGAAACAAAAAGTAGATTGGTGGTTACTAGGGGACAGAGAAAGGGCAAAATGGGGAGTTGTGAATGGATATAGTTTCAATTAGCAAGAAAGCCCTGGAGGTCTGTTATGTAGCAATGTGAATATACTTAACACTACCAAATTTTACCCATAAAAAGGGTTAAGATGGCAAATTTTATGTTACCTTTTTTTTAACCACAATTAAAATGTTTCCAAGAATGCTTATAGCACTTTCATTCATAATACCCAAACCCAAAAACAACCCAAATGTCTATCCACAGGAAAAAACTAAAAGTGACAAGAACTAAGCTTCACAGAGTAGAACAGTGGCTGTCAGGAGCTGGGGAGTGAGGGAAATAAGGAAATGCTGGTCAACATACAAAGTTTTAGTTATAGAATGAATAACTTCTGGGAATCGAATGTACAGCATAGTAACTATAATTAATAATACTGTCTTATTTAATTGAAATTTGCTAAAAGGATAGCTTTTATGTGTTGGTACCATACACATACAAATTGGTTTCTGTGAGGTGATAGATGTGTTAATTAATTTGATTGTGGTAATCATTTCACATGTATACATATGTCAATCATCATGAATGTATACCTTGAATACATATTTATCAATTAATTATAAATTAGTAAAGCTGAGGTGGGGGTAGTGAGAATGAACAAAGCTTTGGCAAGAGATGCTTTCCTTATCCATACGTAGCTCCTGTTCTGGGAAAGTTTGACTACTGTCCAAATTGCAAATCGTATCCAGTGATGTAGCAGCACTGGATACGATTTGCGATGTGGGATTACAAGCAGCCCTCACCTAAGAAGAGAAAAGCCTTCTCTACACTCCTCAAAAGAAAGTGTCCCTCTTGCCAAGTAATTTACCACTTGTCTCTAGCAGAAAACCAAATCCCACCTTATCTTCTACTGCCCGTTAAAATCGCACTGCCTGAATAATCACCCAAAGTCTGTCTAGACTGAGGGTTAAGAAATTAAATATCTCACTGGCTAACAATAATAAGTAAAAAATGGCATAATTCAATTAAGAAAGCACTATGGTTTGAAAAAATCAGGCTGACAGAGACTAAACTAGAATAGATGGCTTCTGGGCAAACTAAAATAATGAACTACATTATTCATAATCCTAAATACCCATCAATGACAGAATGGATAAAGAAAACATGGTATATATACACCTTGGAATTCTATGCAGCCATAAAAAAGAATGAGATGTCTTTGAGAAACATAGATGGAGTTGGAGGTCATTATCCTTAACAATCTAATGCAAGAACAGAAAGCCAAATGCATGTTCTCATTTATAAGTGGAAGCTAAATGATGAGAACTCAAGTTCACAAAGAATGGAACAACAGACACTGGGGTCTACTTGAGTGGTGGGTAGTAAGAAGGAGAGGAACCCAAAAAAAAATAACTATTGGGTACTAGGCTTAGTACTTGCATGATGAAATAATCTGTACAACACACCCCTGTGACACAGGTTTACCTATGACACATATACCCCAAACCTAAAATAAAAGTTAAAAAATAAATAAAACAATGAAAGAAACAGTTTCTATCTGGAATGAGAACACTGAAGGAGGTGATAATTAGATCAAAGAAAAAAGTCTGCAGTAAAAAAACATAAATTTTTAAAGACTATTATTATTATCATTGAAACATTTAATTACACCATATAAGATAGGTGCTATTATTAATCTCATTTTACAGATGAGGAATCTACAACATATAGAGCTTAAGAAACTCACACGCATAGTTGATAAGTAATGGAGGTAGAAAAAAATAGATAAAAGGAACAAAACTAAATAGATCATTTATCATGATAAAAGTGAATAGGTTGAATTTGCCCATTAAAACACAAAAACTTTATAGAACTGAGTTAATAAACAAAATCTAACCATATGTTAACTAATCAGTAGCATGGCTGGGATTCAAATCCTGGGGATCTTGTTCAGAGTGTTTTTTTTTAAATTTATTTTTTTTATTATTTAAAAAATTGTGAGTACATACTAGGTATATATATTTATGGAGTACATGAAATATTTTTATAGGAGCATATAGTACACAATAATCACATCAGGGTAAATGGGGTATAGATCGCCTCAAGCATTTATCCTTTCCTTGTGTTACAAACAATCCAATTATACTCTGAGTTGTTTAGAAATGTACAATAAATTATTGCTGACTATAGTCACCTTGTTGTGCTATCAAATACTAGAACTTATTCATTCTATCTAACTATATTTTCAAACACATTAATTCTCCGCATTTTTCATTTACTCCCCTACTGCATTTCCCACCCTCTGGTAACCAACATTCTACTCTCTATCTTTATAGGTGAAATTGTTTTAATTTTTGACTCACATTAAAGAGTGAAGACATATAAAGTTTGTCTTTCTGTGCCTTGCTCATTTCACTTAACAATGACCTGCAGTTCTATCTATGTTGGTGCAAATGACAGGATCTTTTTTATGGCTAAACAGTACTCCATCATGTATATGTATCACATTTTAAGTTCCTGGGCACATGTGCAGGATGTGCAGGCTTGTTACACAGGTAAACATGTTGCATAGTGGTTTGCTGCACCTATCAACCCATCATCTAGGTATTAAGCCCAGCATCCATCAGTTATTTTCCCTGATGCTCTCCCTCCCCCTGCCCTGACAGACCCCAGTATGTGTTGTTCCCCTCCCTGTGTCCATGTGTTCTCATTGCTCAACTCCCACTTATAAGTGAGAACATAAGGTGTTTGGTTTTCTCTTCCTGAGTTAGTTTACTGAGGATAATGGCCTCCAACTCTACCCATGTTCCTGCAAAGGACATAATCTCATTCCTTTTTATGGCTGCACAGTATTCCATGGTGTATATGTACCACATTTTCTCTTTCCAGTTTATCATTGATTGGCATTTGTTGATTCCATGTCTTTGCTATTGGGAATAGTGTTGCAATGAACGTAAGTGTGCATGTATCTTTATAACAGAAAAACACAAGGACTCTGCTTGACAATGAAGTTTAAAAACAAAAGGAAAGAGAACCAAAATTTAACAACAAATACAATGTTATCAGTACAGATCCCAGGAGTTTAATTTCAATAGCAATGAAGTCAATCATAAGAGAACACTCTATGTAACTCTTTGGCAAGGTAATTGAACAATTTAGAAGAAATCTATAATTTCTTACTTGAATACACAATAGTGTTAATAAAAAATCATGTCACTGTAAGTGAGGAAAGTGAGAAAATTAAATCCAACATAGTTTTAAAGTATAGCTTTTCATTGTTCTCATTTTATTTTGTAAATGAAAGGCTTGTATAGCTGAAAAACCCAGGAGACTAAATAAGAAACCAATTAAGACAATATTAAGACAATAATCCTCAATAGAGGAATCGTTAAATAATTGAATGTTATGCAGTTGTTAAAGGAATGAATTAGGTCTATACATTTTGATATGGAAGGATGTCCAGGATGCATTTTTAAGTAAAAAATGTAAGTGGTGTGTGAAGTTTAATCCTAGTTTTGTAAAAACAAACTCTTTTCCAAATATACAAATATTCATAAAATGTATATAATGAGCCAAAAAGGTATACACCCAGACATTTAACAAAAAGTGGGACAGAAAAGGGGGACAGTAAAACCATCAAATACTTTAACATCTTGGTGCCCTTTAAATTATTACAATGAGCTTATTTTATTATTGTAATTTTAAATCTAAATTATGATTTTTAAAAATAGCATCTGTTACCATTTTCTTGGCTAAACATCTAATAAATTGATACCTAAGTCGTATAACGAATGTTGATCAAATTACCTTTACAAATACCTTACATAAATGGCCACTATTCAAAGCACATTTCCAGTTCAATTACATCATTTTGATATAATGCTCCCCTTTCTATTTAGGTCCCATTGAGTCAAATGTTAAAATGATGTGTTATCTTTTATTAATAACAAGTATATTATGACCCAAAACTAATTTAGACCAAACCAAAATACAAAATCACGTACATCATCAACAATGATAATCTGCCCACCAGAGAATAAAACACTTGACAATTACATCACTGAGTATCTCTTATAACAGCATGGTATATTCTAGAATGCAAAGGGGATATTAAAATAATAGTAAAAATATAAACTACTAGGAAATTACTGTTAAATAATAATATAAGTCCATAATTCTACTTGAACGTCCTACTGGCATATCATATTTAAACATACAACACTGAATTCATCATATTCTTCTCCCATACACAGTTTCCCTTTCTATTAATCTAAGAAATAGCCTCCCAATAACTAAAACTCACATTCAAAGCTGAACATTACCATAGAGCTCCTCCTATCTGTCCTTCACCCTTTATATCTAGTCACCAAGTTTGGCCATTTCTCCTTCAAAATGCTCTTTGTACTGCTTCTCTTGCAGGGTCCTTGCCTCCAAACTCATTCAGGTCCTTCTCACCTCAGAATATTATTAGAATAATGAATGCAAGATTAGACACAGAGTCTCCCAAATGTTCCTGCCAACTTCAATCTCTCATCCCTCCCATTCATCCTTCAATTATGTCTAAAAAGATTCATTTTTAGAAACATTTCTTTTATCTCATCCTTATTTTAGATGATATATAATGGATCCTCATTGTCCATAAGATAAAGTCTAAGCCTCTTGCCACTAGTCCACCCCTAAATATAGTCACCACCACCAAACTATAAATTCCGTAAAGACTGAGAACACTGTTAGGCAATATGTTCTGCCTTTTATAAATGCTCAGTAAGTGTTCTTGGAGAAAGAAAAAGGATTAGGATGAAGAAAGGAAGCATAATGGAGGAGGGAGATACAAAGATGAAAGGCAGTAAAAGAGGGAAATGAAAGAAAAGTATATATTGTAGAACAAGACAAAAGAGTCTATCAGGCCAGAACTTCAGGGTGGGAACAATACTAAGTGTGATGTACAATAGGAACAATTCAGAGACAGCTATGTGATCTTTGACTTGCCTAATATTAAACATAACATTCATTCTGATGTCTGTACACAGGCTAGAATTGATATAATGCTCTATTTGACCAGATGACAAAACACATTGAACACCTCTCCAACTAGCATGCAACCATCCATTTTGTACTTGAGAACATAAAATGAAATTATGCTTATTCTAGACTCAACATCTCAAACAACTTGCTGAATGTGCAACAGATGAAATACTTGGGTGGCCTTTGAGATAAAGTGTGACCATATCAGATGTATTGTAAAATCTCACGTTTTCTCATGATTTAAATTGTTTTCTGGATCTATTATATGCCCTATATTGCCACACTATTTAGTTTCTTTTATTAATACTACTATCTACAAAAATAAAGACATAATACTGAGTGCTTATTACATATCAGGTACTAGTACACTTCATATATGTTATCTCCTTTAGTATTAACAGAAACCCTATGAGGTAAGTACTATTATTATCCAAACTTTCTAATATGAGGAAAGTGAGAAACAAGAAGTTAAACTGCCTATTGTAATACAACTAATAAAATATAAACCTGAAATACATTTATTTTAAAAATTAGTAGTATTTTATAGCATAAAAGTATATGAAAATCTGCAGTTCTCTGTGATTTCTCAATATTATTAGAAATTTCAATGACTACTTTAGAATTATGGCTTGCAGCTTGTAAACTTCTATTTTATAGTACTTTATTTCAAAGAGTTTCACAAGTTAATCATTAGAGGCTGCAAAAATAAATTTGCAGAAGATTATCAACTTGCCAGTGGTCAGCTGAAACTTGAAACAAATCATTACACCATCAGTCTTGATTGCTGCCCTGAATCACTTAACTATTATTGTGTACATTTTAAAACACAGAGACATGTGGCACAGATTAAGGGAAATTTCAACAGCCACCAACTGAATAAGTGACATAGCAATGATATGAATTCAGATTTCTCAGTATCAATTATTACAGCTGAGCTTCACATCACATGACTCTTAAGGTTGAATGTGGTAATATGTGAAGACTGTTGAGAATGTAGTTACCAGGGTCATGATGGGAACTGTTGATCCCTAGAAGACTGAAAGACTAGCTAATCATATTCATAAAAATATGCATTATAGAGATCCTCCTTGCATTCTAGAAGCATAGAACTGAGCCAAGATTTGGAGATAAACGCTTTTAGCTCTACTTAGAATAAAAACCTGAGACAGATATGACACTGTCCTTTCATCTAGTGGACTCGAAGGAAAAAATAAGGCACTAAAAACCCCCAAATTACCCCCATTAATCCTACAGATATCAAAAAATTCTACCTCCTCCCACTATGTGTGCTAACAAGACAATGGAGCGTACTGGTATGAGTCACAGAGTAAATATTTTGTATTCTTCCACATTCTCAAGAAACCAATCCATGGGCCTTGTTCTAAAGAAGTATAAGACAGATTTCCCTTAAAAGCTGCATCAAAGATTCTTGCACACATCAGGAACTGAAAACAGGCACAGGTTCATTCACAAACTCAAAGGCTTTAAGATTTTTTTTTAAGGAAAGCAACATGCACACCTGCTATCTCTTTCAAGCTTTTGACATCT
The DNA here is from genome assembly GCF_009761245.1 of Sapajus apella. Taxonomy (NCBI): domain Eukaryota; kingdom Metazoa; phylum Chordata; class Mammalia; order Primates; family Cebidae; genus Sapajus; species Sapajus apella. Next base: position 7,616,266 of record NW_022437006.1, read on the forward strand.
TAACCTCTACTCTTGAAGAACATTAAAATGAAGGAAACACTTGCGTAGCTCTCTGCATTTTTTTTCACTATATTGACCAGGCTGGTCTTGAAATCCTGGGCTCAAGCAATCTTCCCACCTCAGCCTCCCAAGGGATTAAAGGCATGAGCCCCATAATGGCCTCACCCTTTGCATTTTAAAAAATGCTTTTCCACATCTTTATATGCTATTTACAAAATATTCTATATTTTTTACTTGATCTTATTCAATGGATAATTTTTTAATTTTTTAAAATTTATTTATTATACTTTAACTTTTGGGAAACATGTGCAGATCATGCAGGTTTGTTACATAGATATACAAGTGCCATGGTGGTGGTTTGCTGCATCCATCATCCTGTCATCTACATTAGGTATTTCTCCTAATGCTATCCCTCCCCAATCCTCCCACCCCCTACTATTCCTCCTCTAACCCCACACCCCCAGGCCCTGATATGTGATGTTCCACTCCCTGTGTCCATATGTTCTCATTGTTCAACACCCACTTATGAGTGAGAACATGTGGTGTTTGATTTTCTGTTCTTGCGTCAGTTTGCTGAGAATGATGGTTTCCAGCTTCATCCATGTCCCTGCAAAGGACATAGACTCATCCTTTTTATGGCTGCATAGTATTCCATGGCGTATATGTGCCACATTTTTACTGTCCAGTGTATCATTGATGGGCATTTGGGTTGGCTCCAAGTCTTTGCTATTGTGAACAATGCCACAATGAACATACATGTGCATGTGTCTTTATAAGAGAATGATTTATAATCCTTTGGGTATATACCCAGTAATGGGATTGCTAGGTCAAATGGTATTTCTAGTTCTAGACCCTTAAGAAATCACCACACTGTCTTCCACAATGGTTGAATTAATTTACACTCCCACCAACAGTGTAAAAGTGTTCCTATTTCTCCACATCCTCTCCAGCATTGTTGTCTCCAGATTTTTTAATGATCGCCATTCTAACTGGCATGAGGTGGTATCTCAATATGGTTTTGATTTGTATTTCTCTAATGACCAGTGATGATGAGCTTTTTTTCATACGTTTGTTGGCTGCATAACTGTCTTGTTTTGAAAAGTGTCTGTTCATAGAAATTCTAAGTGAAGAAGTAGGACTAAGATGAACCAATGGATGCTAATGACAGAATTTAGATGGATGATTATACATATAACAATGTGATATTCCAAACTCTTCCTCTATTATTTCTTGAAAAGATGTGCTTCTGAAAATCTTTTGTCAGTGAATTAAATATACTCTAGCATTTGAAAATTAAATAAAATGTATCATTTTGTTCTTTAGAGAAAAATCATGTGTTCAGAAGTCATGCTAAATACTGATATGTACTCAGTGGATCTTGCAAATGTATGACACTGCTGAAATTAGAATATGGCAGAATGCTATTAAAATTGACAGGAATACAAGATTCTACTATATTAATCTTTTCTCCCTATTTTCAGATGAGCCTCCATGGCACTCCATTTCCAAGCCATGTCCGCTGACTATGATTTAACAGCAGACAATAAATAACTCCCTTTTGTTTTTCAGACCTTTACATGGGTTGTTCCTGAGCTAAATCAACCACATTATCTATCTGCTCCATGTACATAAAATAATTCTAGAAATATGTTGAGATAATTTTAAGTACTAAGAACTCTGAAATACTTTCCAAAATACAAAGTTATTTATATTTTTAACTTCTCTACTTAAACAATTCAAATATTGATATACTATTTTCAAACACCAATTCCAAATAACCCTTTGATGAAATATTAGTATGAGCTTTTTGTTTTATGTGATTCACTGTAATTTATGACGAATATTTGTTTAAAAAAGTCATAAGTCAGATACCTAAGAAATAAGCTAAATTTATACTTTAACTCATTCTTTATTCTAGTGCTACTCTTGCCATTTTTAAGTAAAACTACATTTACTCCTCCTGGTTCTATAATTTCTGAAATAGCCTTTGACTGAAAACAATAGAATTCTCATATGAAATGTTCACCTAACCTTTAATATTTTCTTAAAGATTTTGTAAAATAAAAAATACTGTTCTTCACATGTACCCCAAAACCTAAAATGCAATAAAATTTAAAAAATATATAAAAAATAATTAAAAATAAAAAAAATTAAAGTTATTTTTCAACAAATCTAGCATTGAAAAACTTAGAGATCTAATTAAAAAATAGTCACTAAATGAATTTTAAATTTCAGAAACAAAAATTTTATGTGATATATTAATGGTACTTAATATGCTTTTTATGGAAGCAGTTTTATTCACATTGCTTTTGTCAGTGGCTACTAAGCTCACTATTTTTAGATGTTGACAAAAGTAGAAAAAATCAAACTTTAAAATTATTTATATATTGAACACTTATTTTCAAACAGGCATTTTATTTTATGCTACATCCCAGAATTTAATAATTCACCATTTTTCAGATGAATGTTTGTCAATCTTATTTAACACCAAGAAAAATCTAGTGTCTGTATACAACTGAATACGTGCAAAAGAAGTTGCAGACTGACAGATTAGAGTGGGGAGGGAGGTTCCCCCTACTCCCTTCAGTTTTCTGTCTCTCTTTCAAGGGGGAAACCATTAGGCCTGAGGTCCAGTATTCTAGGATGCTCTCCACATGAAACAATATATGTGTTTCCTGTCCTGGTGATGGGTTCAACTCACTCCAACATTAATGATCTTTACAAAGTACTGAACACATGCTAGAGCCAGCCAAAACCATGAACCATCCTCCTTTTGCAGTTTTCCCTTGCATTTTTACTCTCTGAAAGCAGCCCAGTAAGATGTTTCATTGTCTTTAAAAATAGGACTACTTCTGAATTGTGCAATTCTGAATCAGATTCTAATTGCAAAAAATTAGAATTATTGCTTTCTTTTCATAAGCAAAGCATTATGTGGCTAACCAGCTCTCTACTAAAACCAAAGGTTCAAATTGACTTCACTAAACATTTACAATTGTGTTTGGTAGACCAAAGGAAAACTATCAAAGGAACTACATGGCTGATTAGTGATCTAATATTTTACATAGAAAAAGTTATATTACTTGCTCAACAAATCTATTTATTTTTGCTTATCTTCTTTACCTGGTGAGTAAATCTAAATGAGTATCAACTGTATAAAACAAAAATTATGTCCTTACTGAGCTTATATCCTATGGTCCATTATTTTAATCATTCCCTTCAATAGTCCCTCATCATCCTTGCTCTTCTATTTAACACAAGAAAGTTACAAACCAAATTTACTCTTGAACATAGATGCAAAAATTCTAAAGATAATTTTATCAAACCAAGTCTGGCAAAAATATAAGGTAGACCTGACATTTGAGAATCAGTTAATCATATTCATCGCATTAACTTAATAAAATGAAATACATATATTTATATATTTCTTGTATATAATCATCTTGGTACATGCAGGAAAAAACTTTTGATAAAATTCAACATCCATTCATAATAAAAATTCTTAGCAAACTAGATATTTAGGAGAACTTTCTTAACCAGATAAAGGTCACCTAAGAAAAACCTACAACAAACATTGTATGTACTAGAAAAGGTTGAAAGCTTTCATTCTGAAACTTGCAATGAGGTAAGGATTTTCATTATTGCTGTTTCTAAGTATAGTTCTAGAAATTCTAGCCAATGTAATAAAACAAGAAAAATAAATAAAATGTTAAAAGATTGGAAAGGAAGAAATAAACTGTCTACACGATTATCAAGGTTCAGAATCCGAAAGAATCAACAAATAAACCACTAAGAGTACATAATTTTAGCAAGGTTGCTGAGTGTAAGGCCAATATTTTTAAATGTCTGCATTTTTATATAGAATAAACATAGCAATAAGAAAATGAAATTTTTTAAATATCATTTATCATAGTGTCAAAAAACTCACCAAATACCCATGAAGAAAACAAACAAAAGACATGCAAGATCTCTACAAAGAAATCTATAAAATATTATTTGGTAAATTAAAGAATAAAATCAGGATATAACATATTCATAAGTTAGAAAATACAATATTATAAAGATGTGATTTTGCCAACACACTGATCTGTTAACCTAATGAAGTACAATAAAAATCCCCTTTTTTTTTTCCTTTTGTGGAAACAAGTTGATTCTAAACTCTGTATGTAAATGTAAAGGGTCAAGAATGGCCAAGCCAATCTTGAAGAAGAATAAAGTCAAAGGCTTCCTCCAACATATCAAGACTTATTACAGAGCTATAATATCTAAAAGACAGTATGACACTGGCACAAATAGATCAATGGAAGATATCACAATATCCAAAAAGATCTATAATACACTTTTTGAATACATGTTATATATGCTAAGTTTTAAAAATTCCTTTGAAATACTTCAATTATCTTTTACAAGATAAGGTTTTACTAACATTGCTATTAATAATTTTATTTTCTGCTGTTTTTGGGTTTTTATGACAGAATAAGTTTGAAATTATTGATAAATTGAGCTTTTATTTTCAAACAGGCATTTAATTTCATTTTATTTAATCCTATATCCCAAAGTTCAATATGTCACTAATTTTTTTAAATGAAGGTTTTCACCACAATAGGATTAGTTTCCTAAGGAAGAACTAAAGACATTTCATCTAACTCTTAATTCTCCTTTATGATAACTAAGTTTTATAAGTTTTACTTATGCAAATATTCTCAAACACATTCCAATTCGATTGTTAAGGTCACCAATCACCTACTTTGCAAAATCCAGTAATCAATTTGAAATCTTCATGTGCTTTGAATTCTCAATACCATTTAGCCAACTAATTAGTCCTACCTTTTCGAAAATCTTTCCTCAAGTGGTTTTGGGGGCAAACATTCCTCAGTTCTCTTGGTATGTCCTTGACCTCACTTTTCAGTCTTCCTAGTGGATTTCTCCTCATCTCTCTAACCACCAACTATTGGCATGCCCCATAGTTCAGTCTTTGGGTTCTTTTTTTCTGTCTCCCTATCTAGTCTATTCCCTAGACAAGCTCATTCAGCCTTATATCTTTATATATCATTGGTATTCTGATTCCTAAATTCTTATCTCAAGGCTAACCCTCTCTACTCATGCTCCAATTCACTTATTCTACTGCCTACTTCTCTCCCTTTGGATTTCTAACAGGCACCTCAAGTTCAAAATGCCTAAAATCTAATTGTTGATATTTCCTCCTGAACTTGTGTTTCCCACAAACTTCAGCATCTTAGTACATAAATGAGAACTCCATCCTTCCATTTACTTAAAAAAAAAAAAAAGAAGAATGTGACAATTCTTTTACTCTCAGCCCTCACCTACAATTTACCTGTTGAACATTAAAACATATACAATATCTGTACACCTCTTGCTATCTTCATAGTTACCACCCTAATTCAACACCTCACCACTTCTCAACACAATTATTGCAGTATATTGCAGTACCTTCTAATTGGTTTTCTTGCTTTTGCTTATTTCCTAGTTTTGTTTTTTCTTTTTTTTTTCTACATAATCTGAATGAGCCCTTTAAAATGTGGACTGATTATATTATTCCTATGCTCTAAATCCAACAGTAGCTTCTAATGTTAGAGTTATAGACAGATTCAGCACTGTGACTTAAAGTGTCCTAAGTGTAGAAGTGGATTCCCCATGTACCTAAAAAAGCTTAATCTTTAGGTCTCTAGAAATTACATATTAATAATTTTCTATTAAAAAGCACTCCAACTGTTTAATCTTCAGGATCCCACAACCTGCAGTCACCCAGAACTACATGATCTGGCCTCTCACTGCCATTCTTTCTACTGATTTCCTACTACCTGTACCCTCTTTCCTCCCTCACTGCACTTGTACTTGTACAGGATAGTCCTGCAACATGTCAAGCAGGTCCCGGCACATTTTTAGCTTCAGTGAGGAAGCTATTCAGTAAATATGTTATGAATAAATGAACAAATAAATAAAACCCATGCTGGAGCAAGGCTGACACCTCATCTTGCAGAATTCTTATGTGGAACAAGAACAGGAGTCCCCTCTTAGGAATCAACTTTTTTCTTCACATATTCAATGTCCAATTCCACTCTCATATTCTAATGTGGAGCAGGAAAAACCTGTATGTGTCTTAACACTGCACTCTTCTGGCCTTCCTTCTCATTTTTTCTCCCGGCACATCCCCACCCCATGGTAAGAAACTCTTCATTTATTTACTCTATGCTATATTTTCTCTTTTCAGCTGAATGCTATGCACTGATTCCTCCAGAGTTAGTAGTCAATATACAAAAGAAAGAGATAAAGAATTCAGAAATTTATCTTATTTGCTCTTGTACAACCAGATTTTGAAAGTCACAACCTTAATATCAGCTTGATCTTTCTACTTGCAGTCTCCCCACCTCTCAAATAAAAAAATCTGAAGAGTTGTCATCAAACAATCACAATTTGCTAGAATATACACAAAATTATTAAATACCACGGCAATAAAGAAATAATTTAACGGAAAACTGGGCAGCTTTGCACTATTTCTAGTTCTCATTCTTTTATTACAGCCTGTATTAAATTTGCTAATACCTCAGTTAAAATTTTTTCAATGTAAAAAACAAATTAGCCACCCAATAAAGTCTTCTTTTGGAGAATGTAGGTGAAGAGAGAGGTAAAAGAGAGAGAATGGCTTCAGGCTTTACTGTTTTGAATCTAAGATATCACTGGGACATCCAAGAAAACATACACATCTAGCAGTTTCTAGACCTGAGTTTTAATCTAAAAACAAGAGCTTAAGTTAAAAGTTTTAACATCATGTATCATTTAAATTAGTAGTCAAAATTAAGAAAGTAGAACAAATGCATAATCTATATTAAAACATAGTCTAAAATGGTGGCCAAGAAGAACATTTTTTTAAAATGCTTAACTTAGACAATAGGAAAGCAATAACAACTAGGAAGGGAAGTAGGAGGAAGAAAGAAAAGAAGCAAAGTTGAAAGCAAAGTGTGCCAGTTAAGCCAAAGACGTAAGAGAATTCAGTTAGGATAAGTTGATGGATAGTATGACATGCTCCGCAAAACTGTAACAGTAAGACCAAGAAAGATTAATGCTTTTGACATGTAGAAGGTCATAGGTGATCTCTGAAAGAGTAGTTCTAGTAAAAGGCTGTAAAGGTGAATAATATCTCTATAGTCATCTCTACATATATTTAGAAGCTTAAGCTGACTCTTTAAAACACCATTGACAAATTATAGTACATAAAATGGGCATGGTCATGGCCATATTTATAATTCTCTGTCCCTGCATTAATTAATAGCAACTTCTTCTCTGCTCACAAATTTATAAAATGTTATAAATAATAGGGATTTCAAATATCAGATTGCAAACTGATGGCTAACTAAATTCAGCTCATGTTTCTTTTTTTTTTCCACTTTAAAAAAAAAACTAAATATTCACCTTCTTTATAAAGTACAAAAGAACTGGTAATACTGGCCTCACATTCCCAATGAACCTTTTGCAAGAAGCATGTATATTACAGTGCCCTATGTAAAGCTCAGTTCCTTCATGATACCTCACCTTACTCCTTTCTGGTCTCTTTAGCTGTAAGTTACCTAAGTTAGAAACCCCTAAGCTTGACATTTAGTTGAACAGAAAACAGATTAAATTAATTAACTATTCATTATCTACTTTGGGTAAGACCCAGAGAGCTTTAGGTCTCAAAGCCAGTTAGTAGTGTAGCCAGAGCTAGCTTACTGAGCAAACTCTGGCCTCTGCTGAAACTAAAAACACTGGATTTCCTCCAGACCAATGCTGCTTAAATCATTATCTTTAAAAGAAGGGGAAATAATCTGTACATAATTTTATTTAAAAGGCAGTTCTCATGCATTCCCAGAAATATTTTCCAAATAGATTAGTAACAAAAAAAATTATAAATGTCTTATCAAAGTTGAGAAAAATGCTTTCAGGAAATTATCTTCTATTTACTTCTTTATGTGCACTTTCCTTGTGCGCATAAAGAAGTAAATATGACACTTAAATCCTTTGTTGATAAGATGGTTTTCTTCTTTAATTCAGTCTCCCCACCTTCAGTCACTTCTCATTCAAATCTAAAATTACATGTTTTTTAAAAGCTGCCACAGCAACAAATACAATTATTTTTTTTAAGTAAATTATATAATATCTGTTATAAAATATTTTTGATAATATATCTGCTTTAAATTTTTTTATTTCCCCAATTCCCATGGGATAAGCAACAAAATCTTTAAAGTTACTTCATAACTAGTCTCTGTGTGCCTTGCTAGCCTCCCTAGAGTTCACACACACCTGCACCTAGTCTCCTGATATAGTAAATGGGTTACTCTTTTCCACACACAGCAGGACCTAGAAGACATAAATGCCACATTACCTCTTGTCTAGAGCCCTGTTCTAACCAATTTTTATATATTTTGTAACATTATGCACTCAAAGACTATAAGAATTAATAAATTTAGAAAACTTTTAGGAAAAGCACAGAAATTTTAAGCTGGCTAACATCATCTTAAAACCCAGCTGTATTAGTCAGTTCTCATATTGCTATGAAGAAATACCTGAAGCTGGGTAATTTATAAAGGAAAGACGTTTAATTGACTCATAGTGCATCATGGGTGGGGAGGCCTCAGGAAACTTACAATCATGGCAGAAGGTAAAGTGGAAGCAAGTCACCTTATTCACAGGGCGGCAGGAAGGAGAAGTCCAAATGGGAAATGCCAGACACTTATAAAACCATCAGCTCTCATGAGACCCACTCTTTATCATGAGAACAGCATAAGGGAAACCACTCCCATGATCCAACTACCCCCACAAGATGTCAGAGGATCCTGCCCTTGACATACAGCAATTATGGGGATTATAATCCAAGGTGAGATTTAGGAAGGAACACAGAACCAAAGCATATCACAAACTAAACAAATTTCATTTTCACTTCCATCCAGTCATCTGTTTTATTACTCTACAAATCCTTTACATCCTCTCCCATGACACTGAGATGAGAGGGACAGAGTGGGTGATAGAAGAAATGAAGTAAAATTCATGAGGTCTCCTGAGGAACACAGACCAGTTGTGATCTGCCCTTAGAAACAAGCCATTGCAGAACTACACTTAACAGAATTCAGAGGCTTTTCTTCGTTCCTGTCAGATGTATTTTTAGGGTCCTTCCTCACTTGGGTTTATTTATTTTGTATAATTATGTTCGATGGCGGTGTTTGTGAGATTTTTTTTGTTGCTGTTTGTTCATTTTACGTGTTTTTATTTGCTTGCTTTACCATTTCCACAGAATTTATTTAGAATATATTTGATATATATTTAAGTCTGGCATCCACAGTGACTAGGTTTACCAGATATAAGTTGGATGACCTGAGGCACACAGTGAACTTTAACCTTGGAAACAATTTAATTCAAGGCTAAAACCACTGTGAACTATAACATTTCAGGGTTATAATGATTTAAAACTATCAACAGAAATACTGTATCAGAAAAAGATATCAGCTTTCTTTCTCCATTTAATCACTTTGTTTCATGTGCTAAATCTGCAGGCCCATCTATTTAAAGGATTCTCTGGGGAACCTCCTGAGGGTTCATCCATTAGAATATATAAGACCTTTGGTCCTCCAGGGAATCCAAGCCACAGAGCAAGGCCTTAACCATACACAGAGCTGGAACTGATTTAAGGAAAGGAATACAAAAGTAGGAGCAGCAGTGGAAAGAGGCTTGCATACATTCCCAGTCTCCAAGCAGAACGGCGAGGCCATTGCTTATTTTGTCTCACAGGGGACCTCACAGAAATCTGCCAATTAACTCGGGCAGTGGTCGCAGGTTGAAAAAAGCTTGCAAATGAATTATGTGATATGTCGCCAACTGGGGAACTCCCTTGGCCAGAACCAGGAGGGGGTTTGGGGCAAGTGGAAAGTATGCTGCAGCCACAAGTGCAGTACTTGGGTACAACAGCTGTGCAGGCAACCTGGGAGCAATGTGGCTTGAAAGACGCTGTTGTGTTCTGAGCTTAGATGGCCTAGAATTTAGCTTACTACTGCTAGCAGAAAAACTGTGGCTTTGAGATCTATGTTGCCAAGTGCACAGCAGCTGGGTGGGCCTACTGCTGCCTGCTACTCCCTATTCCCTGTGTGAACACTTCTGTGCAGAAGAGTCAGCTAGGCTCCCCTCTGGAACATGAGACCATCTTCCTGGTGACCAGAGACCTACCGCTTGACCCCCGGAGGGGTTGTTGCTTGCCCCACACACAGAAAGTCAGGGCAAGGGCTTGCCTGACCCAGCCCCCAGCTGGCTTTGTCTCCCTCCATCCCCTGACTCCCATCCCTGCCACCTACCCTGGTAGCTTAACACAAAAAACAGACACTTTGGGGAGCTTTATGGCCCCATACATTGCCTGAGAAACCAGAGTACCTCCCCTGGGTTACGAAAGGCAAGCACAAATCCCACCACTGCTACTGCAGCTGGTGCTCTTCTGCAAGCACCACCTCCTGGCTAGAGGCCACCTGACACAGTCTATTACAGCATCTCCAAGTAAACATTGTGCCCAAAAAGGAGTTAACTTGCACGTAACTGCAGCAAGCAACATAATCTGCAATACCTTGGCTAATCAGGAGGTCCTGAGCCTGTCCAATCAGTCCAGTAATTATTGGGATCAGTTCATTACTACCAAAACTGGCTTTTGTTCATTAAGGCTATCGACAACCAAGGAATCTCACAGAATCTATGTCACTCCCTTGCCACTCCCATCAGAGCTGGTGCTGGTACCCACTGCTGGGAGACTTGAGGACAGGTTACACTGGATTCACTGCGGACGTTTCCCAGCACTAGTCAAGAGTGTGGCAGCCCCACTGGCAGCTAGACTCAAAGGTGCAACAGCATTCTCAGTAGATGGTTCTCAGGAATTCCTACTCCTAGGGAAAGAGGAAATGCACCACATCAAGGAAATACCCCATGGGACAAAAGAAGCCAGGTGGCAGGTCTTGAGTTCCAGGCCTTTCTGCTAGTGGCAAGTTTATATCAGCAGAGGCACAATTGCAGTGTTGGGCTCAGCAGGGAAAGTCTGTAGCTCTACCTCAACACACAGGTATCCCTAGTGCTCATAAAGGGTCTTGAAGACAGAGATTTATTTTCCCGCTTATCCACCACTGCAGACACAACTGAGGTTTTCCCCACAGGAATTCAGCAGGAGTACACCTGTAATCAGCCTTTCCGGAAAACTTCAGGATGGTTTGCATCCCCACAGGAAGAACATCCTCCAGGTGCACGTTTGCAAGACAGGTAGAGCCCAGATTCCTCTCTATTGGGAACAACAGTATTCCTGCAGATTAAAAGAGCTGCCTGCCTAATCCAAACAGCTGGACCACTGGGTCAGGATTGTGTCTGGGAAGTGGACAGCTTTCCTGCTGACCTGGCAGGAGATTTGAAGTGGCTCTGGCCCTTCTGTCTGATAAGACCTCAATGCATTTCACTGAGAACATCCCCAGCCATATCTGTCAAGGCTGGGACCTCTGCCCACCATTGGATATTACATTTACTCACCTACTTTAGCCACAGCCAGTTTATACCTATGGGCCCTTCCCCTACTGGCCTGAACCATGAACTATTCAACCTAGTAAATAAAATTCTGGGAAAAAATAAAGTACATACCGTAGGGGAATGAGATAAGCTTCAAGAGACCTCTGCCATTCCAACCCTATAGGACACAGTGAACTTGCTCAAACACTGAGCACATTGCTACAATCAGCATTTGAGAAAGCTATCACTCTCTGTAATCAAGCAACTCACACAGAGGCTTCACTCCTGAAAGCGTGAAGAGCCTAGTTACACTACCGTAAACTATAAACATTAAAGTCACACCATTAAGACGGAAAAAAGGAAATTTAAAAAACACAATCAAATCAAAAATAAATTCAAGAATAATTAAAAGAAATATTCTACCCAAATGAGAAACAACCAGAAAAATAATTCTGGTATTATGACAAAACAAGGCTCTATAAAACATGCAAGAGAACGTACTAGCCATCCAGCAATGGATCCAGATCAAGATGAAATCTTTGAAATGACAGATAAAGAATTCAAAATGTTAACTAGTTTACTCAGGAAGACATCAGAGAAAGGTGGAAACTAACATAAAGAAATGTAAAAAACAATTCAGGATAAGAATAGAAAACAGCATAAAGAGAAAGATAGTAAAGAAAAACCAATCAGAATTTCTAGAAATGAAAGACATGCTTAGGAAATTACAAAATGCAGTGGGAAATTTCAACACCAGACTAGAACAATTACAAAGAAGTATTTCAGAGCTTGAAGACAAGGCTTTCAAATTAACCTAATCAGATAAAAATGAAGCAAAAAATAATTAAAAGAAATGAACAAAGCTTCTAAGATTATGTAAAACACAATCCAAGTCTGGGATTATGTAAAACAGCCAAACCTAAGAACAGCTGGTGTTCATGAGTGAGAAGAAGATGCAAAAACTTTGGAAAATTTATTTGAGGAAATAATTGAGAAAAACTTCCCAGGTCTTACTAGATATTTAGATTCCAAATACAAGAAGGTCAAAACACCCCTGGGAGAATTATTGCAAAAAGGTCAGCATCAGGGTGTATAGTCATCAGGCTATCTAAAGTAAACATGAAGGAAAGAATTTTAAGAGCTGTAAGACAAAAGCATCTGGGAACCTATAAAGGAAATCCTGTCAGACTAACAGTAGACTTCTCAGCAGAAACCTTAAAAGCAAAAAGGGATTTGGGGTTTTAGTTTTAGCCTCCTTAAACAGAACAACTGTCAGTTAAGAATTTGTATCTAGCGAAACTAAGTTTCATAAATGAAGAAGAAATAAAATCATTCTCAGACGAACAAATGCTGAAGGAATTTGAAGACTATCTCTATAAGAAATGCTAAAAAAGGTTCTAAATCTTGAAACAAAATCTTAATATGCACCAAAATAGAACCTCCCAAAAGCATAATACTTACTAGGCCTATAAAATAATTATACAATGAAAAAATAAATTACTTAAGTAACAATTACCATGATGAATGGAACAGTATCTCACATCTCAATACTAGGGCTGAATGTAAGTGGCCTAAATTCTCACTTAAAAGATACAGATGGGCAGAACTGATATTTAAAAAATAACGAACCAAATATCTACCGTCCTCAAGAAAGTCACCTAACACAAAAGGATTCATATAAACTCAAAGTAAAGGGGTGGAAAAATACATTGCATGCAAATGTAAACCAAAAGTAAGCAGTAGTTAATCTCATATCAGATAAAACAGACTTTAAAGCAACAACAGTAAAAAAAGAAACAAAGTCAAAAAAGGACATTATATAATGATAAAAGGATCAATGGAACAAGAAGAAATTACAATCCTAAATTATATGTACCTAACACTGGAGCTTCCAGACTCGTAAAGCAATTACTACTAGACCTGAGAAATGAGATAGACAGCAACATAATAATAATGGGGGAATTCAATACTCCATTGACAGCACTAGACAGATCATCAAGACAGCAAGTCAACAAAGGAACACTAGACTTAAACTACACTCTAGAACAAAGGAACCTAAGATATATGTACAGAATATTCTACCAAAAACTGTAGAATACACGCTCTTCTCATCAGCACATGGAACATTCTCTAAGATAGACCACATGGTAGGCTACAAAACAAATCTCAATAAATTTTTAAAAATAGGAATCATATCCAATATCTTCTCAGACCACAGTGAAGGAAAACAAGAAATCAACTCCAAAAGAAACCCCCAAAACTAAACAAATACATGGAAATTAAACAATCTGCTCCTGAATTATTTTTAGGTTAACAATGAAATCAAGATAGAAATTTAAAACCTATTTAAAATGAATGATAATAGTGACACAAGTTATCAAAATCTTTGGAACAGACCAAAAGTAGTACTAAGAGGAATGTTTATAGCACTAAATTTGTACATCAAAAAGTCTGAGAGATCACAAATTAACAATCTAATATTACACCTCAAGGAACTGGAGAAATAAGAACAAACCAAATCTAAGGCTAGCAGAAGAAAATAAATAACAAAGATAGGAGAAGAACCAAATGAAATTGAAACCAGAAAAACAATACCGAAAAAAAAAAAAAAAAAAATTCAATGAAACAAAAGGCTGGTTCTTTGAAAAGATAAACAAAGTTGATAGACCATTAGTGAGATTAACCAAGAAAAGAAGAGAGAAGATTCAAATAAGCTCAATTAGAAATGAAACTAGGAACACTACAACTGACACCATAGAAATACAAAGCTCATTCAAGATTACTATGAATACACAAACTAGAAAGACCAGAGAAAACAGATAAATTCCTAGAACCATACAACCCTCCTAGAGTAAATCAGGAAGAAGTAGAAATTCTACACAGACCAATAACAACCAGTAAGACTGAATCGGTAATTTTAAAAATTGCAAACAACAACAAGCCCAGGGCCAGACAGATTCACAGCTGAATTTTATCAGACATTCAAAGAAGAATTGGTACCAATCCTACTAAAACTATTTCAAAATATTGAGAACAGGGAATCCTCCCTAATTTTCCTATGAAGCCAGTATCATTCTGATACCAAAACCAGGAAACGCCATAGCAAAAAAAGAAAACAACACGCCAATATCCCTGATAAAAATAGATGCAAAAATCCTCAACAAAGTACTGGCGAACGAAATCCAAAAGGACATCAAAAAGAAAATACACCATAATCAAGTGGGTTTCATTACAAGGATGCAGGGATGGTTTAACATACACAAGTCAATAAAGGTGATATATCACATAAACAGAATTAGAAATAAAAACTATATGATCTCAATATGTAGAAAGAGCACCTGAAAAAAATCCAGCATCTCTTTATGATAAAATCCCTCAACAAACTAGGCATAGAAGGGACATACCTCAAAATAATAAACAACATTTGTAACTAACTTACTGCAAACATCACAATGAATGGAGAAAAGTTGAAAGCATTCCACCTAAGAACTGGAACAAGGCAAGGATGCCCTCTTTTACCACTTCTACTCAATATAATACCAGAAATCCTAGGCAGAACAATCAGGCAAGAGAAAGAAATAAAGGGCATCCAAACTGGAAAAGAGAAAGTAAAACAATCTCTGTTTACCAATGATATGAATGTGTACCTAGAAAAGGCTAAATAGTACTCCAAAAGACTCCTAGATTTAATAAACAAATTAAGTAAAGTCTGAGTTTACAAAATCAACATACACAAACCAGTAGCACTGCTATACGCCAAAAACAATCAAACTGAGAGTCAAATCAAGAATTTAATCCCTTTTACAATAGCCACAAAAAATAAAATAAAATACCTAGAAATACACTTAACCAAGGAGGTGAAAGATCTCAACAAGAACTACAAAACACTGCTGAAAGAAAGCATAGATGAATAACAAACCAAACAAACAGAAGTACATCCCTTGCTCATGGGTTGGAAAATATTGTGAAAATGACCATATTGCCAAAAACAATCTACAGATACAATGCAATTCCTATCAAAATACCAACATCATTTTTCAAAGAATTAGGAAAAAATCCTAAAATTCATATAGAACTAAAAAGGAGCTCAATAGCCAAGGCAATCCTAGGCAAAAAATAAATAAATAAATATGTAGGCAACATACACCCAACTTCAAATTATACTACAAGGCTATAGTAACCAAAACTGTATGGTACTGCTATAGAAGGAGGCACATAGACCAATGGAACAGAATAGAGAACCTACAAATAAAGTCAATCACTTACAACTAACTGATCTTTGACAAAGCATGCAACATAAATTGGAGAAAGGATACCCTGTTTAATAAATGGTGGGAAAGTTAGATGGCCACCTGTAGAAAAATGAAACTGGATCCCTATCTCTCACCTTGTACAAAAATCAACTCATGGTGGATTAAAGTCTTAAATCTAAGACCTGAAACATTAGAAATTCTAGAAGAAACCCTAGGAAAAACTCTTCTGGACATTGGCCTAGGCAAAGAATTTATGACTAAATACCAAAAAGCAAACACAACAAAATCAAAAATAAATGGAACTTGATTAAATTCAAAAGCTTCTCCACGGCAAAAGAAATAATCATAAGAGTAAACAGACATCCCACAGAATGGGAGAAAATATTTGCAAACTGTGCATCTGACAAAAGAATGGTATCCAGAATCTACAAGACACTAAAATAAATCAGCAAGAAAAAAAGCAAATAATTCCATCAAAAAGCGAGCAAAGGAAATGAACAGACAGTTCTCAAAAGAAGGTATACAAATGGAAAAACATGGAAAAGTGCTCACATCACTAATCATCAAGGAAATGCAAATTAAAACCACAATGGAATACTACCTTGTTCCTGTAAGAATGGCCATTATTAAAAAACCAAAAACAATAGATGTTGGCATGGATGTGGTGAAAGGGGAATGCTGATACACTTCTGGTGGGAATGCAAATTAGTACAACCTCTAGGAAAACCAGTATGGAGATTCCTTAAAGAACTAACAGTAGATCCACCAATCAATCCAGCAAATATGACGACTGGACATCTACCCAATGGAAAAGAAATCATTACATGAAAAAAACACATGCACACATACATTTACTGCAGTCAAATTCACAGTTGCAAAGATATGAAGCCAACCTAAGTGCCCACTGACAAGCAAGTGGATAAAGAAAATGATATATATATATATATATATATATATATATATATATATCACATTTGTATATATATATATACACACACACCATGGAATACTACTCAGCCATAAAAAGGAATGAAATAATGTCCTTTGCAGCAAGTTGGATAGAGCTGGGGACCATCATTCTAAGTGAAGTAATTCAGGAATGAAAAACCATATACTGTATGTTTTCACTTATAAGTGGGAGCTGTGCTATGAGTGTACAAAGGCATACAAAATGATATAATAAACTTTGGAGATTCAGAAAGGGTAGGGTAGGAGGGGGGTATGGAATAAAAATCTACATATTGGGTATAAGGTACACTACTTGGGTGATGGGTGAACTAAAATCTCAGAATTCACCACTATATAATTCATCCGTGTAACCAAAAATCACTTTTACTCCAAAAGCTATTTAATTTTTTAAAAAGAATATATAAAACCTCTAAGTATTTCTAAACAACAATGTGTTAACTGAGGGAGGAAAAAAAATGCCTAAGATAATTTTAATTGCATTTGCAACGTTCCACTTTTACTAAAAAAATGATTATTTATAGCCAACTTTTAGGTCATTAATTAATTCCCTTTACTAGTGATTAAAAATTTGTATGTTATTTGTACCTAAAATTGGAGGTGATTTAAGAATTGAAAAAGATACTACCTTTTGCATTTTAGTAGATAAATGTTGTGGGGAAAAAAGTATTTTATGATTCAGAGGAAACGAAATCACATCACTTTCCATTTGCTATTTATTTGTAGCTTTCTAATAAATCTTTAGTATAAAAATGTTTAACAAAAAAAGCCCAGCTTTTCTTGAATTATATTCTTGCTTGTGAATGCAAAACCCTCCAAATTATGTGAAACATTTATGTATTCAGAATGTCTACTTTGTGGTTTTCTTCCTAAGAAGCTAAGCAATTCATTAAACAAGCTGCTCCTGAATAGTAGATTAGAACAAGCATAAGCTGCCTTCTGTAGAATTCTATTGTGAGGCTGTACTCATTTGTGTTTTCTTTGAAGCCATAAAAATGAAACCCTTATGCTCATATTAAAAGCATAAGAAAGGCATCTATTATGTCAATAGATTTAAAACACGGCCTTAGACACAGTGAGAACCACTCCAAAGGTTAAGAAGTGCATTCCCAGGGAAAACCATCAAAGGCCTACATATCATTATATCCCAAAACAGATGGCATCACAGTGTTTGGAACTATAGTTTATGGACACCTACAATCTCAAATAAATCCTTTCTAATCCCACTCTTTTGTCTGGATTTTGTACTTTGATGGTAACTGCAGGTGCCTTTTCTCCATCATATCACTGCATGTCATTCTACGAAGAGTGAAGATACATGTACATATATGGACACAACTCCTAATGCAACTTTTATACAATATATAAGTATTTTACCAGCTATACATATACTGTTTGTAGAAATCTATGCTTTCTAGATTCTAATCTATTATAAATCTTCAGTAGCCTGAATTTTCTAGGAAAAAAAATTATGAAAATATACCTCACTCATAGATTGGTGAAACTACAAAATTGATTTAAAAATCGCTTTGTAAAACATTATGGAATTATCTAGTATTTATGTGTATATCCTAGAGAAACTCTCATAAACAGGAGATGGGGACAAGAATATTCACAGCAGCATTGCTTCTAACAGCAAAAAACTGCAAACAGCCCAAAAGCTCAACAGGAAAATTGATATATGAACTGTGATACCTCAAACAATGAAATGTTGTACAACAATGAAAATAAATGAATTGCTCCTACATGTACCAAAATAGGTGAACCCCAGAAACAATGCTGAGCAATAAGGATAATCACAGAAAACTATATACAATGTTTCCATTTTATATAAAGTTAAAACCATGCAAAATTGAGCAATGTGTTATTGTTACTTAGGTCCAGGGATTTTTTTTTTCATCTAAAATCCTACTGAAAAATATGACATAATACTAATATGACTAACAGATTAAAGTGAAAATTTTCTATGATTATTTGCTACAAATCTCACATACTGAAAAACTTTTGGGATTTAAACTTAGTTTACTGCAAAAAAAGCTATCTACAGACAGAAAATCTCTAAAGCATCCATACATGGGAAAAGATTGTTTAAAAGATCATGTCCTTCAATATTTAAGAAATATTATATAATCTCGTTTATATGTAGAATCTAAAAAAGTTGAACTCATAAATGTGAAGAGTGTAATAGTGGTTACCAGAGGCTGCAGTTGTGGGGGGAAGGAAAGATGTTGGTCAAAGGGAATAAAATTTCAGTTAGATAAGAGGAATAGGCTACTGTACTGTACATGGTGACTTTAGTTAATAAGAATGTATTGTATTCTTGAAAACTACTAAGAGTAGATTTTAAGTGTTCTCATCACAAAAAAAAAAAAGCATGTGAGTTAATGCATATGTTAATTAGTTGGATTAAGCCATTCCACAATGTAGGCATACTTCAAAACAACATGTACATTCTAAACATACACAATTTTTATTTCTAAATTTTAAAAAATTAATTAAAAATAAATAAATTATTGAAGGGAAATATACACATTATAACCTATAAAAAGATTTTAATTATCACTATTTAGCTGAAAAGAGTTTATTTCCCAGTTTACCTGACACATCGCAATGCTTGAGAGACTCCAGAAAAGAGTTATTTAATTCTTGTCTGTATATAAGATGTGGCTTGTTGTAACTATCTTCATCTTCACTCCCATCTGCCTTCATTATAGGTTCTAAGAAATATTCACCATCATGTGCTTTAAATGTTCCCGTCTGAAAATAAAGGAAACAAAAATGAATTGTTTCTAACAGTCACCAAGAAGAAAAAATACATAGTACCACAGGTTAAAAGAGCAGACAGAAGCAAAACACCAAGGAGTCTGTTCACCTAAGAGCCATCAACTGATCATAAAACATTTCCTTTCCATGGCTCACTTTTCTCTCTTCACTCTTATGTATAAAGTCATGAAGACTGGATAGTATTCTAACAGGCCGAGCTAAGTGACAGGCATTCCAGGTACAAAGAATAGCATAGGCAAAAGCATCAAAATGGAAAAAGTGTTTAGAATAATCTATGAATAATAAAACCTGTGTTGTTTTGATCTGTGGGAAAATAGGTACTTTGATACATTAGTGTTAAAAATATAACTCAGTATAATCACTATGCAAAAAGCAATTTAACAGTATCTAACACATTAACACTGTATTTGCCCTTTACCCGTTCTGAGAATTTATCCTACATATACTATACATTTGCATGTGTGAAATTACATACTTACAAATTTATTAACCATAACATTGTTTTTAATAGCAAAATATTGGAACCAATTCAAAAGTCCACTGATAAAGTCTGTTTACATAAACTTTGGCACAACTATGTTATAGAATCCCTTGAGGTTATAAACAAACAAAAAAAGAAAAAAACATTCTGTGTAGTAATATAGAAAGAACTCCAATGCACATCATTATGCCAAAACAAAAAAAAATTACAAAACAGAACGTATGCTTCACTACTATTTCTATAATACAGGAAGAAACCCCAAAACTAAATATTTCTATTTGCCTGGTTACTACGAAAAAACTCTAGAAGGATTATTAAAAGGTGCCGACAGAAGTGGGAGAAACTGGGTGTATGTTGGATGGACTAGACATGGCATCGTACTTCTACATGCTGTCCCTCTATCTAAAATGTTTCCTTACTTCCCACCCTTCACCTCTACCTCTGCCTCATCACACTGAGTCTGGCTGGCTGGCTTCATTTCATCCTTCAAGTCTCAGCTCAACAATTACTCAGAAAGTTTTTCCTTGACCAGTTATCTAGGCAACCACATACCCACCATTACTCCTAAAAATGCATTACATCTTCTTGACTTCTTTAGCACATTTATCATATGTTGCATTTATATATCTGTTTGCTATTTAAAACTATTCTTCCCCATAGACAGAAGGCTTCAACTAAGCAGAGACCTATATCTAAATTTCTACTGCTTAATAGACTGAGACCTCGGTACAAGTGGTAAGCAGTAAATACTTGTTAAACTATGAAAGCTATTATTTCCTATCTTTGCAAGCTCAGTTTATGTTAAGCAAAAGTAGGGCATAAATTTGAAAATGTAGGCAAGACCTAGCATATAAAGACTCTTACTTGCAGGGATTTTTGTCAGAAAAGCCCACAAACTTGGCAGAGAAAAAAATTACATCCTTATTATCATTAATCTAATTATAATTAATCTAAAACTCCTTCATGAAAGAAATGCTAAATTTGAATGTAGGCTACAAATTCCAGTAAGATTGTCAATAGGCAGCACAGATATCTTCATCACGTGATGATGTTTGAAATATCTAAAAATACTGTTTATGCTTATCAGCACTTCAAAATTAAGGTAGTTATTAGTCTGCCATTAGAACTTATTTAAGGTGCTAATAAAATATACATAAATATTTTGAATATCTTCATAACTATATTTCAATATAAATGGTTTATTTTATATTTTATTAATATTTTAGGTGCACTGAGATTCTAAGGATAGAGAATTTAATAAAAGTGGGAGGAGGAGCAGAGTCAAAGCAATAACTGTAAGACTGAACAACTGTACAACTAAGGGAAGACTAGTGAAGGGAGGTGTTTAGCCATCAAGGTATGAAGTAACAAGGGCTTGTGCTTTGTTGGAAAGAAGCCCTAAAATGGTCAATTTATATAGATAGATCCCTCTCTAGGGTCAGGTGGGGTAAGTCAGAGGGTAAGTCATCCAGGGGAGGTATTTATAATATTAATAGCTAATTCCAATACAGAGATCAGACATTATTCATTTATATATATATATATACACACATATATATTCATTTATATATATATTTTATAGAAATATACAATTCATTTCAACCTAATAATTATTTAAAGTAAATTATATTATTATCCCCACTTTACAGGGGAAACAAATGAGGAACGGAGAGGTTAAGTCCCTTGTCCAAGGCTCATACCTAGTAAGTGGCAGGATCAAGATGTGGCCCCAAATACTTTGGCTTCACAATTCATGCCTTAACTCATTACACCATGCAAATTATTATCAACTTTGATAAACTCTATGAACTAGTCAACTAATATTTAATGGACACCTACTATGTGCCAAGAATAGTTCTAGGGGCTAAAGATACAGAGATGAACATGACAAAATCCCTGCCTTCAAAGAATTTATATTCCTATGGGAAAAAAGGCAGACAATAAATAAAAATATAATAGAATATGCAATACCTGCAATAAAAAATAAAATAAGGCAAGGAGAGAGGACAGTAAGGCTGAGGCTAGAATAATCAGGAGATAGCCATGGAAAATTCTGGGAGGACATTCCACATAGAAGTGAATATTGCAAACAGTGACTGAAAGAGCTAGAGATGAAAAAGTCTTGGCATATAAAGTGACAGAACAGTGAGGCTGTAGCTATGCCAGCTAGGAGATACAGAGTAGCAGATGACATCAGACAGGCAGAAGCCAGTGGCACCAAGTATGCTTGACAGAAAAAGGCACTCCTCACACCTCAGAATCTCACAAATATATTTACCTACATTTAAAACTTTGCACTTTTCCACATAGAAAGGCATGTTTCTGTGAAGAACCAATTCACAAATTAATTACTGAATTACAGATAGTACAATAAACACAGTTTTAGTGAATGAGACTTCATTTCCATTTCTTAATTACAAATATCTTAAAATAATACAGAGGTACCTTTGAAATCATTGTTTTAAATTCCATTGCAAATAAAAAGCATATTTTATTTTTCATGTATTTATTTATTTTTCATCTATTTATTGTTACAAGGATAGAAATGCAGTGGCACAATCTCGACTAAATCCAACCTCCACTTCCCAGGCTCAAGTGATCCTCCCACCTCAGCCTCCCATACCTGGTGAATTTTTTTTTCTTTTGTATTTTTGGTAGAGATGGGATTTCACCATATTGCCCAGGCTGGCCCTGAACTCCTGAGCTCAAGTGGTCTGCCCACCTAGCCTCCTAAAGTGCTGGGATTACAGGCATGAGCCACTATGCCCTGCCCTTATTTTTATTTTTAATTTTTGTGGGTACATACTAGGTGTATATAGTTATGGGGTACATGAGATGTGTTGATATAGGCATACAATGTGAAATAAGCACATCATGGGGAATGGAATATCCGTCTCCTAAAGCATTTATTTTCTGAGTTACAAACAATCCAATTATATTATTTATTTTAAAATATACAATTAAATTATTATTAATATAGTACTGTTGTACTAGCAAATAGGTCTTAAACCAGTTTTTTATACCCATTAACCATCCCACCTCCCCTCACCCGTTCAACCCTCTCACTATTCTTCCCAGCCTCTGAATCCATCCCTTCTACTCTCTAGGTCCATGAGTTCAATTGTTTTGGGTTTTAATTCCTACAAATAACATGAAATGTACGTCTTTATATGCCTGGCTTATTTCGTTTAACATAATGATTTCCAGTTCCATCCATGTCTTTAGAAATGACTGGATCTCATTCTTTTTTATGGCTGAATAGTACTCCATTGTGTATATAGATCACATTTCCTTTATCCATTCATCTGTTGATGAACACTTAGGTTGCTTCCAAATCTTGGCTATTGTAAATAGTGGTGCGACAAACATAGGAGTACAGATATCTCTTGAATATCCTGATTTCCTTTCTTTCCAATCCCAGCAGTGGGATTGCTGAATCATATGGCAGCTCTACTTTTAGTTTTCTGAGACCCCTCTAAACTATTCTCCAGGGTGGTTGCACTAATATACATTTCCATTACAATGCACAAGGGTTCCCTTTTCTATACATTCTCACCAGCATTTGCTATTGCCTGTCTTTTGGATATAAGCCATTTTAACTGGGATGAGATGATATCTCATTGTAGTTTTGATTTGCATTTCTCTGATGATCAGTGATGTTGAACATCTTTTCACATGCCTATTTGCCATTTGTCTTCTTTTAAGAAAGTTTGTTCAAATCTTTTGCCCATTTCTTGATCAAATTATTCAATTTTTTTCCTATAGAGTTGTTCGAACTCCTTATATATTCTGGTTATTAATTCTTTGGCAAATGGGTAGTTTGAAAATATTTCTCCCATTCTGTGGGATGTCCCTTCACTTTGTTGATTGTATCCTTTGCTGTGCAGAAGCTTTTTAACTTGATGTGATCTCATTTCTCCATTTTTGCTTTGGTTGCCTGTGCTTGTGGGGTATTGCTCAAAAATTTTTTCCTAGACCAATGTCCTGAACACTTTACCCAATGTTTTCTTGTAGTAGTTTAATAGTTTGAAATAACATATATTTTAAATCACTATTTTAACTGAACAATCACTTAAAACCATTTAAACGATTATGGCAATTGTAGCCATAAAGTTCTCTTTACACTGATACTTATTAGTACGTTGAAATCTCCTTAAAGGTAAGAAAATCTTTACCATTTTCACAGGTCCAACATCTAAAACATTGCCTGAAACACAGCAACTCTCCATACATAGCTGCAGAAATGAACATTTTTGTAACAAACACGGTGAAGTACCTCCTTTTTTTTCTCTTCCTATACCCCTTTAGTAATTCTTTAATTTTTTAAATGAACATTCTTAAGTTATGCTACTCTTGAGACATGTCTGAGATTTAGTTATATGATGGTTTTCTTTCAATTCTTGAAAGTAAGATGTTTAAACACCGTTATATAACATATATTCCAATATATTAGGATTACACATTTTTAAATAGTTTAAAAATTAATGAAATTCCATCAGACACACTGACTATAAAGCACTGAAATTATAGTCTATAAAACAAAAGGCAAAGGTATATATATTAAGAATTCTTATCTATTTCTTGGATACATTTCTAGGGCCAATACCCTGACATATTTCACAAATCCTACCAGTGTATATTTTCCAAAGATAACTACAAATCACTTACTTTCAACAAACACCAATACTCCAGTATTCTCTGCCTTTCTAGAAAACTAATTTTGCCCTTACTTATAAGAAGTAACAAAGATGCTGTTTTTGAATCCTGAGTACATGGATCCATGGAAAATCCCTTTCTGCCTTTTTTAAAAAGCATGCTGAAGAGGGGAAATGTGATAGTGTCTTGACAAAGGATACTAATAGACATGAGGCAGCTTGTTTACTCTAAACTTAATGTACTTACAAAGCCACTTTAAATAGCATCACACTGTCTTCAAGCAATATTGAAAACATTAATATTCACCACAGATTGTTTATATTATTATTGTACTTTAAGTTCTGGGGTACATGTGCAGAATGTGCAGGTTTGTTACATAGGTATACACACGCCATGATGGTTTGCTGCACCCATCAATCCATCATCTATATTAGGTATTTCTCCTAATGCTATACCTCCCCTAGCCCCCCACTCCCTAACAGGCCCCAGTGTGTGATGTTCCTCTCACTGTGTCCATGTGTTCTCACTGTTCAACATAGGGTGTTTGGTTGTCTATTATTCTGTTAGTTTACTGAGAATGATGGTTTCCAGCTTAATTCATGTCCCTGCAAAGGACATAAACTCATTCTTTTTATGGCTGCATAGTATTCCATGGTATATATGTGCCATATTTTCTTTATCCAGTCTATCATTGATGGGCATTTGGGTTGGTTCCAAGTCTTTGCTACTGTGAATAGTGTTGCAATAAACATACGTGGGCATGTGCCTTTATAGTAGAATGATTTATAATCCTTTTGGTATATACGCTATAATGGGATTGCTTGGTCAAATGGTATTTCTGATTCTAGATCTTTCAGGAATCATCATACTGTCTTCCACAATGGTTTAACTAATTTACACTCCCATCAACAGTGTAAAAGTGTTCCTCTTTCTCCACATCATCTCCAGCATCTGTTGTTTCCTGATTTTTTAATGATCACTGTTCTAACTGGCGTGAGATATCTCACTGTGGTTTTGATTTGCATTTCTCTAATGATCAGTGATGATGAGCTTTTTTTCATATGTTTGTTGGCTGCATAAATGTCATCTTTTGAGAAGTGTCTGTTCACATCCTTCGCCCACTTGTTGATAGGGTTGTTTTTTTCTTGCAAATTTAAGTTCTTTGTAGGTTCTAGATATTAGCCCTTTGTCAGATAGACAGATTGTAAAAATTTTCTCCCATTCTGAAGGTTGCCTGTTCACTCTGATGATAGATTCTTTTGCTGTGCAGCTCTTTAGTTTAATTAGATCTTATTTGTCTATTTTGGCTTTTGTTGCAATTGCTTTTGGTGTTTTAGTCATTAAATCTTTGCCCATGCTATGTCCTGAATGGTATTGCCTAGGTTTTCCTCTAGGTTTCTTATGGATTTAGGTCTTATGTTTAAGTCTTTAATCCATCTTAAGTTACTTTTTGCATAAGGCATAAGGAAGGGGTGCAGTTTCAGTTTTCTGCATACGGTTAGCCAGTTTTCCCAACACCATTTATTAAATAGGAAATCCTTTCCCCATTGCTTGTTTTTGTCAGATTTGTTAAAGATCAGATGGTTGTAGATGTGTGATGTTATTTCAGAGGCCTCTGTTCTGTTTCACTGATCTATATATCTGTTTGGGACAAGTATCATGCTGTTCTGGTTACTGTATACTTGTAGTATAGTTTGAAATCAGGTAGCATGATGCCTCCAGCTTTGTTCTTTTTGCTTAGGATTATCTTGGCTATGTGGGCTCTTTTTGGTTCCAAATAAAGTTTAAAGTAGGTTTTTTCTAATTCTCTGAAGAAAGTCAGTGGTAGCTTGATGGGGATAGCAATGAATCTATAAATTACTTTGGGAAGTATGGCTATTTTCACAATATTGATTCTTCCTATCCATGAGCATGGAATGTTTTTCGATTTGTCTGTGTCATCTCTTATTTCCTTGAGCAATGGTGTATAGTTCTCCTTGAAGAGGTCTTTCACAACCCTTGTAAGTTGTATTCCTAGGTATTTAATCCTCCTTGTAGCAATTGTGAATGGGAGTTCATTCATGATTTGGCTCTCTTTTTGTCTATTATTGGTGAATAGGACCACAGGGTTTTTTTTAACCTCCTTTTGGATCAAACTCTGACTAGGAGGTACTATTTTAACATGACAATAAAACTGCACATTGGTCCAATCTGCGTTCCTATATAAGAAGAAAATATAGTTCTATCTACAGGCCATAGCACCTACTTTTAAGTTGTGCTAGAACACTCTAGTCTTTTAAAAAATTGCCTTTGTAACTTAAATGAAAAGCTTGTATGTTTGAAAACACTAAGTTCAAAAATAATGGCAAACATTTGTCCTTTTTATTTACTAATGAATGACTTAGAAGTATTTTGCTTCCATCAATTTTTCTATAACAAACACCACTGCAGTGGACTTTATGTTCAAATAATTAAAATATTAGGGCTTTGCCTAAAGGCTCCTAAGGAAGCACTCTAATTTTTTTTAACTTGGAAAGAACCCAGCAAGGAATTGGAGGACTTAAAAAAGCAGGTGGTTCATAGAAATGTATTTAGATCATACCATATTTTTAGCAACATGCCCATCTGCAGATGGTCCCTGCAATTTGATTCATGAAAAATGCCAATCAAATCCCAACATTTCTTTAAATGGCTATTAAAAGCAGTGAAACTAGTTTTCACTTGGGTAGGAGTTTCTTAATTACTTAATAATCTTTTATTTGCCAAGCTGTTTTGAAAGGCAGTTAAGTGACTATACAACTGACTCCAATTTATTCCCATAGGCCAAAATTTTTATATGTTTAGAAGATTGCAGATAATTTGTTTTCTAAAATGTTTTTTTCAGTATCATGGCATTCATCCATATAATTTTTTTCAAAATACATAGCAAACACGTGTTCTTTTGCTACAGTCAATAAGGTACTCTCAGATTTCATTAAAGGATAATAACAACAAGTACAAAATACAAACCCTTTGAACTCTTTTCCCAAATCATTTATAGTTATCACATTAAACTATCAACTGGAGAACATTTGAAAATAAGATACTACTGAAGTGTTGACTAAAATACTTGGTTTTTCCATCTTCAATCATAAATCATATCATAAGAATCAGTATGATGATATATAAGAAGAAAGCCTAGGTATGAGTTCTGTGTTAGTGCTCATGGAATCTTAGGTAAGTTACTTTATATCTTTGACCCTCAGTTCCATCATCTGTAAAAAAAAAAATTGAAATAATTGTATCTACCCAATTTCCTAGAAAGGTTAATACATGTTTAAGTGATATTAATAATAGGAGCTCAATAATTGTTTTGAAATTGAACATATTTTGAAACAGAAAGAATAATATTCTCCACTAAAAACACAAATTAATAGCCACTGTTTTTACCACTGGCAGAGTATAAATGTTACCACAAATATAAACTCTGAGATTAATTTTTATTTGCGGATAAGTAAAAATGTAAAAAGCTTTCTCTCTCTGAGAGTTTCTGCTTGTAACACCATTAGTCATGCCTAGGAAATAGTGTATTATACACAAACACACATTGAATAAATGAATGAATCAATGATATGAAGAAAACACATGAATTATCTCCAGATACATAAAACAGAAAATTCACTGTAAGCGTTTTTTTTTTTTTTCTTAAAGACAAATTATTCTTCTCTTCTCTAGCAGTATTATTTACCTTCCACATTCTGAGACAATTCCAGATCTTAGTATAAAAGTGAAACAATAAAAAAGAAATAAATACATTGCTGGTACCTTACTTTTTAAAAAGGGACTGGTCTCTTACCAAGTCCTGGGCTGTTCAAATCAAGAAAATAAAACAAAGACTCTAGACTCATCTACCCAAGATTTATGTAGCTAAAAGACACAAGTTCAAAAAGTGTCCCCCAGCAGCCTTGATAACATGGAGTAAATTCTGTAATATTTCTCGTTCGTATGGGCACTAAGGTGTTATGAAGGCATATGAACTAATTAAAAAGAGGAGAGAACTATCAAAGAAATGGCCATGTTCTTGTGGGTCTGGGTAGTGGTCCTCAGACAGCCTCTCCCAACCTGTCATCAAAATATCCATGAAAATATAAAATCAAAAATCATAATAATGAGAAATTTAAAATAATAAGAAATCATTAAAAACTATTTTGTAGGTCTATAATGGAAACATACACGTGATACATTGCCAAAATGTTCAAAAGCAATATTACTTTAAAACAAAGATAAATATTATATCTATAGGGACATATGACATACATATGCCAGACCACCTGTAATATTTGTAGCATATATTTTCCTAGTTTACTTCTAAACTTATTTACAATTATTTTTACATGGTACTCTTCAATTATTATTTGGGCAAAGCCATTGATTTTTTTTTTCATTTGTTATATCTTCCTTTGTATTTTTTCCCTATCTGAAAATTGCAATATATTGTCATTTTCTTTTACTTTAGTACAGTTGGAATTTTATTTGGTTTACCAGTAATATGAGAATTCAAAATTTAGTTTTTCCTTGTAATAACTTCTTGGCATTCACAAATTTAAAACAAATGCCTTTTAGGCTTTGGCAACTGTCACAGAAAACTAACTTGAAGCAATTAACAAAACTTGATCTGCTATCAGAAGCCAATTAAGTTTTAGAAGGATTATACTGTCAAAGAAAACACTAGCCTGGACTGAAAAAGCCTTTGACTGAGTTCATTGTAAAATAACCTATAGGCTTTCAGAATTACTCCAGCATTCTTGAAGATCCCTCAAGACAACATCCTCCTGAGACCCCATTTTAGATGTGACCATGGTGGAAGATGGACAAGAGCCTTTCAGAAGGCAGAAGCAAGGACCTGGGCAATTGAGGTTCAAGAACCCCAGCCAAAACCAAGGGCTGAGCACTGTGGTTCATGCCTGTAATCCCAACACTTTGGGAGTCCAAGGCAGGAATACTACTTGAGGCCAGGAGTTCAAGGCCAGCCTGGTCAACATAAGGAGACACCATCTCTACTAAAAATTAAAAAACAACAACAACAAAAACTAGTCAGGTGTGGTGGCTTGTGCCTGCAGTCTCCAGCCACTTGGGCGGCTGAATCAGAAGATGTGTTTGAGCAGAAGAGTTCAAGGCTGCAGTGAGTTATTATCATGCCATCATGCCACTGCACCCCATCCTAGGTAACAGAGCAAGATCTTGTCTCAAAGGAAAAAAAGGAAGAAAAGTAATCAAGGAGTTTCCCTCCTTCCAGAGTAGTGAGTATCCGCAATTCCTCTTCAGGAGTCAAAATCGCTAAATATCCGTGACTACTAGGTGTATCCTTTTCTTTTTCTACAGCACGTTGAGATTAGGGTTGTAGTCATGCTGGTCATGCTGTATACTTGGCTGGTAGCTAAAAATAATTTATCTTTTTAATTCATATTTTTCCAAGCTACAAAGAGCCAAATCTTGACTTTATGGAGAAGACAGCATTATCCAGAGATCCTGGACATTGAGCAAGAGGCAATGCCCCTGTGGAAACTTTGAGTTTTCTCCTTAAAGACAAGATGAGTATGTCTGATGTGTGATCTGTTTGGTGAACAGAAGGGCAGCCTCTGGTAAAGACTATTGGTAATAACCAATATGGATGTTCCTTCCTTTCTCCTACAAAAAATCAATGCCCCTCATTTTCCAGCCTCTTTACATCTAGGTAGAACCAGGCAACTAGTTCTCCTCAATAGAATGTACATAAAATTGGTTTGTGTCACCTTTGGGCTGAGAAAGTCAAGAGCCAGTATACTTTTTCTATGCTCTTACTATAGTTATAAATTAGTTATATAGCTCAAAAACATATTTGTAATTAATAAATATAATACTTTTCCAATAGAAAACACATAACTGTACCACCAAAACCTAATAGTGGCTGTTGCATAATAAATGACTGATAAGTAATTGTTGAAATAAATGAATAAAGTATTTCTTTCTCTGCATATTAGTATGAGTTGGACAGCTTAAATATATTTCATAGAAACTGTAATTACAATAATTGCAACAGAAATAAAGCCACAAAAGGGTGTGATGTGAGCTCAAATGAATGAAGTAATAAATAGAACACTATTAACTTACGTATCACCTGAAAAGGTTTAGTCAATGTAAAATTTCTTAAATATGACCAAGTACTTTAACTAAAATTGCCAAAATAATTTCCCTGCATCGAATGACTGATATGCAGATGAGCTAGCTAAATATTTGGCATATATAAATAAAAGTTAGCTGCTTATCTTATTCATAATGTATTGAGTAATTCTATATATTAGGTGCTAAAAGAAGTATGACTATCATTTCTACCTTCTAATTCTATAAATGAAATATAAATGCAGACAAATAACTTTAACATGTAATGAGAGTACATGTGCATAAAAAATCAACTGATGCAACAAGGAAGGCCTGGTCAATTTTGCCCAGAGAAGATCAGGGAAAAAGGAAAGTGGCTTAAAATGGATCAGAAAGGATAGGTATGAGGTTGAGGGAAAGGACTTTCAACACAGAGAGAAGAGCAAATATAAATTCAAGCAATTATGAAGATTAGAGTGAATCTGTGATTCAAACAAGTGTCTCCAGAATAATTACCTTTCTTGTCACCTTTTCCTCTGTCATTGTCTTTTTTGGTTAATATCCACAAGATTACTCAGTCATTTAAGCCAGAGTCATTAATACCATTTTGGTCTCCCTTGCTAATGCTCCAAAATTCTAAGGAGTCTCCTGCAAGGATGCTCCACTTCAGCACTATGGACAGTTTGATAAATCTTTTTTGTAGGAGGCTGTGTTGTGTACTGCAGGATGTTACTGGCCTCTACCCATGCTTTGCTAGTAGCATGCCCTCCTCAATAGACTCACAGTTGCGACAACTAAAATTGTCCCCAGACATTGCCAAATGTCTTCTGGGAGACAAAACTGCTCCCAGTTGAGAAGTACTGGTCTGTAGTAGCATACCTTCCACAGGTACCCACTCTTCTCCTTCCCCACTGCAACCACATTTATTTAAGTAGCCTCTCTTCCTTACCCACAGTAGGATAGTAGACTACAACAGTGGTCTTCTCAGTGACTCACTGCCTCTCCTGTATGCTACACAACGTTGCATAAGAGGAGATGTGCCTCCTGACACATTGAACAAACCTACCACATACTGTTCAAGCCCTCGCTCCTTTGCAATGTATTTCAGGACCTTTACAACCTGATTCCAACCTTGGCCTTAAACCCTCACTACCCAATCTACCCTATTTTTCAACTGCACAGATCCACAAGAAGCCCTTGAATTTTCACATCCACATGTTTATTCATTCCTCAAAGTCCAGTTGAGAAGTCTTGCCCAACAGAGGCCTCACAAGTCTAATTACTCCTTCATTATCTGTTCCTCAAAGTTTACATACCACTTTTTATGCTATGCACTTTAGCAAAGGCACTTTGAAATCCATCACAGTGTTCACACCCTGGCCATAACTCCCAAGGTCTACTCCCTGTCAGTAACTGAGTATGGCAGGGACACTATGGCAGGCTTATTCTTGAGAGGCATGGGACTCTTCTTCTGGCCAAGTCTGGTTCAAGGATGGCTTTGCTCAGCCTTGCTTGGACTGCTCAGCACCCTACGATGCTATTCCCCAACATTCTCATCCTCTTTTTTTTTCACCTGTTTTGGACGTACATAGCTCTCCCAGCTCTCCTCTTAGTTTCTCTAACATAGACACTTCCCTTACATAAAATCTTATCTTTGCATCTGCTTCTTGAAGGACCTGGACACTAGAAAGTTAAAAGAACAGCATAGGGAATTTTCCATACTGTTGTTTGATTAGTATTGGAGCAAGTACATGAATAACCAAAAGAGGTTCTTATCAGTTTTCCCAATAAGAAAAAATATGAATACAGAATAGCATGTATAATAATCCAAGGCTATATTAGTTCTGGGAAAGTAGAAAGTTTAGAAAATTATAAAACTAAAATTTTGCTAGAATACACCCCAAAAAAAGTAAAAACACTATCGTTTCCATATTTTTATTTCCTGTCTGAACAAGAAGTTACTAGAGTAATTCAATAATCAGTCATCAAAGAGGCAGTGCTTGACATGTTGCAGAATGGTTCATGTGAGAAACTTCAAAAGTACACATAACCACTACAAGATACTCCGTGAGAATACTGTATAAGTCACATGCAATGTCTGGTTTTATGACATCTGGAAACTGTTTCCTTCAACCCAAAAGACTGCATTGCCTCAAATCCCACCAAGAAATAGTGAGATTAACTTTCCAGGCAGTTAAGTTAATCCCTGGGGGCCTTGGGAAGATGTGAACACCCTATGCAATATGATAAAAGGGCTACCAGAAGCACAAGGGATTATCAGAAATAGGCTGTGCAAAATTTGCACATTCTATCCTGACAAGTATATGCCAACTTATTAAACACTGATCTCTAAATACTTTGGCAAGAGTATTTATCAACATTATGAGTTGATAAATAATATGACCATAAAGAAGAAGTTTAGAGTGGAATATAGGGATATTAAGGTCTGGTAACCATACATGCTATCAATGAATTAAACACAAAGAGTTTAATTAGCCATTACATTACTTATAGATAATTTTATGAATCAGTTCCATTTTTATACCTTTTACAGATTTGGGAAATGAAAAATCTTTGTTCAGAAATGTTTGAATCATGGGATGAATAAATATACTTATGGAAAATAAAAATTATAGAGAAGATTAGAAAAGCAAGAATTATATACATGTTAAACAAAGAAAACCTCTGCCACATTCTTAGATTCTTCTGGTTTTTCAAAAAACTTAGGAAAAAACTTAAACAATACTACTTATCATTCAGAGAAAAACACAAAAATACCAAAACTTCTAAAGGTGGGGGAAATTTAACCATATAGAAATTAAAAGAAAGTATTAGTTCACATGCTTGGGGTTAATTCAACACTAGCAACTAATCAAAATCAATAAATATGTTGGGGTGTCAGCTTTAACAAATGGTTGTAGAGAGATATTTTGAAAATATTCTTTTGATTTGTTTTTCATTCTTTTTCTCTAAAAGCCACATTTTCCAGCCGCCACCAGAGAAGGGAAGGGGAGAGTTTATTTCGGTTGGGAAGATGGAAAGCCCATAGGCCAATTAAATGAGATGTGAAAAGGGAACTCAGTAGATACTGGGGAATAAAGGGCAATGAAGGCAAAGAAAACAGATGGTAAGATGTATGCACATTAAATTCTCCACTGGGGGTTTAAAGAAGAATATCCCAGAAACAGAAGGCGTATTATATTGTTTAAATACTGCCAAAAGGGGTGTTCCAAGATGCTGACTATGTAGGATTCAAGAAAGGAACCCTCTGAAAGGGTTCCCTACACACAAATTTAGAGGCATAGAAGAGTTTGACAAAGAGAGGAACTGAGTCCCTCTTGACTCTCAAATGCCAGAGAGGGCTTGAATGAAGCCTTTAGATGAGCCTGCAAGAATAGCAATAGCATCACCAAACCAGTTTACCTGGAGAGGGCAATGCAGCAGTACTTTGTATTTGAAAGCTGCACAATGAATCACTGAGAAAAGAAATCAAGTGGATGTTACAGCCAGAATTCAGAGGGATATACAGCACTAGTGAGAGTCCAGGGGAGGATAAGTCAAGACCAGTGAGCTCTCACTGAGCAAGCAGAAAAAAGGCCATAAGATCTCAGGCACAGAAATCAGCTTCTGGTAATAGAAAAATACAAAGAAACTATGGCACAAAGGACATCACCAGACACTTGAGGGACTGAAGGACTGTAAAATTTCTTCACTCCTCTCTCAAACAATTCAAAGACCTCATAACGTGTTATGACCCTGTATATAATCAGTTTCCATCAATGGTCAATGTATGCTTAAATCCACCAATGTATAAAACAATACCCATTCGCAGAAAAAAAATGAGATGGCACGCTCATTTCAATATATTCAAGAAAAGCATTTGATAAAATACGACATCCTTTATTGATTAAAAGTAAAACTAAAGTAAAGCAAAAGGCAACTAGAAAAAGAAGAGAACATCTCTAAATTAATAAGACTGGCTCTGAGAATCCTTCAGCAAACTTCAACCTTAATGTTTAATGGACTGACAGAGGCCAAAGCCAGATGTCAAGTACACAAGGTGACAGAGATAAATTAGGAAGCAAGTAGGAGCAGGGTTGTAAGGTTAGCATTATTGAATTCCCAAGCTTTGTATCAACATTCATCCTCAAAAACTCAGCTTGTCCGGACTTCGGGTACTACAATTTACCTAGATGTAAAGACTAAAGGCTTATCTGAGACTAAAAGAGAAATCTGGTATAATTACAAATGGATTCTAAAATCTACCAGGTTCTATTGTTTAATGAAACTACTAATCCAAACAAATTTAATCTTAGAGTCAGAATAGAAATAAATATATATAATCATAAATAGGTAGCTAATATCTGTTCTAGTGTTAACATAAAAATGAGAAATTTTAACAAGTCACTAATCTCTTCAGTAATTTAGACATAATTAGTTATGATCATACTACTGAAAAAAATGTAGATCTTGGTGCCTCTAGTTATTGGCAATGTTACTAGAAAATTTCATTCTCTACAAAGATTGTTGTATTCAATTTAGCCTTATACAAATACAAAGAAATTATGTAAAATAAAGCTGAGTTATAGAGATATGAAAATAAGTGTTTAAATGTTAAATCAACAACTGCTGATAATATCGATACATTAATCAAAAGCAAAGTACATAAATATTTCAGATTAATAATGCATGATAATGGGATTATACACTTGCCATTGAAAGTGTGACTCCTATAGGAGATTTTTCCTCTATAAAAATTTAGTAAAAAAACATTCAGAACAAATCATTTTATTTGTAATTTCTAGTAATCCCTCAACTAAATTAATTTTGTTCTGAATGTTTTATTATAAAATTTATATAACATAAATGATTGATTTCATATTTGATTAATAAGTACATTGCTAAAGAAGACAAACATTGCTGATTAACTTACACATAATATCTTGTATAATACATTAAATTACCCACATAAATGAGGAAATAATAAATCTTCACACCTAACATTATAAAAATATTACTCAATATTAATTTTAAGATATGTTAATAAAATGAACTAGGTAATAAACAAAAAAATATGCATAAGGATGACTTAGGCAATTGTATCCAAACTGACACAGTGGCTAGAAAGGAAGAACTCCGGCTATGACTCAAAAATGTTTTTAACTGCTTTCTGAATTCAAAAAAAATTAATCATAAATATACGTATCTATTATGTACCCACAAAAAATTAAAAAATTTTTTTAAAAAGCATGCTGAATAATAATTTGAACTACATTAACTTTATGAATCAAAATGAGCATGAGCATCTTTCCCAATAATGCCTACCCATCTGGAATGCTTTCCCATGAGAAAATGTATTGACCATGACAAACTTGTGATAGCAAATCTAGAATTTTCCAGACAAACCAAACATTATTTTAGAAAGGTTTTAGAGAATATTTTTGTCCTTTGAAGTATAGGTAGCTATGTAAATATTAGAGTGTGATTCTGCCATTGCGATGTTGCAAGTATTTTACATGGACGAAAGAAAGGAAATAGTTCTAGGTATTTCATGTAAAAAATAACTCAAGATAATGGCTTGCAAAAGAGCTTACATCCAAGAAGACATCTTAAATCAATTAAGTCAAAGGAGTATTACATTTGAACTGGAGAGAAATGTTATCAACTTTTTATTTAATCAAAGAATAAACAGGGTTGATGTTCTAAAAATATCTTTGAACACCTTTCTAAAGGTATCTTTTGTATAAGTGTGTATCTGCTAAACAAAAGCTAGATACTTAGGAACTGTGAAATCCTGTAACCAAATTCCTAGTTCTTGTTTTTTCTTGAATATGAATTTGTCAGAGGAGTTACCAAAGAAGTGAGGCTCTATATGTTTTAAAACAACTGTCTTTACCCTGGGTTCCATGAACTTGTATGGCAAAAAGTTACATCTTTATTTTCACTAACCTCTGATACTGAACATTTCCTTCAAGTATGATTGTATCATTTCCACAGACATTGTGGTTTGTTATCAATAAAATGATACTGTATCACATTATAGTTGGTGTAGTTATCTGGATTGTGTATACCCATTATCAACACAAAAGTATAATAGACAAAACCAATAGATCTTTGTAGATAGACAGTTTCCAAGTTTGATGCATTTTAAACAGATTCAACTTCTTACCTACTCTACTTCACAGGCCATCCCCATATCATCAACAAAACAAACTTTACCTATTCAGACTTTGCCAGCGGGAGTCTTTTCATTTTACGTATATTCATTATCCTTTCCTTCTATCAAATTCCATAAACAAAGTTATATAAATAAATCCAGGGGATTGTGCCTCAATAGGACCATGAAAGGGTACATCTGAGTTAAACAGCCTGCCCTCCAGTTGGAAACCACACACTCCCCTTTTAACAGTGGTCCCACAGGCCAATCCCTGATCACCACTCCAGCGTCTGACACTTTCAAGAAAGATGCTCTTTCAGCATTGCACGGAGGGTGGGTTTTGCCCAGCAGGCAGAGACCTGCTCATCCTGGTAGAGAGGCTTCCGAAGGAATTGCCTCTGGCTTGGTGTTAATCCTTCTGGTGGCCCACCCTGAACTCTAGGGTCATCAACCACCAACTTCAAAACCCGAGGTCACGTTCCCTGAATGCAGTCCTTGCCTGGATCCCGAGAAAAATGCCAAAGGAACCAAGGACGCTTACCAGGCCTCCGCATAAGCTGACGACGGCCTTGAGATCCTCCTGAAAGTTGACCTGGCCGCTGTAGAAGCAATGGCGCAGGTCTGAGGACCCTGCGCCGCTCTCCCAGGCCCCGCGCTCCGGGACTCCCAAGTGCACCTCGGTGTAGCCGGCGGCCAGAAAGGATGCATCCGCGGTCAGGTTCAGCTGGAAAAGGTGCCCGTAGGCAGTGAGGCGATAGTGGGTCCTGAACGGCGTGGGCTCCAGCGCCTCGGAGCTGCGTTTCTTCCGGCTGAAGTGGTGGCTCTGAGGGAACACTTCTCCAAACTCATTGACCCGCTCAGGGATCACTACTTCGTAGGAGGCCAGTGTCCTCACCAGGGCTTCTGCAACCACAGCGACAGGACCAGTGAGCTCCCATGCGTTCCTCATTGCCCATCCCCAAATATCTTCCACCAAACGTCCCCGCTAAAGGTCCCAGATCCCAGTACAGCTAGGGGCATGACAAATGCACACATGCTGGTGCGCACGCACACACACACACACGTGCACTGGGACTGTTCGTGTTCTGCTTTCCCACACCCCCTATTTGCCCTACCCTCCCCAAGCAAAGACCCTACCACTAACGGCCCTAAGCAACCCACCTCCTTCTCCAGTACCTCCTCACCTCCCCAGCCGCCGTCTCGTTCCCTCCGGGTGCACGCGCCCCCCTGTCCCACGCGCCCCCGCCGCCTGGTCCCAGGAGTGCGATGCGTCCCAGGCGCGCGCGATTCCTCGAAACCCGGCGCAGTCGCGACCTCTCCGGCTGACCGGTCTGAGAGTCCCGGGAGCTCCTCCAGGGCCAGCGTTCCCAAATGGGCTGAGCCGCTCGTCCCCTCTGCCCTCCTGTCCCACTCGGGCCCTGCGCCCATACGTCGCCGCTGAAGGCGTCCAGCGGTGACTTTACCTTGTCTGGGGTGGAAGTGAACTTCCCAAGACCTGGTGACGAAGAGCGAGACATGGTAGAGCAGCCCCGCCAGCCACTTGGCCACCCGCATGGTTCCACCCAGGGGACTCCGCTGGGGGAGGCCCACCGGAGCCGCCGGCCGCTGAGCTGGCTTCCCTCACGCTCGGATCCCTCTTCTTCCTCTCGCCCGCCGCTCTCCGCGCCTCAGCAGCCTGGGAAACAGCAGCAAGGGCCCCGGGCCGACTCGTCTAGCCAAACCGCCTGTCTTCGCTCGCTAAGCCGCTGCTTCATTGCACTGTAGCCTCGCTCCCTTTCTGCGCCCTCACCGCCCTCAGAAGCTCTCTCCTCAGGTTCAGGTCGGCGCGGGGAAGCTACTCGACCTAAGCAGGAACGGTGCCAACGTAAAAGCCCACCCAGGGCCGGCGAGGGCCGGGGAGAGCCCGCCCCTAGGGGCTGAACCCGGCCAATCAGCTGGAGGCGCGGCCACCGCTCAACCTCCCGCGCGCATCCGCCTCCCTTCCCCACCCAGCCTCAGGCAGAGTGCGGTTCCCTCCCGCCGCACCAGTGGGCGCGCAACTTGCTGAGTAGCCCTGAGGCCCGGCGGGGCACCAACCCCGAACCTATGAAACCCAGAGAAATGCAAGCGCCCGCGTACGTGAAAGGTGCCTTAGGATTTGGAGCTCTTAGATGAAATGACAAGCATCAGATAGTAAGTTTGTATTTCATGTTTCACGGTACTTTTAGGCTTCTCAAACAAAATAAAATAAGCTACAACGGAAGTTCTTGTAGGCAGAGGATACTACCAATGAAGCTGTGTCCGAGCCTCACTTGCAAGGGCCCCTGTGTGTGTTGAGAGTTGCTGGGAGTTGAGGAGTGACATAGGTGGGCGAGGAAGCCGAGTTTGCACGCAAGCACTTGTGGCAATTGCGGAAAGAAATTTAGGTAAAGGATCTGAGTCTCCAAAGTTTTAGTAACTTATTGTGGCTGATTTTTTTTTCTTTCTAATATTCATTTTTGTACTTAATTTTGTATCAAGAGCCCTCCAAAATTATATGAACGTCAAGACCCACAAAACTTGGATCCGCCCTGCCTGTGGGAGATTTTGCTGTTAGTTCCACAGTATTCGTATACCCTTTATTTATAATATGCAAATAACCCCATGTGACCACAATTATCCTCCTCAACAATTATTGTGGCTCTGAATCCAGTTGTCCCCAGGTGTCTGTTAAATTAAATACACCTCAGCGGCAGCTGAAAGCAATTATTTTAGTACTACTTCTCATTTCCCAAATCCACCTGTTTGATTTGCAGGTTACATAATTACTCTTCTCTATATACAGTATGAAAGCAAAGGGGACTAGTCAGATTGCCTTGAAATCCAACCGGGGAGAGAAAGAATATTAGGAAAAAAAAGGAAAGGAATACATGGGTAAATCTTCACAACCACAGTGGAAAACACTTTTAATTTGGTTCCTGATTGCCCTTCCTCTTCTGAGTTCTCAACAATGGAAATTCTGCACTCTGAATTGACCTCTGAAGGCATACTTCTTCAATTTTATGTCATATACTTGGCCATCTGTTGTTCACCAACAATGTGGAACAATCTTGTTCAAGGAAAGAGAGTTTAATATTACATATCCCAAGGAAATCACCCAGTTTGGTGATAGTAATTCTTCCACAATCACTCCCCTTCTTTTGTACCCTTTTCTCACAAGTGACATTTCATTCATCAGAGAATTAAAGACTTCTGGTGGGATTTTTTTCCTAAGCTAAGTATACTGTTATTCTCAACAAAACAAAAATGGACTTTACCCACACCTGTCTATTTAGTGGTTACCTTCAGTACATTACAATTGAGTCATTTTAATTACATTGCAGCTCTGAATGCTTCTTCACATTAGGAGCCATACCTTATCTCCTACAAATAACAGACAATAGAACTGCATCTATTTAATTGAAGATCTCATTGCTGACTACAGGGAAAATTTGATATTTCATTTCCATCACTGAATGTTTGTCACTCAGGGCAGTATTTACAATCAAGCATTTGATTTTCAGCTTCCTCTAACTTTTCGAATTACTATGTTAAGAATGGGGCTGGGGATTTTTTTTTCATTTTTTAAATAAATGACAAGGTGTGTGGGAAGTGTATTCTATATCATTATTATCTTTACAATGTTCAATTAAAAGTATCATTTTCCTCATTTCATAGAAGATAGATGGTATGTTGTCATACAGTATCTAATAACTAAGCTGGATTTCTACAAATCCTTTCTGACTCCAAATGTCTTTTTGTTAAACTGAGCTGTAAATGTTATGATATTCACATTATCTCTCTTCTTTCTTCTGACTCTGCTAATGAAAATGTCATGAATAAGCTAATCTATGCCATTTAATTCAAACTATTTCCTCACATTGATAATTAGAGCTATCACTTACGGAATTCTTTAAAAAGTATGAAATATGAAACCAAAGAGATTTTAGTCTTACTTGATGCTAATCCAGAATGAATTATGTAATTTCTCTGAGCTTCACGGAGGTAATAGGTAAGTTAAATGGTATGTCAGAGAAATTTCATAAGTGGTCCCTGATCCCAGTGCTTTGATTGCCAAAGGTAGAAAAATCACATAGGCAGGAGTTTGAGACCAGCTTGGGCCACACAGTGAGACCTCTGTTTCTACAAAAAAAAAAATTAATTAATTAATTAGACATAGTGGCACTTGCCTGTGGAACTAGCTACTTGGGAGACTGAGGCAGGAGGATCATTCCTGACTCCAGGAGCACAAGGTTACAGTGAGCTATGATCGTGCTACCACTTCAGTCTAAGCAACAGAGTGAGATCCTGTCTCTAAAAATAATAACAATAATAATCATTAATAAAATTTTGTTTGATTTGTAATTGAGGCATTAATCATTATAAATACAAGCCATGCAACCAGCTTTTGGCACAGCATGGAGAAAATATATTCTATCCTGCAAAACAGAAATATTCTCACTATACTTAGGGGTCAATAGACCTTGTTTTATAGTTCTAATTTTACAGTAAGCAGCTGTATAATGTTGAAAATTTGCATAATGTAAGCCTACCTTTTCTCAGTTGTAAAATAAGGTTAATAGTAGTAATCTCATGCAATTATTAAGATAATTAAGAGACAATACAGGTAACATATTTGACATAATACTGGACAAAGTATGTTCTCAATGGATATTCGTGCTGATTATGAAATACTGAATGTTCATACTAAAAGGAATAAGCTCTTTGAATACAGACTGCTTTTCTAATATTAGTAGGTAGGAATTAGGGTGGTCAACCTTCTTAATTTACCTGAAACTGGGGAGTTTCCTAAGATGCAAGATTTTCAGTGCTGAATCCTGGGAAGTTTTTTGAAAACTAGGATTAGTTGGCCACTGAAGTTCAAGACTTCTTAACCAAGGCACCATTGACTTTTGGGACTGGATAATTATTTGTTATGGGGGGCTATGCTGTGCTTTGTAATATGTTCAGCAGTATTCCTGGCCTCCACCCACTAGAGGCCAGTAGTACCCCACCCCTGTTGTACAACCAAAAATATTTCCATATACTGCCAAATCTCTCTCGAGGGCAAAATTGGCCCCAGTTGAAAACCTCTGCTCTAGTACAGGAAGAAAACTGACAAATAGTAATTACAAAGAAGTGGGTTTTGTAGAAGACTCCATAGATACTGCTTCATTTGTAATTATAAATGACCGATTGCTTAATAGAAACTCTTTATATATTCTAATAGGTATGAAAAATATCCAGCAGTGTAATTAAAGCAGTACAAGGTGTGGTCATTTTGTTAATAATTTTAAAACATTGTCATTGTTTCCAGGTATGCAGAGAAAAATCAAACTCCTCTGCTCAGCCACTTGTTAGACTTTGTGTTAATTATATATTTACTTATCTGCATTTAAAACTAAACTATGTGTCATATGTATCACCAGCACCAAGTTCTGTTCCCCCTATGAAATATAAATAAATATTCATTAAATGAATAAATGCAAATACTGAAATGTATATAACCTAGGGATAATTGGGCATACTATCAGCCAATCTTACCATCTCTGTGTTTTAATTGGGACATTTATACTATTTATATTTAATGTAAAACTTTATATAGTTACATTAAAGTCTATCATCTTGCTATTTGTTTTCTATCTGTCCTATTATTCTTTGTTCCTTTTCTTTAAGTCATCTATCTTCTTTTGGGTTAAAATAATATGTTTTATGATTCTATTTAATCTCCTTTACTAGTTTTAGTCCTTGTTTTGTTACATAAATTGTTGCTTCAGGATTTATAGTATACATATTTAGCTTATCTCTGTCTATCTTCAAATAATAGTATGCCAATTAAATTTCTTTCTTCCAATCTTTTTACTTTTTACTTTTTCATGTGTTATAAATCCCATATTGCATGTTGCAACTTTTATTTAAACAGTTGCTTTCATCTAACACCAATATTATTTTATCTGAAAACCTTCCTTTAGCATTTCTTATAGTGTAAGTATGCTGATAATGAATTACCTCAGTTTTTGTATGTCTGAAAAAGTATTGATTTCATCTTTATTTTTTAAGCCTTTTTTGGGGTATGGAATTCTATGTTGAAGGTTTTAGGTTTTCTTTTAGTGTTTTCAAGACATTGATTAATTGTCCTCTTGCTTCTTTCTAGATTTTTTTCTAACAAAAGAAATCTGTTATATTCATCTTCTGTAATAGGGTAACTTTTTGTTGAGAACCCTTTTAAGGTTTTTCTCTCCATCACTAATTTTCTGCAAATTCATTCAAGTAAGACTTGATGTGATTTTCTTAATGTTTCTTGTGTTTGAAGTTCATTGAGTTTTTTGGGAACTGTGGGTTTTTTAATTTATTTTCATCAGATTTGATTATTTGAAGTTATTATTTTTTCAAAACTATTTCAAGAGAATTTCTGCATACCTTTAATCCTGTGTTCTCTAATGTTCGCATATTATAACTATAGTACAAGTACTATTATTTTGACTTTTTTTACTTCCATAGGTTATTGTGGAACAGGTGGTAGTTGGTTACATGAATAAGTTCTTTGGTGGTGATTTGAGAGATTGTGGTGCACCCATCACCCGAGGAGTATCCACTGCACCCTCTTTGTAGTCTTCTCCCTCAACCCTTTCCCCCTGACTCCCCCAAATCCGTTTTCACATTCTTATGCCCTGCATCTCATAGCTTAGCTCCCACTCTGAGTGAGAGCATACGACATTCAGTTTTCCATTCCTGAGTTACTTCACTTAAAATAATAGTCTCCAGTTATATCCAGGTTGCTGTGAGTGCCATTAATTCATTTTTTATGGCTGAGTAGTATTCATCATATACATACACACCACAGTTTCTTTATCCACTAATTGACTGATAGGCATTTGAGTTCGTTCCATATTTTTGCAATTGCAAATTGTGCTGCTATAAACATATGTGTGCAAGAATCTTTTTTGTATAATGACGTCTTTTCCTCTGGACAGATACACAATAGTGGAATTGCTGGATCAAATGGTAGTTATACTTTTAGATCTTTAAAGAATCTCCACACTGTTTTCCAACAATGGCTGTACTAGTTAAATTCCCATCAGCAGTGTAGAAGTGTTCCCTGTTCACCACATCCATGCCAACATCTATTATTTTTTAATTTTTTGATGACAGCCATTCTTACAGGAATAAGGTGGTATCACATTGTGGTTTTCTGATTGTTGGTGCTATTGATCATTTTTTATATGTTTGTTGGCCATTTGTATCTCTTCTTTTGAGAATTGTCTATTCATGTCTTTGCCCACTTTTTGACAGGATTGTTTGGTTTTTTTTTTCTTGCTGATTTGTTTGAATTCATTGTAGATTCTGGATATTAGTCCTTTGTCAGAAGTATGGATGTGAAGATTTTCTCCCACTCTGTGTGTTGTCTGTTTACTCTGCTGACTGTTCCTTTTGCTGTGCAAAACTCTTTAGTTTAATTAAATCCCAGCTATTTATTTTTGTTTCTATTGCATTTGATTCAGGGTTCTTGGTCATGAAATACTTGCCTAAGCCAATGTCTGGAAGGCTTTTTCCAATGTTATCTGCCAGAATTTTTATAGTTTCAGGTCTTAGATTTAAGCCCTTAATACATCTTGAGTTGATTTTTGCCTGAAGAGAGAGATGAGGATCCCGTTTCATTCTCCTACATGTAGCTAGCCAATTATCCCAGCACCAT
The DNA here is from genome assembly GCF_009761245.1 of Sapajus apella. Taxonomy (NCBI): domain Eukaryota; kingdom Metazoa; phylum Chordata; class Mammalia; order Primates; family Cebidae; genus Sapajus; species Sapajus apella. The sequence goes on from NW_022437006.1 coordinate 7,660,866, forward strand.
TTGTTGAAAAAGGTGTCCTTTCCCAACTTTATTTTTGTTTCCTTTGTTGAAGATCAGTTGGCTGTAAGTATTTGGGTTTATTTCTGGATTTACTATTCTGTTCCACTGGTCTGTGTACCTGTTTTTATACCAGTACCATGCTGTTTTGGTGACTATGGCCTTATAGTATAGTTTGAAATCAGGTAATGTGATGCCTCCAGATTTGTTCTTTTTGCTTAGTCTTGCTTTGGCTATTTGGCTCTTTTTAGGTTCCATACCAATTTTAGAATTTTTTTTCTAATTCTGTGAAGAATGATGGTGATATTTTGATGGGAATTGCATTGAATTTGTAGATTGTTTATGGCAGTATGGTCATTTTCACAATATTGATTCTTCCCATCCATGAGCATGGGATGTGTTTCCATTTGTTTGTGTTGTCTATAATTTCTTCAATCAGTGTTTTGTAGTTTTCCTTGTAGAGATCTTTTGCGTCCTTGGTTAGGTATATTTCTAAGTTTTGGGTTTTTGTTTTTTGTTTTTTGCAGCTATTGCAAAGGGAGTTGAGTTCTTGATTTGATTCCCAGCTTGGCAGCTCTCGGTATATAGAGAGCTACTGACTTGTGTACATAACGTTTGTATTTGGAAACTTTCCTGAATTTTTTCATCAGTTCTAGGAGCTTTCTGGAATAATCTTTAGGGTCAAAAACATTTTCCATTTCCTCGCTCTCTTTTCTTTCAAGGACTCAGGTTAAACATATATCAGCTTGTCTAAAGTCCCACAACTCTCTGAAGATCTGTTTACCTTTTAAAATTATCTTTCTATTTTTTATTTTTTATAATTTTATTGGCATATCTTCAAGTTCACTAATCTTTTCTTCTTCCTTGGCTATTCTACCATTAATCTTATTCAGTGTACCTTTCATTTCACATATTGTTATTTCTATCTCTAGAATTTGAGTCTTATTTTGTATCTTACATGCCTCCACTTAACTTTTTGAACATATGAAATGCAGTTACAATTCATTTAATGTCCGTTCTAACATAAGGCTCAGTGAATTTAGGTGAAATGATTTTTCCCTCATTATTGGTCATATACTCCTGCTTCTTGAATGCCTGATATTTTTTGTTGGATGTCATAGATTGTTAATGTTAAATTTTGGGGTGCTGGATATTTGTGAATTCCTGTAATTATTCTTGAGCTTTTTTTCTGGATGCAGTTAGGTTTCTTGGAAACAAGTTCTCTCTGGTCTTGCTTTTAAGAGTTGTTAAGCAAGAGTAAAGCAGGGCTCAGTCTGGGGCTAATTATCTTCTACTAGTAAGGCAAGACCCTCTGTGTACTCTATCCAGTGCCCATTAATCAAAAGGCTTCCCAATGTAGTTAGCAAAAATGGACTATTCCTGGGTTTGTAAGAGCCAGAGGCACTGTTGCCTCTAATTCTTCTGGGGGGTTCTTTGCCTTTTCTTGCACAGTTACTTCCTATGCATGTGCACTATTTTTTAAAACTGTAATGCTTCATATAGTTGAAATATAAAGAAATTAATTTAAAAGATGAATATTACTATATTTATCAGGATAGTCACTTTTACCTCCTAGAAATTTTTTTTAAGCAGAGAAATAACTCCCAGGTTACATAACAGTTACCATAAATAAATGAGGTAGAAGCCATATGGAGGAACTAAACCATCCAGAGAGGAGCAAGGAGGCTTAGCAGGGGCAGATGTCAAGTTACACCAGAAAGAAAAAAAAAAAAATGTGTTTGTTGAAGGTGAGTGTTAACCTTGTTTTGTGAAAGCTATATTCCATCTGTGGAATATCAGAAATGAGTTTATGAGCAGGCTGTCAGCAGACATCCTCTTGGACCAAATTTTGTCCAGAGAAGCAAAGGAAGTGAGCTATGCAAATAATAATAAAGAGGAGCCAGAGCTGGAAGAAACAATCTGTCTCTGTAACAGTAAAGAACTACATAGGCTAGAAGGCTAGTCTACACCTCTCACCTACAATAAATAGCTAGTCCAAGAAAATTCAGTTAATTCAAGGATGTTTTATTTTATTTTATAAATTATTTTCTTTGTTTCATGATGATTTAAAGGGACTATCTTCAATCCAGTATAAATATTTCATAAATAATATCCAGCTGTTTTCTAACAAATTGAGTAATTTATTGCACAATAAGCCACCTCACATCTTTCAGCATACCAACCATCTCCATTTAGCAAAAATTGCAAGCATTATAAAGAAATATAGGAAAGAACACACTAGTAGTAGGAGTTTTTGATTCACACCTACCAGTTCATGACAGGGTAAAAGGGAAAGGACATAAATGAGAATGTAAATAACCTTTATAGCATTGCTAATAAAATAGTTGTGTCTGGACTTTTTGACATTCAAAAAGTTTAACATTCAAAATTTAACATTCAAAAATTCCAAAAAGTAGAACTAGTTTAGCTAACATTCTCTGATTACAGTGTAATAAACTAAAAAAAAAACAAAGCAGAAAAACTAAAAGTGTTCTTCAGAGGGAGCTTTAAAACAACTGAAGTAGAAAATGCAAACATTTCTACTTGCCTTTCATCTATGTGCATGTTTATATGCATATATTGAACATTGCTATAGAAAATCAGCTATAGACCAGGCACAGTGGCACATACCTGTAATCCCAGCACTTTAGGAGGCTGAGGTACACGGATTGCTTGTGTCAGGAGTTTGAGACCACCTTGGCCAACATGGTGAAACCCCGTCTCTACTAGAAACACAAAAATTAGCCAGGCGTGGTAGCACACGTCTGTAAGACCAGCTACTCAGGAGGCTGAGGCAGGAGAATCGCTTGAACTCAGAAGACGGTTGCAGTGAGCCTAGATGGTGCCATTGTACATTATACTCCAGCCTGGGCAACAAGAACAAAACTCTACCTCAAAAAAAAAAAAAAAGAAAAGAAAAGAAAAAGAAAAAAGAAAATCAACAATAATGAAAAGCTACACCTCAGAACAAATGGGACGGAGATACAACAGGACTCAGAAGAAAATGTATTAGCTTGAATTTTTAAGTTATCTTTTAAAAGGAATGAAAAATTAATTCAACCAATAACAAAAATGTTGGTTAAAAAATTCATGTAAAACATAATTCAAGAATTAATAAAGATACAAGCAAAAAATGAAAGATAAAACAAACTACAGGCCCTCATGTTTCTAAAAATAATGTGTTTAACTGACTTGGATGAGAAAGTTTGCCATAGGAGATAGAAATCTCAAAAGTCTGCCTGAAAAGTTAGCTTGTAGTATGTGAAACAGGCTGGGTGCAGTGGCTCATATCTGTAGTCTCAGCACTTTGGGAGGCCGAGGCAGATGGATCACCTGAGTTCAGGAGTTCAAGACCAGCCTGGCCAACATGGGAAAAAACCCATCTCTAGAAAAAAAAATAAAATAAAATAACTGGGCATGGTGGCAGGTGCCTGTAATCCCAGCTACTCGTTGAGGCTGAGGCAGAAGAATAGCTTGAACCCAGGAGGTGGAGGTTGCTGTGAGCCAAGCTCACACCACTGCTCTCCAGCCTGGGCAACACAATGGGACTCTGTCTCAAAAAAACAAAAACAAAACAGAACAAAAAAACACCAAAATGTGAAACATAAATAAAAAGGCATTCACATTACCTTAGGGCCACTTTGTTTTGTTTCTTTTTTTTTTTTTAATCATGGACTATGAGGTGAGGTTTCAAGAAAATGAACTAGACTTCTTAGTCTTAGTTTATATAACTGAGAGAAAGAAAAAGAAAAAATAAAGATATCTTTTACATCAATATTATTATGTAACAAAACTAAAAAGTAACAACAGTATCAATGTGTGGAAATATACAACTCACAGTGTCAGAGTGATAGTTTTGGGTGGTAAAACATAAGTAATCTCTATTTTCTGCTTTCTCTACAATGAATATGTATTCTTTATGTAATAAAAATTAAAATATAATTCTCTACCTCACAGCATAACCAGAAATGAATTCAAAATGGATTGCAGATTTATATGTGAAAGATGAAGCAAGAAAGCTTTTAAAGAAAATGTAAGATAACATATGGGCCTTGGGAGTAGGCAATAATTTATTTAGAAAGATTCAAAACTGTCAACCAAAAATGATAAACTGGATTACAGTAAAATTAAGAAATTCTGTGCATCAAAAGATACCATTAGGAGAGAGAGAAGTATATGGGAGAAATTATTTGTAATTATATAAAATGACAAGGGACTGATTTCTAAATAGAGAAACAAATGAAAAAATAAGACATGAGATTTCTAAAGGAAAAATAATACATGGGGTTCTAGGAAATTTAAGAACTATTTAAGTCACTATCAAGAGAGTAAAAAGTGTGGGAGAAACATTTATTTGACAAATTTTATTTCCAGAACATATTAGTAAAAGCTCCTCTACATTAAACAAAAGACAACCAAACAGTAAATATAGTCAAAAGACTTTAAAAGACATTTCACAAAACAGGATATAAAAATAGCAAATACACACTGAAAAATTTACTCAAAATCATTAATTAAGAAAATGTAAATAAAAAAGCACACACCCACAGGCTGAATAAGTTTAAAAGATGGATAATGTCAAATGGTGGCAACCACATGGTGCAACTGGAGCTCTCAAGACAGTGCTGACTGGGGATGCAAATTGATACAACCACAGTTTTTAGGTTTAGCCCAAACCTACAAACTACCCAAAAGCCAATCATCAGTAGAAATGATCAACAAATTACGGGATATGTGCACGGTGGAATACGAGACAGAATGAGAATGTAAAATCTGCAGTTACACGCAACAATATAAATGAACGTCACAAAAAAAATTGTTTAAAGAGAGACCCAAACCCCACAGAAAAGGATGCATATTGCATGATTCCATATCTATACAATATGCAAGAACAGAGAAAAATACTCTATGTCATTAGAAGTTCAGGTACTGGCTAATCCTTGGGATGCAAAGAATAGAGATTAGAGTGAAGTAAAGAGAGTTTCTAAGGTGGCAGAAGCATTCTGTTTCTTGATCTGGATTTTAGTTGTACAGGTGGATTGTTTTGTGAAAGTTTATACATCTACACTCTTATGTTCATTGTTCTGCGTGTGAGTATATAATACTGTGTTTTTATTTAATATGTTAATATTGAAAACACTTTTTTTTAACTATATGGAAAAAGCTTCAAAGAACCTCAGGTAATTAAACCAAAAAATCCTTAAGGGTAAATATTTATTTTCAGACACAATTTAATACAAATTGGAACCTATAACTAAAATCTCACAAGTCAAAAACAGGAAAATTCTGACAAAAATATGATCTATTGCTATTTATGAGTCACTTAACAATGTATTCCATTTTTCTTTATATTTCCTCCAAAGAACATATTTGCGTTTAACTAAAATACATTGTCAACTACATGGCACTTAACTCATGAGTTAAAAAAAATTTAAAAAGACAAAGAAAAAAGGAAATTAATAACTTTCCCTCGATTTTGAGGGATTCATGAATCATTCATTAGTTTTCTTTTAAGATATGTAGTGCTGCTAAGTTTACTTAAGAGAATGTAGAATCCTGATGGGTCTAATCATCATTTTCTATCTTATTTGAAACTTCTTGACCTTTTTCATCATTTTTCATATTAAGGTCTATATCCTGTTGTACAGTATTACAGGATTATTTAGTAGTACTATTTTTTTCTGACACAATGGATTCACACAAAAGACCTCAGTTGACTTCTATACACAGTGATGTTTCTAGTCCACGAAAAATGAAATATAAGTGGAAGAGTCAACTGCTTTAAAAGGAAATACATTTTTCTAAACAATTATAAAACTGTTTCTGTTTAAATGGTCTTTATATTGGAATTGTACAAAGCATAATGCACTGATGTGTCTCACTCCTGAATATTGGTCTTTTGGCAAAATGTTCTAGAAAGTAAGTTCTTGACATCTAAGGGCCATGTAAGTAAAGTACTTCCTTCTATACAAAGTATTAAAGTAGTATATGCTGCATTTCAATTTGCTAATGAGACAAAATTTTAGCAATCTGTTAGGGGTTAAAATGTTTAAAAGAGTTATTGCCACTAAGTTTTTTTTTTTTTTTAATTCTACACTAAGGCAAAGATATATTGTAATGAGAAAAAGCAAAAATAATTGTATTTTAAGGAACTGGTAAACTAAAAATAGACACTGTGGCATTTAACTAGCAGAGGTTTTTTGCTAGAAAAAAAAAATGGCAGAAGATCAGAGAACACAGGAGCCAGTCTTGGAGTTTGCCCCAGTGACCTGACCGAATGCCAAATAAGGTAGAATACCACCACGGGGTGAAAAAAAGGCGAGGAGCTTTTAGCAAGCCAATGAAGGAAGGGAGGGCATTGTTCCAAGGATAGAAAGAGAAAGGAACTGCTGCTTCCCTATCCAGTTTAAATTACAAAACTCTGGAAGCAATGGGAGGAGCTAAAATTACAACTCTGTTCTAGCTGGGGAGATCCTGGAAATCCATCAAGCTAACATGATGATGACTGAATGGTTTAAATATAAGACTCTCTGCTATGTTTGCAAAGAGCAAAGTAGATGCCTGCACTCAGGAGCAGGCATTTGCTGACCCTGAGCAAAAATTCATACAAGCTTTTTCATTCCAGTATACTTCACCACATTTTTCAAAAATAATAACGATTTATAACCAATATGGCCTAGTCAGAGTGATGCTCAAGACATTGTCACACCAAAGAACTGTATGTCAAACCTCTTCTCCTTTTAAGATCCCGGTTCCTTACCTGTGAACTCAGAAGATTGGACTGGATAACTTCTATGACCAGTTACACACCTAACATTTTATTTTTCTGTAATTTTCTGATTTGGAATAAAGTATAAATATACAAGACCACCTGGGAATGGAAGAGATTGCAGGCTAAAGGAGAACAATATGAATATTGAATCTTCATTATGAAGGGAGGGTAGCAAAAAATAGATGTTGCAACTTGGAATATTGTATAGGAGCTTCAAGAAATACCTTGTTCTTTAAGAAACAAAATAAAGTGGAAATAAAAAGCTGAAATCAATATTTTGGTATCCAAAAGAGGTCTACTAAGCTCAAATGAATTACATGTATTCAATAAACTTTCACAGACAGCTTAGAGAGAAAAGGGTACATTACATCATTTCTTTTGAGAAATTGTATAGATTATGCACACTGACTTCTTTTGTTCCAACATTTTACACTGCATACAGATATACAAACTTAAGTATTAGAGTCCTTTAAAAAAACTGAAATGAACTTATCAAACTGCAGAGTCTCTGTTACTGTATAGTCTCACCCACAAAAATCGAGACCAAAATTATATTTTATGTAAAGGTATGTACTTTTCACAGAAAATTAAAATAAGATAAATTCCAATAAATAAATTAACATAAATAAATTCCATTTCACAGGAATTACTTTGAAAATATAATACATCAGCCGAAGGGATGCCTTACATAGTATTTCTTTACTTTCATGATTTTGTATAAATAAGTTCTATTGTAACTTTCCTTGACCTTCGAGATGATGCTGAGAATAATACACAAAGATTGTTTGTATACAAAATAGAAATCTTGCTTTAGCACAGACCAGATATTATCATCTCTCAACGTCATCTTTTTTTTTATTCTTCCAGAAGAAAATAGAAGTTTTCACACACACACTGAACTTGTGCCATGTAAAGTTGTAAACGTTGAAAATACTTAAATTCCCATTTCCTTGAATAAATACAAGATAAGGAGTGGTGGGCTCAGTCATCTATTTTAGAGTGGTTCACCATGATTCTGGATCAGGCCTCACCACATCACAATATTTATTGATTATTCTTATTTGTGCTTTTCCCCATCTAATGTAAGCTATAGTGAAGGTAGGAGGAGCAGAGTAGAGAGCCCAAACCACATCTGTTAGTAAGAACTATCAGACATGATTCTGCAATGATGATTCTGATTTTGTTACAAAGTCCCACATATGAATTTACTTAAATCCTCTCTCACTGTGTCTCTATTTTGATTTAATACAGTACTCAGGGATTTTTTTTTCCAGAGTAGTTTCTAAATGAAGTTTATTGATATCTATGTGTCATCCCTACTTCCCCTCTTTCTCCTTCTTTCTCTCTGTGCGTTTTTAATATGGGAGCACATATAAGGGTATGCCCACCTCTGTGGGATTGGTTTATCACACTGGAATATGGAAAAAATTCTTCCGGCTTGTTCCATTAAAGCTGCAGGGATGGTTCATTTTAAGATGTTATCTTTTAAAAAAATGACGAAAAAGTTAAAATATGAGTTAAAATTAGGTTACTTAAGAGCCAGAATATTTCTGGAAGGACAACCTTAGTCAACTAAGAATGGGGAAGAGGTAAAATAAAATGAAGAGTGATAATATCTACTGCATTTCACAAAAAGAGAATCATCAATGACGTTAGTGGAGCCATTAGAGGGAAACGAGAAGATCGAGTACCGGGAGGCAAGGCAGGTGGAGACAAGGAGCACAGACACATATTTCAGTAACTGAGTTATGGCAAAAGCATAATCTCTGAGAGATATATGGTTGAAGAACTTTTTTTATTATTATACTTTAAGTTCTGGGGTATATGTGCAGATCATGCAGGTTTGTTACATTGGTATACACATGCCATGCTGGTTTGCTGCATTCATCACCCTGTCATCTACATTAGGTATTTCTTCTAATGCTATCCCTTCCCCATTCTCCCAACCCCTCCTATATCCCTCCCCTAGTCCCCCATCCCCTGACAGGCCCCAGTGTGTGATGTTCCCCTCCTTGTGTCCATGTGTTCTCATTGTTTAACTCCCACTTATTAGTGAGATTGTGCAGTGTTTGGTTTTCTGTTGTTGCGTTAGTTTGCTGAGAATGATGGTTTCCCGCTTCATCCACATCCCTGCAAAGGACATGAACTCATCTTTATTATTTTTTTTTTTCTTTGAGATGGAGTTTTGCTCTTGTTGCCCAGGCTGGAGCGCAATGGCGCAATCTCGGCCCACTGCAACCTCTGCCTCCTGGTTTCATATGATTTTCCTGTCACAGCCTCCTGAGTAGCTAGGATTTCAGGTATGTGCCACCATGCTGGATAATTTTGTACTTTTTTTTTAGTAGGGACAGGGTTTCTCAATATTGGTCAAGCTGGTCTTGAACTCCTGACCTCAGGTGATTTGCCCACCTTGGCCTCCCAAAGTGCTGGGATTATAAGCCTGAGCCACCATGCCTGGCCAAACTCATCCTTTTTTATGGCTGCATAGTATTCCATGGGGTATATGTGCCAGATTTTCTTTATCCAGTCTATCATTGTTGGGCATTTAGGTCAGTTCAACATCTTTGCTATTGTGAACAGTGTCTCAATAAATATATGTGTGCATATGTCTTTATAATAGAATGATTTATACTCCTTTGTGTATATATATATATGTGTACATGTGTCTTTATAATAGAATGATTTATACTTCTTTGGATATATACCCAGTAATGGGATTGCTTGGTCAAATGATATTTCTAGTTCTAGATCCTTGAGCAATAGCCACACTGTCTTCCACAATGGTTGAACGAATTTACACTCCCACCAACAGTAAAAGTGTTCCTATTTCTCCACATCCTCTCCAGCATCTGTTGTTTCCTGATTTTTTAATGATTGCCGTTCTAACTGGTGTGAGATTGTATCTCATTGTGGTTTTGATTTGCATTTCTCTAATGACCAGTGATGAAGAGCTTTTTAAAGATAAAAGTGCCTTGAGAATAGTTAAAAGCCAATGAAATAGAACAAGCAGAGAGGGAGCCATTGAAGATTCATGGAGGAAACAGGAGTAAAGATAATATCCTGAGAAGTGGTAGATGTACTGGTCTTGGGCAAAAATAGAGACATCCATTCAGTAAAAGGATGGTTTATTGCGCATAACATAATGACCTCCAGTTCTATCAATGTTGTTGCAAATAACTGGTTCTCATTCTTTTTTATGGCTGAAGAGTACTCCATCATGTATAAGTACAACATTTTCTTTAACTATTTATCTGTTGATGGACACAGGTTGCTTCCAAATCTTGGCCATTGTGAATAGCACTGTAATGTACATGAGAGTGCAGATATCACTTAAGTAAAGGATATATTTTTAACTCAGATATTTGAGTGAAATTCTTATTTTAATATTCTTCATTATTCTCCAGTATAGTAATATGAAAGGAATAAGGAGCAAACACCACCACACACGAGTAACTTCAGAGAACACTAAACCCAGAAAAAGTAATGGTAGCTAAATATTACTACGTGGCAAGCAATCACTAAGTTTCTTACAGGATTCAATAATCTTTTCCTTTTATTCACTTTGGAAAGAAGTTCCTTCTAAGGGAATTTGCAGGATGCATCGTCAGTGATAGAGAGCAAAGGGGAATCTTTGGATAGATTGGTTGAAAAATTCAGATGGCATCTCATTCTCTAGCTGGATGCTTCCTAAGCTACATAAACTATTTGGATCATGCAAGGCTAATTCAAGAATAAAGCATGATAGTCTTTGAGAGAGCCTAATAAATCCCTGGAGTTTGGAGAGCAGAGGGTCTAGGTATGAGCCTCTCACATGGAACAGTCTGAGGGTGGCACATGGTTGTAGTTGCCTTTGGTTGCTAAGTGAGTAGAGAGGAAAGAGAAGTAGTGGGAGTGGCCAACTTGCATTTCCAGAGTTTCTCAGGACTAATCTGCCTGAGTTCTGTGGGACCAAATGAATGTCATTGAAATAAGCCTGACTCTGGCCTGAGAGAATTGTCTGCCTAACACTTGCCTAAGAGAATTGTCTCATGGGGAATGGGAGACCAGGAAAAAAAGGTTGTGTAGAGTCTGCCTCCAAGACAGAATCCTGAAAAACTGAAGGTTGCCCTTCAAAGTAAGCTAGAGAGAGTATCACGTATGACAAAGAATGGTAATGTAGAGGTCCCTGCAGCCTTTGGATGTGGGTCTCAGAGGTAGTTAGAAAAGAGCCTGCATCAAAGAAAGAGCAGCATTCGGACAACTGCCCTGTAGAAGGCCCCAGTGGACAGATAACAACAGCAGCTTCAGTCAAACAGCAGCCCTTTTTCCTCCTACTGACCTCCAAAATTATTTTCTGATCAGCTCTCTTTGAATTCAGCCTGTTTAACCAACTGCTTTCCTCTTAATCTGCAGTAGTTTCTTGGCTGGTCTCCTTATCCCCAATCTAGCAGTTCTTTATCCAACATTTTCATTGCTGTTAATAATTTTTTTTTTTTTTTTTTTTTTTTGAGACGGTTTTCCCCTTTTTTCCCCGGTTGGGTGGAAAACCGGGCGATCGGCTCACGCCGAAACCTCC
>NW_022437006.1:7672289-7689789 GCF_009761245.1 Sapajus apella
TTTGAGACGGAGTTTCACTCTTGTTACCCAGGCTGGAGTGCAACGGAGCGATCTCGGCTCACGGCAACCTCCGCCTCCTGGGTTCAGGCAATTCTCCTGCCTCAACCTCCTGAGTAGCTGGGATTACAGGCACGTGCCACCATGCCCAGCTAATGTTTTTTTTTCTTTTTGTATTTTTAGTAGAGACGGGGTTTCACCATGTTGACCAGGATGGTCTCGATCTCTTGACCTCGTGATCCACCCACCTCATCCTCCCAAAGTGCTGGGATTACAGGCTTGAGCCACCGCGCCTGGCCAATAATATTTTTTTAGAAAATATTGCCTCCAAGCCATGCACAGTGACTCATGTCTGTAATCCCAGCATTTTGAGAGGCCAAGGTAGGCAGGAGTTGAAAGCAGGAGTTTGAGACCAGTCTGGGCAACATAGTAAAAACCCATCTGTACAATACAAAGACAATTAGCCAGGCATGGTGGCATATGCCGGTAGTCCCAGCTACTTGGGAGGCTGAGTTAAGAGAATCCCTGAGCCCAGGAACTCGAGGCTGCAGTGAGTTGTAGTCATGCCACTGCACTTCAGCCTGGGTGATTAAAGAAAGACCCCATCTCAAAAAAAAAAAAAAAAAAAAACCCAGAAAAGAAAATATTGCTTCCTTGCTAAGATACCTGGCCCATCCTAATTAAAACTGTATTCATATATGGGATTCAATAATCTTCAGTATTCGTATATGGGATTCAATAATCTTTTCCTTTTATTCACTTTCCAACAAGTATGCATTCTGAATAGTATTCACTATTCAGAAAGTGGCTATTCATTCAAAGTGACTAAAGGAGTAACTTTGAAGAGGAACATTTTAAAGGATCTTTAGGAATATATTTTGTTCCCACAAAGTTCTGTGACCATGAAATTTTATTTCCCCAAACTGGCCACAGATGCCACAATTCTCTGTCTATGCCAATCTCTCAATCTGAAATGCTTCCATGCCCCCAATCAAAATCCAACCCACCCATCAAAGCTCAGCCCAAATATCACCTCTTCTTAAAATTGTTACCTGATTCCTACAGTTGGAATCAGTTAGTCCTTAACCTGCAATTCCTTGACCTTTTCTGTATTCTTTTGGTTTTGATCTTATTTCATTCTGTTTTATATTATAGTCATGCAGCATGGGCAACAGGCAAAGCCCAAAATGTACATCCACTGTAAATTTCCAACATATCAAGAAATAAAAGAAAAGAACTTGGAAGATTCTAGTTGCATGCAAACTCAAAGAGCCCACTTGAAAGAAGTTTCTGAGACCCTTGAACAAACACAGGGTCAAACAAACCTCCCACTCTGTAGGGAGTGAGGTCTTGAGATGGACCTGAGTGAGCTGTGTGTAAGAACCAGGACTGTCCTGGGGCACTAGCAGAAGTGTGTCAGGGATGAATTCAAGGAATCAAACATTAGTGAAAATACCAGCACCCAACAATGGATTTAGAAGCCTCAGGTGAAGAGTTTTTAAAAACTGAGCCTAATGAAGTGTTTCTATCTCTAGAAAACAGCAAGGGATATGATTTGGGAGTCAGTTAGGAGTTAATTCATTGGAGTGAAGAAGGCTATTTCTTATCTAAGCTGTAGATGAAAGTGATGGAAAAGAGAAAGTATTGACAAGCATGAGAATGTGGGCATGATACCAAAGAGAAGATGACAAATCCAGGTCATAGCAGAGAGCCTGTATGAGTGCGTTGAGGGACCGAGCAATAAAGCGTGTGGGGTCAGGGTATGTACAGGCAGAGGAAGTGGGACCAACAGGGCAGTTGTGACCATGATGTTGTAGTGGCAGCAGCAGGGCCTATGAATGAATTAGAGAATTCAGAATTACAGAAACAACCACATGTGACTGCAGTGGGACATTCTACAAGTCACAAGAAGCATTCATAAACCACTCCATCAGGGGAAGTGGTTTGAATTTAAGTTTTAGCTACTGCTCACTCCTATATCACAACACAGAAGAAACTGTACATAAAAGGTTATAATTGTAGACAATAAATATCAATTGAATAAATAATAAACATACTTTCATTCCTGGAAATTCTATGACCAGTTCTTGGAAAACAGCATATCCGGCAATTCTCATTTTCTCACTATATCCTTTATTTTCCATATAGTAGCCATCCGCATTTTTATCTGCTGAATATGCCTTTGTCCTTCCTCTAGTAAATCCAACTCCCTTCTTTTGGAGAACTGGTTCTTCCCTGCCCCAACTATTTGACGCTAGTGGGGCTGCCAGTTGTGGGATCTAGAACAACCCTCACAACCTCAACAGTATCTTGTTGTGTTAGCAACAGGGATTGGTGTCAAGGATAGGTATAAGACTCAGATGTGGTTAATCAGAATTATTCCATAGGAGTATTATATTTAGAGTAAAGCAAAGAGAAGCCCTGTCTTTGCTCAGAGTCATGACATTGTCATGTTTACAACCTCAGAGCGGCTGCCACCAGTTGTGTTCTCTATCATGTGGGGAAAGCCTGTTTGTAGGAAGAGAGAATGAAAACCTGCAAAGACAATCTTAGGGATGAGTGTGTGTGTGTGTCTGTGTGTTCATATAAGAGAGATAGCAAGATAGGGAGAAAGAGAGAGAAAGAAAATAAAAATTTTATTAGGAAAGTAGTAACTTGAACATTTTTCTGTTTACATTCTCTTTATTAACATCTTCATGCTGTTTGAGCAAAAATTTTTGAACAAAAATGAAGAACAAACATATGATAAAGCACATACTGGTAAGACGCATGTGAAAGTTTGTCATCATTTGGCTGATCCAGCCTCATCTGGCTTGCCTGTTTTAGACTGTTTATTTTCACTCTATCACCATGTGTGACACCAATGAAGATTCTAGCTTCATTGTCCATATGCTAGAAGCTGCATTGTTTTCTGTAACACGCTGGAGTCCCACTATAAATATTTGAAGCATGTCAAGCTTGTTATCTACAAAAGAGATTATGGGCAAGAATAGAGCTTTAAAATTCTCTTAGAACATTGAGTGGGATAACAGAGTTGTTATAAAACCATAAAGCCTTGTAAAATTCAAGCTGACTTTTTCTTATTTTAGATTTGGCATGGTTTCTTTTTTCTTATCTTTCTTTGTCTATCTGGTTTCTGACTAGATAGTCTTGCTTAATATTTCTAAAGTAGATCATCCCACTAATTCTTAAAAATCAAAAAAACTTAAGGCAGAGGGGAGAAAAAAAAGCCAAAAACTTTGGGATGAAAAGTAGCCAGGGAATATAATGTTGAATAAAAGTAAATCAAAATTGTCTTGAACCACCAACAGATTTAAAAGTTGAATTATTCAAGACAGCACATTTTCTGTTTCCCAGCTCTGTGCAGCAAGAATTGGAAACAGAAAACAGCAGCATTATGGTATTTTTCACTGCCAGCCTTTTGCTGCCACCACAAAGCACCCCAGTCTCTGTCCCTATTGCTAGTGGGAAAGAACCTTGCATAGAAAATAACAAGCAGAATCCCTGGTTCTGTTTTTAAGTGATAAGGTCACACCTCTAGACTTCTACAAAGAAATTTCTCCATCCAAAACTTCCCCTAATTAATTTGCCTAATAAGGTATCAGGTAAGATTTGCCTTTATCATTTTTTTTTCAGTTAGACACAGCTGCAAACATAAACAGTGGATGTAAGAAAGCAGATAGCTTTTGGAAAATTCATGCAATTTCCATAATTTCTCTCCAATTTATAATCTTTAAGTTGACATTGTCCACAATTACCCTAAAATCACATTAACGATAGACTCTCTCTAATTTTATTACAAAATTTCATGCCTTCTAACTCCATAGTTTTTTAAATAATTGGGACTGCCACAAAACATTAAATTCAGTTTGTTTTTTCTTTACCCTCTTTGAAAAAAACTCTAGTTTTTTCTCTTTGAAATTTTCTGCCCTTCACTTTATCAGGATGATCCATTGGATTTTTTTTACATGATGGCAGGATCAGTCTGTCTGTTATTTGAGAAGCCCTGAGGAGATGCCTTGCCCACAATATTTTTTTTCTCTCCCAAGACTACTCTATATTAAACTTCACATCTCTAGAAAGCTTCAATTATACTTCAGGGAAATAAATACCTGGGAGGAAGAAGAGAAGTTGGAGGGGGCCTGTCACTTCCCTGGGAAGGAATAGCCCAAAAACGGAGCATCATATCAACACCAAGCAAAGGAAAAGCTTTAGTGTCAAAAATTAGGTGAGATTTCTCTTCAGATTTCAGTGATGTAGCACATGGGAATGCACTACCACAAAGCTTGGCATGACAAGCTCTATTACAAATGTTTCTGTCTTTCCTCCCTCCTTCCCAGTTCTCCATATTGCAGAGAACAAGATCAATGTAGGATGCCACTTAAGACCCTCCAAAACACACACGTGTTCACATTTCCAACACTAATTTGTATGTAAGCTAACTCAGTACTATGCTTGCAGCAGACTTGTTCTAGACAATGCATGTCTAATGAAATAAGTTTGGAAAGACTAAAAGTTCCCGCTATATCTCTCAGCTAAAATTACATACAGATGCTGCTCAGTGCTTGTATTAACTTGTAACTGTGAACAAATTATAAGGTTTTAAGATCACAGAAAAGTTTTTGAAGTTGAAAATAACCACCATTACAGACAAAAGAACCTGTCACTTCTTTTCGAGTTCAAGGAAATAAAATGTTGGTAAGAAAACAAAACATTTTGGCTTTGTGCCAGAACATAACATTACATTCTCTCACACACTTCTAAAGTGCTTAAGTGTCAGCAAGTGGCTGTTTAAGTCCATGTCCCTTAAAAATATTTAAGATCTTTTTAATTGCCAATATGGAGTATCTGCTATATGTGATTATGTGTTAACTTTGTTCTAAAGGCAATAGCATCCAAACTTTTATTTCTATTGAATCAAACATATTAATTGCAAAACTCATCTGCAAACCAAGAAAAGAAAAATATTTGATATGTTTAATAAAGTGACAGCTATATGCATTTTTTAATTTTGCAATGTGTTTATTTTCCTGGTTTTTGTCATTTGAAAAAAATATACACAGAGTTTAGAATGTATGTATAACTTAAAATTTCTGTCTTTGGATACTTTATCTTATAAAAGTAAGATGTAAGTTCAGAAAACCTACATTGCATTATTATAATAATGTAAGTTCAGAAAAAAAAGTCTAAGAATAATTTTGAATATCAGTTTAATCATAAAGAATAAATAACTCATACGAAATTAAAAGGGAAGTTGCTTTTTTTTTTCTGAGAACACTCTTCTCAGAAAATATGCATTATAGCTCTCAAAGGGGAGAAAACCAGTTCTCTTGAGATTTCCCATCTGCAGCTGTATTCTACAGAGGTTGAAAAACCATTGAAATGAATTGCCCCAAGGTTCAGCTCAAGGTTTTACTTTGAAGGGCACACTGAGGGTAAATTTTTGAACCTAATTATTATGCCACTTCAAATACACTCCTTCAGCTGATGGGGGGAACACAGCCATCTACACATAGGTTCAGCATCTCAAACATGTACCCTTCTGACCCTTCTCTGTTCCTCTTCCTGGATGCCAAGCCATGCTGGCTTTTATTTTTTTTTATTACATCTTTCCTGTTCTCAATGAGGAAAAACTAATGCAAAAGAGACAGAACCATGGTACCAAGTCCTTGGGCATGTAGATAGGCAGATAAAATTTATCATATATAGATTCTAAACCCTCTGCATTTTTTTGAATAATAAAAATTATGAAAATGATTTGTAACATTCACTAGCAATCTAGGGTCCATTACAATATGTCAAATATGTCAGAAAGTTTGAAGTCTGAGACTCCCTTCTGAAGAGTGGAACTGATGTATCATGCCTTTTAGCATAAGAACTACAAGCTAGTTTTGCTTTTGCATTAATAGATATTAATGCCTTGGGTTATTTTGGAATTGTTTTAATTGATTTAAATATCATGAGTTCCAGATCCCACTCTGCCCCTAAAACTCTGGGTAACCTTGAGTAACCCACGTAAGTTGCTTGTAAGTTACAAGTTACTCGAATAACTTGTTTCCTTATCTATGAAGTAAGGAAGTTTGGCCAAATCCGTTTCTAACCCATGAGTCAAGAACCCTTTCAGAGCCATGAGGTTACTGAAAGAGATAAAGTAAATCAAATGTACAACTGAATAAATGCTACTATCACACAGGTAGTAGAATACAAGTGTCGTCAAATATGTGCATATGCTATTGCTGTTAGTAAAATATAAGTTCACTTAAAAGTTACTGAATTCAGAACAGCATTTTGTTACTTTGCATTTCCATTAACCATTCATTACTAAAGTTACAACTGATATTATGTGAGAGAGTTGAAGAAAAAAAAAATGGCATTAAAGAGAGTCCCCATAGGCTGCTCTACAGAAGAGCTACAGGAACTTTGAAATAGAGCAAATGGGTATCTTTTTGTCCTGTAGTCTGTTTTCCACCCAACTAGCCAATGATGGCCTTTACTGAGTATAGGAGTTATGGATTCTAAACTAGAATCCTTCCGACTCCACCTTAAACTAGGAACACCAAATATCTTCAAACATGTCTATTTCTCTTTCTCAGAGTTACCCGTGAAAATAATCATGCTTGTAACCATTGCAACATTTTTCTTTGAACAGAAAGTTTAAGCCACAATATCCCATGTTAGAAAATAGTTTTGAGACTTGATATAAGAAGTTTGTGATAATTCTTCTAGAATAAAAAACCAAAATTGAGGAGATAATACAATTCTATAGAGTTTTAACCAGGGAGAAAAATTATTTTCTGTATCCATTTTGATTCTTTAGGCATGGTAGGTTTTCTTTTTGTTTCTCTTTTTTTTTTTTCTATCATCTTATATTAAAACATATCTTTCTAAAATTAGAAGTGGAATAAAGACCTTACTGGGGGCACCAGTCAATCAATTATCAGGACAATTATAACAAATCCTTTTTTCTTTGGATGACACTTCCATTGTCTATACATCCTCACAATCCCTTCAATGGAGTTTTCTCGCCACCTGCAAATCTCAGAGCTCCCAGATTCCTCTCATCAGCTTAGAGAATGCTGATGTTTACCCTCAATCCACGTGGATTTCTTTCAGTTCGAATTCATGTTGTCCCATTAAAACAACCCAGTCCTCATCTGTGACTGATTCTAGGTCACTCCCTACTCAAATACATCCTACCCTGCCATTAGAGCTATTTTTCTAGAACAGTTTACTTCTATTAACAGCTGTGCTCAAATTTTGTTTAAATCTTCAACTGCTCCACCCTACCTAATGTAGCCTGCAAAATTTCACAACCTAGTTGTGCACCTACTTCTTTAGCCTCACCTCCAGCCAACGTAGTCTTACTGTATTACTTGAATATACCATGGGTTTTTTTTTTTTTTGCAATTCTTTGTCTTTCCTTCTGCTACTTACTATGTCTAGATTATTTTCTTCCCCAAGCCTCTCCACTTCTGCACCCCTTTTATTTAGTCTCCAAGATCCAGATATTTTCTTCCTGTATTTAGCTTTCTCTTACTACCTTCTCCATAGCAGAATTAATTGAATCTCACGTGTAACACTGACTGAACATTTGCTGTGTCTAATAGCATAATGTGCTATTAGATGCTGAGGGTACAAATATGACAAGACTAGTTCTTACTGTTGAAGAACTTTCAGACTAATAAATAAGACAGTCCTGTATAGAAATAAAGGCCATCGAGTTATGTTAGCTTTATGACAGAAGTCTGTACCACAAAGAAGGAGGTGGTCAGTTCTACCAGAAAAAGAGGAAAGGGAACAAGAAAGGCATCAAAAAGAAATAATAATCGAGCTGAACCTTGAAAGATCAATAGATATACAATGAGTAAATAAATAATCATCAAAAGAAAAGGGAAAGCCTATTCAGTCATTCAATTATTCATTCCACCAACATTTATTGAGTGACCATCATATGCCAGGCACTGCAACAGGTGCTGAGAACATAAAGATAAATAAATTATATTCTTTGTCCAATAAAAGGCAAACAAGTACGTAAATAATTATATACGATGGATACATTAGACAGCTCCCAGTAATATGGAATCTGACCAATTTCATTTTTGATGTTTGACTATTGACAGCTTTCATGCCCTACCCTATCCCTTTTCCTTTTGTCCCAAATAAGGGGAAGATAAAAAGAAAGCCTTGGAGCTCCATTCCTTGGTGCTGGTGGGGAAGTGCAAACCATTCAAATCCAGTTCCCCTGGCAACACTCACTACAGCCCCACCCTCTCACCACAGCAGAAACCAAAGCCATTGGCTTCCCTTTTCACTAAAGACGTTCCAGACTAGCTTTTATGCCTGCCCAGCTTTTTAAAGAAAGTGTCATTATGTGAGCAATAAATCTTTTCCTACCACTTGATGGAGGGATGGAAGCATCATCAGTCTCACAGTCTCATCATCCTAACCAATTATGGATGAGTGTTTATTGCCCTTCACAAAGCAACCACAAAACACTCCAATGGTCCCTGTCTCCTGGTATTTATGCCCTTGTATGATGCTCTCCACTTGCATGTGGGCTGAGTCTAGTAACTAGTTTCAAACAAATAGAATACAACAAAAGTAATGGGATGTCTTTTCCAAATTAGATGTCAAAAAGATTCTTAATTTTTCTCCTTTTCAACTTATATTGCTCTCTTGCTTGCTCTGATGGAAACCAGTTACCTATGAACAGGTCTACATCATAAGTAACTGAGGGAGGCCTGTGGTCAGTAGCCTGGGAGGAACTGAAGCCATCAGTACATGTAGAGCTGAATTCTGCTTGTGACAATGTCAATGAGCTTTGAAGTGGATCTTTCTTCAGTTGAGCCTGCATATGAGACCATTGCTCCAACCAACAACTCTGATTGTAGCCTTTCAGGAGACCCTGGATAGAGGACCCAGTTAAGCCATGCCTGGATTTCTGACCCACGGAAACTGTTACAATAAGTGTTCACTGTTTTAAGCCACTAAGTTTTGGGGGAACTTGTTAAACATCAATAGAGAACTAATACAATGGAGTAGTATAGTAGTGGTGGAAATATACAAAGATATTGACACTTTGGGGTAATGGTTAGGGAAGGAAGGGTGGCTAACTCAATTTTGGACAGGATGGGTAAACCATGGAGACTGAGAAGCCTGGTGAATCAATAAAATGTAGGTGCTTACAATAATCCAATGTGGCTGGACTAGGGAGACCACAGAGAGTTTGTGGAGGGCTGCGTCTGAAGCTATATACTGAAGCAGGATGTGAGAGTGCCTTGCTAGGTCATGTGAAGTAAGGAGTTATTAAAGAATTCTAGACAACACAATGACATCATCATGTTTGTGTAACTTGAGCCTGAGCTGTTTTTTATCTCAGATTCAGACGTGTCCAGACAGGTTTTGAGGGCTAGTGGCCCAGGGCCTTAGTAATCTGTTTGCATGTGTAGTCAAGAAACGTCTTGGGAAATAGTTCATCCACAAGAAGTAAGAGTTCCAATAACTTTTGGAGTAAGTGACAAAGGAACAGTGGTTCTAAGCTTAGGAATGCAATGTCTGTTCCTCTGATTGTCCCTCTTCCCAGTCCCCATGGATTGATGCCTCAGCCTCAAGGAGAAGGAATTGCAATAACAAGCAAGGAAACAACTGTTTCACAAGATGCCCATGAGAATCTCAGATCCTAAGACAATATCATCAAGTCAGCAGTAGCGGAGTTAGTAGATTTTGCAGGAATCAAGGTACTACTGGCTGCTTTACAAGGACATTGATGCCTTAAACATTGGACACCAACATTAACATCAGTGCCGTGGTAAGGACTCCAACAGAAGGCATTATTCCCTTTTTTCTTTGAAAAAACAAGACAGAAGAAAGAGTGGACAACAAGACTATTTCAGAGCACACATTAAATGTCACTAGCCACCCAAGATCCTGTATTTGGATAAAAAATTTGAGGGATCTAGAGCTTCCCAGAGAGGAAGGGAGGATTTGGGAAAGGGAGAGAGAGGAGGGAAAGAGAGAAACTATTTTTTATTAATAGGCTATTTTTTAGTACAGTTTAGATTTACAGAAAAATCAAACAGATAGTACAGAGTTTCCACATGCCCACCCCCCTGCACAGTTTCCCCTATTATTAACATCTTATATTTATATGCTAGATTTATTACAACTAATAAACCAATATTGATACCTGAGTATTAACCAACATTCATAGTTTAGTCGTATTTTCTTAGGATCCCATTTTCTTTTTTTTTTTTAAACAATTTATTTACAAAATATTTAATAAGAAGAAAAATGAAGGCATTATGTGTTTTTATGTGTTTTCTCATTTGACCTAGCTAGTTATTACAGATATTATCCCCATTGACAGAAGAAACTAAGGTTCCATAATGTTAAGTAATTTTTTTTTATTGCATTTTAGGTTTGGGGGTACATGTGAAGAACATGCAAGAATGTTGCATAGGTACACACGTGGCAGTGTGATTTGCTGCCTTCCTCCCCATCACCTCTATCTGGCATTTCTCCCCATGCTATCTCTCCCTAACTCCCCACCCCCTACTGTCCCTCCCCTATTTCCCCTCAACAGACCCCAATGTGTGATGCTCCCCTCCCTGTGTCCATGTGTTCTCATTGTTCAACACCCGCGTATGAGTGAGAACATGCGGTGTTTGATTTTCTGCTCTTGTGTCAGTTTGCTGAGAATGATGGTTTCCAGGTTCATCCATGTCCCTACAAAAGACACGAACTCATCATTTTTGATGGCTGCATAATATTCCATGGTGTATATGTGCCACATTTTCCCTGTCCAGTCTATCATCGATGGGCATTTGGGTTGGTTCCAGGTCTTTGCTATTATAAACAGTGCTGCAATGAACATTCGTGTGCACGTGTCCTTATAGTAGAACGATTTATAATCCTTTGGATATATACCCAGTAATGGGATTGCTGGGTCAAATGGAATTTCTATTTCTAGGTCCTTAAGGAATCACCACACTGTCTTCCACAATGGTTGAACTAATTTACACTCCCACCAACAGTGTAAAAGTGTTCCTATTTCTCCACATCCTCTCCAGCATTTGTTGTCTCCAGATTTTTTAATGATCGCCATTCTAACTGGTGTGAGATGGTATCTCAATGTTGTTTTGATTTGCATTTCTCTAATGACCAGTGATGATGAGCATTTTTTCATATGTTTGTTGGCCTCATGTATGTCTTCTTTTGTAAAGTGTCTGTTCATATAGGATCCCATTTTCTTAAGATCCCATCCAGGATACCACATGACAACTTGTTGTCATATCTCCTTAGGCCCCTCTTAGTGGTAATGTTTTCTCAGACTTTTTGTTTTTGATGACTTCAACAGTTGTGAGGAGTACTGACAAGATATTGCAGAACCCTCCTCTCTTTAAATTTACGTGATGTTTTCCCCATGATGGGTCTGGGGTTATAAGTTTTGGGAGGGGAAGTACTATTTTGATATTGGTGTTGTGTAGCCTTATTACCTCCACACTGCTTTGGCCTGAGAAATAGAGTGTATTACACTTGTATTTTGAAAGGATCACGATTGTGGCAAAAATATGAAGGGGAAAGAAACCAAGCAGTATGACCAACTTGAAAACTATTGCAACAAGTGCCAAAGCCAAAAGAAAAGATGTAGTAGTTTAAATAATGATGTATTGTTTAAATGATGTAGTAATTTAAATAAACGAGGACCAAGCAAACTTTGGACCTGGAAATTAATAGAATTAATAATCAGCATTATTGGGAAGGGCTGGAAAGTGAATTAGTTGTAAGGAGATAAAAGTAGTATGCATTAATGTTTCTAAGCATTCAGATTATAAAGGAAAGGAGAATGATGAGGGTCATAGCTAGAGATATATAGAATTCAGGGGCTTTAATAATATATGAGACAGGAGCAAATAAAGAAAGATTGAAAATATGGCAAAATGAAAAATTGGTCGTAGAGTACATGTAAAGATGGAATCATTCATTATAACAATAGTTATACCCACTGAATATCTATCTAACTGGTCCTGGGGTAGGTCTTTCAGGTCCTGGGGTGGGGCTTCAATGCATAAACGACATTAACCTTAACACTCCAGGGAGGTAGGTGTGTGATTATTCCTATTTTATGGATGAAGAACTAAGACATAAAGAAGTGTAAATCAAGATCTGAACCCAAGCAGCTTAACTCCACATCATTAACCATTGCTTTACATTGCTTCTCCAAAGCCTGGGTGGCAG
Organism: Sapajus apella; assembly: GCF_009761245.1. Classification (NCBI taxonomy): domain Eukaryota; kingdom Metazoa; phylum Chordata; class Mammalia; order Primates; family Cebidae; genus Sapajus; species Sapajus apella. The sequence goes on from NW_022437006.1 coordinate 7,684,524, forward strand.
CCTGAAACAGCAGAAGAGGTATCTGTGAGATGAAGGAAAATTAATGAGTGAGGGCGGCACATGAGTGGTTGCATAATAAATATTTGTAGGGCTGGGCACAGTAGCTCACACCTGTAATCCCAGAACTTTGGGAAGCTGAGGCAGGCGGATTACAAGTTTAGGAGTTCAAGACCAGCCTAGCCAACATGGCAAAACCCCATCTCTTCTAAAAATACAAACATTAGCTGGGCTTGGTGGTGCACACCTGTAATCTCAGCTACTTGGGAGGCTGAGGCAGGAGAATCGCTTGAACCAGGGAGGCGGAGGTTGCAGTGAGCCGAGATTGTGCCACTGCACTCCAGCCTGGGCGACAGAGCAAGACTCTATCTCAAAAAATATATAAATAGATAAATAATAAAAATAGAAATAAATATTTGTAGGATGAGTGGAAGAATAGCAGAGTATAGATAGGGCCAGAAGCTGATGGAGGTCATACTTTATAGTGCTTATTACATCACCATCAATGAATGTGTACCATATTTTGCATGAACAGTATAGCACTTGTTTTATATTACAATTCCGTGTTTCACTTGTGCCTCTTCACCTAACTGAATCCCACTCCCTCAGCCAGGAGATTGGTTGAGCATAATCTATCTGGCCTGATTTTTATAGGTCAGAACTGGAAAAGACTTTAGGAATTGTCAGAAGCAAGGAAAAAACAAGGCTCAATGAAAAGGTGAAACCCAATATGCTGAAAATCAAAGATCCCCAAATACGTGGAAGGAGTAGAAGCAGGTTTGTAATTCAAGAGTCTGGAACACAGAATTTGAAATACTGGGAGGCAAGAGCCAGGAGAGGACTGGAAAAACTCAACAGATTTAGCCTTCTGAGTCTTATTTTTATCTGTCAGTCACAGTGACGAATGGCCAAACTGGCTACTTTAAAAGGTTGCAAGGGGTCAGATACCTCTAGGTAGAAAACATCCTGGGGGAAAGGGCTATGTCTTTTTTTTTAAACCTGTAATTATGTCCCTAGTATCTGACACAGTGCCTGGCATAGAGAATGTATTAAAAAAAGACTGAATAGAATGAATGGAACACTAATCATCTATGAGTTTGAGTTAAATATTTTGGGGTAATGATTAATAACTATCTTGAGTTATAAGATATCTGAATTTAAACTTGATGATCTGAACTTGATAATGTAAATTTAAGCTACAATGTCACTTGAATATTTGCATCTCACAGAACATCCCTGGCTTATCATTTGATGTTATTGACACATGTAATATATAATCCTACTTAAGATGATAAAATAATTACCCTTCCAAGGGAGCAATAAATAGAACCATGATTCAGAAACTTATTAATCCTTCTTTCTAATTGTAGACAGCCACAAGATTCCAAAACATTTTTACCAAATATATAACCAACCAACCCAAATGCATCTATCTGGTCTTTACCAGTTAGAATTTGATCAGTGAAGTAGAAACACTATAATTGCTATAGAATGAGGGATTTATTATAGAAATTAGGGCTTAGGAAATTGTGGGAACTAATAAAGAAGTTTATGGAATCACATTGTCTCTGCCTGTAGTGATGGGCCTGAAGTCACTACAAGACAGTAGCACTGATAATCTGGATATGAACTGAAGTTGTCTAAGAACAAACTAGAACACACAATAGTAAGAAACAGTCTCTCACTCTTTTTAATCTTGAAATGAAGGTGACATGCAAAAGGGATTCATTCACTTCTCTGTGGAGCTGCACATGTGCATGGCTCAGTACTCCAAGAAGCTGAAGGAAGACATGAGGGAAACAGGAGAAACTGCAGGCCAGCTACAGCCCTTCACCAAAAAATTGGACCAGTAGGTCAGCAATGAGGTGCACAAGCTTCAACCAAGCCTGGCACCTTTCATGGACTTTCAAAGCATAGTTACTACTGTTTTCCTTCTGCCTTCCAAATATCACACAAATCTCTGCTGAGGTCAATTCTAATCTGGAACTATATAGTAAAGGGGTTCTGGGAAATGTTGTTTCAATTTGGCTGAGTAGACACAATATAAAACCACCATACTAAGTCATGTCTATATGCTTTGCAAATTTGTGTTGGCCCCTCAATCAGGACCAGTCCCACTTCAGGTGCTTTACAGACCACTTCCCTTTGTCTCCCAGGTATTTTATCAGGTTGTTAAACAAACATCAACCTATTTCTACTCAAGGGTGGGCACAGCTAAGTCCCTGCTGAAATGTTTGATAGCCTGGAGTAATGAAGTATGACATAGCTCTAAAATTGGCTAAGGCCAATGAACCTCCTTTTACTTCCACCCACCAAAAGGAAACTTAATCAGTGTACCTTCAGCTCCAGTATTAACCACCCAGAGGATTTGAAAAAAGAGACAGATTTCAAATTCCGAGCACCAAACCCCAGTTTCCATATCTGCCTCTGCCACTTTCCCTCAAAGCCTTTCCTCCACTGCGCATGACAATGGGAACACACTTTCTTTCCTTCAGGGAGGAAATACTCTCCTGCACCTATCAAGTGTGGTTTGGCCCGCATAACCCAGAAAAGGAAAAACAATGTTAACCCAGTAAATTTCGTAAATTAATCTTAAATAATACCCTTTGTGGGATGCCAAAGTGACGTTAAGTTAGTATGTGAAATATGACCTGGCTCCTTTTTTGGCTTTTGTTGGTATAAGATGAAGAAATCGTGTCTGCATTTCTTTTCTGCTGTGATCTAGTCCTGTGACTACCTAATAAGAAAGTTTGAGCAAAGATAACCCTTCCTCAGCATGCAAGCACATACCTTTCAAGAATACTAATGCTGTTTGGCATTTGGCAGCTTAAGACCAGACTCGATAAAAGAGAGGAGAGAATTCTGTCTCCAGCATGAAATGGTCCTCCTAAAAATGTACCAGATATTTTTATTCAATAGAAGCTTTAACAACCCATACGAAACATTGGCTATCAAGTTCATGGTTGCTTTATGGTTTTCTCCAAGAATGATGGGTCAATATTTGTCTTATATTTGTATAACTAAAGCACTGCATCTAGTGATTCCCACAGTCTCCACTGCCAAATCAAAGTCTGTTCCAAGGTAATCTGACAGCTCTACCTCTAGAAACAGAAAACCATTGGCAACTTTTAAAGATTCTTCTCTAATTAAAAAATGTTTAAAGACTCAGCTAGCCATGCTATGGCCTATCCAATGCACCTCCCCACAGAGATGCCTTCAGATACCTGAGCATCAGTTTGTGAAATGAGGTCAATACCTTCTTTGAAGAGATATTATAAGAAATAAATGAGATTTGGTATAATATTTTTATGACACAAACTTAACATATGTTACATATTTGTCTTAGTCCATTTGGGTGGTTATCAGAAAATGCCATAAACAGAGTAGTTTATAAACAATAGAAATTTATTTCTCACAGTTCTAGAGACTGGGAAGTCCTAGATCAAAATATTGGCAGTTCAATGTCTGGTGAGGGTCCACTTTCTGGTTCAGAGATGGCTCCTTCTTAGCTGTGTCCTCACATGGTAGAAGGGAGAAGGTAAGTCTCTGGCTTCTTTTATAAGGGCACTAGTCCCATTCATGAAGGCTCTGCCTTCATGGTCTAATGGCCTCCTAAAAGGTCACAGGTCCTAATACCATAGCCATGGGGTAGGCTTTCCCATAGGAATTTTGGGGAAACACAAACATTTAAACAACAGCCATACTCAAATAGATAGAAGCCATTATTATTCTATATTACATATAATACTCATTTCAGATATGTATGTGTACAAACATATGGATGTATGTGTGTATAAATGCATATCCTTTATGAACAGATACTTTACAAAAGAAGACATACATGAGGCCAACAAACATATGAAAAAATGCTCATCATCACTGGTCATCAGAGAAACGCAACTCAAAACTACATTGAGATACCATCTCACGCCTGTTAGACTGGCGATCATTAAAAAATCTGGAGACAACAAATGCTGGAGAGGATGTGGAGAAATAGGAACACTTTTACACTGTTGGTGGGAGTGTAAATTAGTTCAACCATTGTGGAAGACAGTATGGCAATTCCTCAGGGACCTAGAAATAGAAATTCCATTTGACCCAGCAATCCCATTACTGGGTATATATCCAAAGGATTATAAATCATTCTACTACAAGGACATGTGCACACGAATGTTCATTGCAGCACTGTTTACAATAGCAAAGACCTGGAACCAATCCAAATGCCCATCGATGATAGACTGGACAGGGAAAATGTGGCACATATACACCATGGAATATTATGCAGCCATCAAAAATGATGAGTTTGTGTCCTTTGTAGCAACATGGATGAACCTGGAAACCATCATTCTCAGCAAACTGACAGAATAGCAGAAGATCAAACACCGCATGTTCTCACTCATAGGCGGGTGTTGAATAATGAGAACACATGGACACAGGGAGGGGAGCACTACACACTGGGGTCAGTTGGGAAATGGGGGGGACGGTGAGGGGTGGGGAGCTGGAGAGTGATAGCAAGGGGAGAGATGCCAGATGTAGGTGATGGGGAGGAAGGCAGCAAATCACACTGCCACGTGTGTACCTATGCAACAATCTTGCATGTTCTTCACATGTACTCCAAAACCTAAAATGCAATAAAATAAATAAATGGGAAAAAAAATTTAAAAATGCATATCCTTATATGTTATCTATTACATATACCAGAAAAATAATTTGTATTTCCATATTGTGCACATATGTGAAAGAGAAAGAAACTCATCTGTATAAGGAGAAGGACACAGAGTGAAAGAAGCAATGAGTGAGGAAAAGTTTGGTGAAATAAAACAGAAACAATTAACTGTAGTGAAATCTCACTTATGTTCCAATTTAGAACCACCATGTACCCAATACTCTCTGAATAATTATTGAGATTCATTTGTGTACTAGCACCTTTCTAGACCCTAGAGAAGCAGGAAGAGGTATCAGTTCCTGATTCTAATAAATTATTAAGTTTACTACAGGATATTCAATAACTATACAATGTGACCAAAGAGAAATACAAAATACTATGTGATGAGAAAGAAAGGAATAAATATTCTGTAGGGGACAAATGGAAAGTTAAAAATTATGTTAGCACTGAGGTAATATTTCAACTGGTTATTTGTAGATATATAGGAGTGGCTTAAACAGAAATGATAGAAGAGGGTTTTAAGCAGAGGAAATAGCTTGAGCTGTGGTAGGGAGAACTGAAAGACCATGAAGTTTCCTGGGTTAAGGGAAGCGATGCTCCAAG
>NW_022437006.1:7694789-7699502 GCF_009761245.1 Sapajus apella
GTGCTTGGTGGAGAATGTCAGGTATGTGGAGGTTTATATTTGGCTTGTCTGATTGCTGCTTTGACTCCTGCTGCAGAGGTGTTGTAAAGGCTGATGAGATAGCAGCCCATACATGGCACCAAGCTGGAGTCAGAGACAAACCAGGCCCACCCTGCCTAGACCTCCCAGCTTTGATTTTGTTGTTTCTAGTCATATTGCTACATATACTTACAGGAATTGAGTAACTTAATGATAATTCAATAGTATATAAAAGAATCAAAGTAAGGGGGTATAGGCTGTATGGATGTACAAATGTTAATATTTTATGATTAAAGGTAAAAGAAAAACTCCATATACATCAACTGTACATTTTTCTCCAAGTATCCCATTAATATTGTATTCATCAGATTTCAGCCTCCAATCCTCATTAATCCTCAACCTCACACTGTCCATGAGGACAGCTTTTGTTCTCATGATTCCAGTTATATCAATAGATTCATAATCCCCAAATTTATATCTTCAACTGGTCTACTCATTTGAGCTCCAGCCCATGTATGTGACTGCCTGCTAAATATCCTGCATCTTTCCTACTTTACATTTCCAAACCTGAATGAATTCCACCTCAACTACCCACAGTGTTCTTTGTCTTTATACGCTATCAGTGAATGCCATCACCATTCAGCTAATTATCAAAAGCAGCACTGGAGATCTTGGCTTCTTCCTTCTCCTTCATCACCTCAATGACATCAATTCTAGTCTTCTTAATTCTTTTCTTATCTAGATCTCAAAGCTGCCTATCCTCCTAGACAATTCCTTGTATCTATATATATATACTATGATAGCCCAAGATCCTAGAAGAGTAGTATGACTCTTAATTACGCTTTCAATAAATATTTGTTAATTGCTTGATCACCCAATTCACCAAATATAATACATGTAATAGATCTAATGTGAATTTTAACCATTTTTTGTATCATTTGTTTAGCAAATTTCTCACATACCCATGAGTCCAGATTTTTGATAAGACACTGCATCATAAAGTGATGCTGAAGCAAGTCTGTAGGAAGTATGTCTGCTCTATTTACCATAAGTCAGAGATGTATTATATCAGAGTTCCATTGGCCCATGGATTTTATCTTCTTTTGAGTACTCAAGTTGAGCAAAGATTACTAAAGAGTGCAAGGGAATAAAAGAAGTTGGAAAGAAGAGAGGATTTGAGCTTATTTAGCCTTATTTTTCCTGCTTTCTAAAGTCAGATTTATCTACATTCAGTATAGTTTTAGACCTAACAATTGGTATATGATCTTGACAAATCAGAAAAGAAGAAAGAATGTGTCAACATATTTGGTTCTATCTTTACTCAACTTTCATTGTTGGAGTGATCCTTTTGTGTATCATCTATTTCTTGAACATTCTAAATATAAGAGGTGTGTTCCTTGTGTTAGCATTGATATGATCCCAGAATTGTTAATTCTTCACTTTGAAAAAACCTTTGTTATCCATGATATGTCCTACACCACCTGAGATATTGAGCCTACCCCCAATCATAGCTGATGACCGTTTTCTTTTTTTAAAAATTTATTAATTATAGTTTAAGATCTCGGGTACATGTGTAGGTCGTGCAGGTTTGTTACACAGATATAAACGTGCTGTGGTGGTGGTTTGCTGCATCCATCACCCCGTAATCTACATTAGGTATTTCTCCTAATGCTATGCCTCCCCAATCCCCCCACCCTCTGCTATTCCTCCCCTAGCCTCACACACCCCAGGCCCCGGTGCATTATGTTCCCCTCCCTGTATACGTGTGTTCTCGTTGTTCAACACCCACTTATGAGTGAGAACATGTGGTGTTTGGTTTTCTGTTCTTGTGTCAGTTTTCTGAGAATCATGGTTTCCAGTTTCATCCATGTCCCTGCAAAAGACATGAACTCAGCTGATGACCTTTTTCTTTGGACTATCTTTGACCCTCACCTTTGGTAATGATAAATGACTGGGGAAAATAACTTGGGGGAAAATACATTAGCTTCACATTCTTTATATTTAATCTCAAAAGAATGTTAGATTATATATTCCCTAAAGAGATAGACTAGCTCCTAGGCCTACAAAAGATGAAGGTAATTTCATTAAATGCACTAACTTATTGATACTCAAAGTATGGTTTACAAACCAGTGATACTGATATAACTGCTAGCTTGTTAGGAACATAGTATCTAGGGTTCCATCTCAGATATACTGTATTATAATTTTTTATAAGATCCCCAGGTGATTCTAATGCATATTAAAGTTTGAGATGAGATGTATTAAATCAACTCAAACAATAATGTATCAAACTGAAGGAATATTGATCAATTATGAACTATTTTTAAAATGCTAGCCCCAGAAGAAAATGATCAGAGTCTATTCAAGTAGAGTTGAGGGGAAAAGAAGTCAGTCTTAAAGTGTTTGCACTGGTGAAGTCATTCCTACTGTGAGTTCATTGACTATAAGCATTTCTCCAAAAGTAATACATCCCTAGCATTTATACCTGTCTTTAAGAGGTGGAGGAATGAAGAATCACAAGCCCATTATGATCAAAGACACTCCTGGATTAGATATGAGCACCTTAAAGCAGTAGTTAAAGCCCATGAGCTCCTTATTCATCCTATATGGTTATTCTTATTATAACAAAAATCCTTATTCCTAATTTTTTATTCTTCTTATGGATTCAGCAGAGAGCCTTATTTAATATCTAATAAAAGTGTTCCAACTCTGAACTCTTCATCAGTGTGAACAAATCTTGTGTGGCTCTATTTGCCCCTAAAGTTGTCACTGTGTTTATATCTAAGTTTGGAAAAACTCAAGCCTATAACAATTAATGACAATTAGATATTCAGTGCCTTGGTTTGTCACTCTTTCTTCCTTTTTTTATAGTCTTTATTCTTTTATTTTTTCATTCTTCTTTCTTTCCTTTCTTCCCCATCCCTCTCCTCTTCCTCCCTTTATTCCTTGCTTTCTTCCCTACTTCTTTCCTATTACTTCTAAGCCATTAATACAGTATCCCACAAATTCCTCTCTGTTTAATCCATTGTGCAATCTACATACTTAGGAAATATATGACTTTCCCTTGTACATTCTTCTGGATTGGAAACCAGTATCCTCAGAAAACATGACTGCAATTTTCTGTATTGAATGAGATTAGGAAATAAGGAATGCCAAAGGGTTAAGATCAAGGGATAAAATATCCATTTGCCAAAATCATTGCAGAGGTTTTAAACAAGGCATATCTTTGTGTCGGGTCCAGGGTCCGTTCATAAGAAACAGTAGACCTTCTCTTTTGATAATTTAATGGTGGAAATTCCCTGCATCCTGGCAAGCAGTAAAGAAATGTTGCTGCAAGCAGGATTACTGATGCCTTTAAATCATACCATGTAAGGCTGCCTATGTAAAGAACTAATTCAAATTTTAAAAAGGAAAAGTCATGTATCTTGAGAGCAAATGAGTATGACAAAAAGAGCATTAAATTATAAGCTAGTGACTCAGAGAGTTAGTTCTAGGTTCTGCTATTACCTGGCAATCACTGAGGAGTTATTTCAAGTCTTGGACCCTCATGTATTCAACTGTAAAATGATAAATCAGATCTTTCCAGTCCCTTCCAACTTTAATATTCTTTTTTCAATGATTCATAATAAAAACGATGTCAAAAAATAGTAGTAAGGTTTAAATGAAATAAATGGAGAGAAAAAGGAGGAATATAAAAGAGGGTGGGTTGAAGTATGAAATGAAATAGTTCCATACTGCTAGAATAAATATGCAGCTGTATGAATGAATAAATATTCAGCTATTTATTTATGAACAAATGAAATCCATTTAACTTACAAATTCTTGTCATGCTTGTGGTCTGTGGATGTTCTAAATGTAAGGCAGGTCTTTGCTCACTGGCAGGTCAGAACTTTGTCTGGTCACTAGGCTAAATTTCAGCAGTGAGATTGAGATCCCACAGAACATGAAGGGGGTGTTTTCAGGAGATGATATAGACTCCTAGGGACCATTACTACAGAGGAAAGGGTTCTCTGTTCTGTTTCACAGATTCAGCTTGACAGCAAATCCTCAAGCATTGAGTATATCCTTGGTTTTTCCTATGCTTTCTACATGAATAAAAGGGGTCAAAAAAAGCAGAAAGTATCAGCGAGAGTTCTCTAAATAACTCCCAAATGGATTCTGACAGTTTGATAGAAAATCAATTTTTTGATTTCATTATTTATTTATTTACTTTTGAAATGGAGTTTCACTCTTGTTCCAGTGCAGCGGAGCGAGCTTGGCTCCCTGCAACCTCCGCTTTCCGGGTTCAAGTGATTCTTCCACCTCAGCCTCCTGAGGAGCTGGGATTACAGGTGCCCGCCCACCACGCCCAGCTAATCTTTGTATTTTTAGTAGAGATGGGGTTCCACCATGTTAGCCAGGCTGATCGAGCTCCTGGCCTTGTGATCCACTCGCCTTGGCTTCCCAAAATGCTCGGGTCACAGGTGTGAGCCACTGCGCCCAGCCTAATTTCATAATTTCATTCTTTGAGCCTCAGAAAACTAAGACTCTCCTCCCTCTTTTTCTTTTCTTCCTTCCTATCTTTCTTTTTTCCTTTTTTTTTTTTTTTTAATGAAGTCTCACTCTTTCACTCCAGGCTGGAGGGCAGTGGCACAGTCTCGGCTCACTGCAACCTCCACATCCTGGGTTCTAACGATTCTCTGCCTCAGCCTCCCA
>NW_022437006.1:7699602-7891525 GCF_009761245.1 Sapajus apella
TCTTTCTTTCTCTCTCTCTCTCTCTCTCTTTCTTTCTTTCTTTTTTTCTTTCTTTCTTCTTTCTTTCTCTTTCCTTTCCTTCTTTTTTTTTTTTGGATGAAGTCTCACTCTTTCACCCCAGGCTGGAGGGCAGTAGCACAGTCTCGGCTCACTGCAACCTTTACCTCCTGGGTTCTAACGATTCTCTGTCTCAGCCTCCTGAGTAGCTGGGATTACAGGCATGCATCACCATGCCAGGGAAATTTTTTTTTTTTTGTATTTTTTGTAGAGACGGGGTTACACCATGTTGGCCAGACTGGTCTTGAACTCCTAACCTCAGGTGATCCACCTGTCTCCCAAAATGCTGGGATTACAGGTGTGAGCCACCATCCTTGGTCCCTCTTTTTCTTTCAATGTGTTTATTTTGGGAAAATTATTTTGAAATGCTGATTTTAAAACTTTCCCAATTAACTACTCTATGATTTCTACAGAGCCTGAGTAACTCCCAAAGTTCAAAGATCACAGTTCTTTACAAGGCCACTCAGTATGACATGCTTGTGTTCACACAGAAAAACGAACTGTGGTATTACATGCTCATTCAGAGTGTTAACTGTTGGCAGGACAAAACTGTTGGTAATCCTTTTCCCAGTTGCAAAATAACCTCTGTGTATCACATCACTAGATCTAATCAAAATGCAAAATAACTTAACAAATCTACATTTAATTAAATTATTAAGACTCAAAAAATTAAGAACCAAAATTTCACATGCAGACATCAAATGATCTTATTCACAGAAGGTACATAATAAATCTGTTACATGAAATTTACATTAAATTTAACTAACTTCATTTGACAGGGGTTTATTTAGCTAGGATGCACAGTAGTATATACGTGCCAGGAAGATTGCTGTTTAATAAGCAGAAAAAAAATTGAACTCATAAATGTTTGTGGAGGCCTGGAATGTTCTACACTAAGATTAAATTTCACTGATGTATTATTTTTAAATTATAACAACAGTTTGGGATGTCACGTGTCTGATGTACTGTGTACTATGAAACTGTATACAAATACCCTCTATTTTGAGACAAATCTAGTAGTTTTAGTCTTTCCACTGCCACCCAGAGGAGGTAAAAATCAACAAATGAAAGGAAAAAAAAAAAAAAGCTTCTCTACAGTCAGCGACTATAAATCAACACAAGGAGGATATTATCTTGTTCAAGGATTTCCTCAGAAATTTGTGTATAGAAACTATCAGCCAAAGCAAAAAAAAAAAAAAAAATTAGTGAAAACTTTTAAGTGACAAAGAAATCCTCAGGTGGAATTTATACGTAGCAAATGTGCTCGGGACAGAGTGTCAGGTAGCAGTATAACGCATCCTTTCTTGGTGTAAGGCAGGAAATAGAGCATCTCGAAGCATATCCCATTACTTAAATGCATGAAAGTACTCACTGGAACAGCTGGGTTTTTTTCAAAGCTTTTACCCTTCATTTAGTCTGGATAAAGTATCTCATTTTAAAGCTAATTGTAGGTTGCTCTTAAATACAGTGTGAGGGGTCTCCAATTTATGATTCTCCTTTATGACAAAGTTAAAACTATTGTGTGCACATGTAAGTGTATGTGAGTGTGTTTCAGTTGAAAGACTTTAATATGTTTATTTCCTAGTGTATACTAATGGTCTTAGCAGAGAGATATTTTTGTTCTGTTGATATGTTTCTTGGTAACTCTTTATTATTTCTTCATTTTAATGTATGTTTTATGTTTTTCACTCTTCTACAAAATTCTCAATAGAGTTTGATCAGAAAATGTGATCCCTTTCATCAGAAAAGGTGTTTTCACTATTTTACAGTCTAATAAAAGATATTTTTCATACAATAAGCATTAAAAGTTTATTGATGTTACTGTACAAGGCCAGTGGGAGATATAAATGCAAAAGCTATGGTCCTTCACTTTACAAATTAGTGTTTTATGATCTGGTTATATTTTATGTTTCAAGGGCAAAAATATGTTTTGCTATTACTTAGTGTAGAACCATCAGAAATGTACATCTATATTGCTTTATTTTATAATCATATTAAGATATAAGTGAGGTCAATAAAATTCCTACATTTAAATTTTATAATTTAATAATCTTTGACATAAGTATACATATGTGAGACTTTCACCACAATCAAGAAAAACATTTCCATCAACATATGTGCCCCTTTGTAATCCATCCCTCCCTTAACCTGTCTCCCTAATTATTGATCTGTTTTTGTTCCAGTAGATTAGTTTATATTTTCTAGAATTTTATAGAAATGGAATCATAGAATACATACACTATTTATTCTCCAGCTTTTTCATTCAGCATAATTATTTTGTGATTCACCCATGTGATTGTATTCATTTGTCTTTTTTCAGCTGAAGAGTAGTATCCATTTTATGTCTATACAACAATTTGCTGACCCATTCTTCTTTTGATTGGCTTTTGGGTATTTACCGGTTTGAGGCTTCTACAAATAAAGCTGCTATAAAGTTTCATGAACTAATCTTAGACTTTTTAATTGACTATCTTCCTGGGAATTAAAAGGTCGATTCATACTGTATATGTTCATTTAAGAAAATACCAGACTCTTCCAAAGTGGTTCTATCATTTTATACCCCTTCAGCAGTAATGAGAATTTCAGTTGATACACATCCTTACCAACACTTAATATGATCACTTAAAAAAATTTTAGACATTTTAGTATCTGGGTTTTGATATCTCCTTGTGATTTAAATTTGCATTTCCTTGATAACTAGTAGCTTTGATCATCTTCCCATCTTCCATTAGGTTGCTTGTTTATCATTTACTTGGTATATAAGTCTTTTGTTTGATATGCGTGCCACAAATAATTTTTACCAGTTTGCAGCTTGCCTTTTGATTTGCTTAATTGTGTGTTTTGAAGAGCAAAGTTTTTAATTTTGATAAAAACAAACTCTGTAGCCCAGGGTGGAGGGCAGTGTTGCTATCACTGCAACCTTGACCTCCTGGGCTCATGCAATCCACCTACCTGAGCCTCCTTGAGTAGCTGAGGCTATGGGTGTATACCACAATGTCTGGCTTTTTTTTTTTTTTAATTTTGTTTTTTGAGACAAAGTCTTACTCTATCACCCAGGCTAGAGTGCAGTGGCGCCATATTGGCTGACTGCAACCTCTGCCTCTGGGTTCAAGCGATTTTTGTGCCTTAGCCTCCCAAGTAGCTAGGATTACAGGCATATGCCACCACAACCAGCTAATTTTTGTATTTTTAGTAGAGACAGGGTTTCATCACATTGACAAGGCTGGTCTCCAACTCTTAGCCTCAAATGATCCACCTACCTCGGCCTCCCAAAGTGCTGGGATTACAAATGTAAGCCACCATGTATGGCCTGATAAATTTTTCCAAAACACTTTTTCTCTTTCATTTCTTTTACTGTTCTAATAAGAAAATCTTTCCCTAACCCAAGGTCACAGATATTATCTCATGTTTCTCCTAGAAATTTTATATTTAATAATTTAATTTTAAAAAAAATTTTGTGGGTACATAGTAGATGTATATATATATGGGGTATATGAGATGTTATGATTACAAGCATGTAATGTGACATAAGCACATTGTGAAGAACGAGGTATCCATCTCCTCAAGCATTTATCCACTGAGTTGCAAACAACCCAGGTACACTCTTTCAGTTATTTTAAAATGTGCAGTTATTATTGACTATATTTACCTTGTTTTACCAGCAAATAATAGATCTTATTTATTCTTTCTAACTATTTTTTATACCCATTAGCTATCCCCTTCTCCCCTCCAACCCCTCACTACTCTGCCCAGACTCTGGTAACCATCTCTTTCTACTATGTTCATGAGTTCGGTGGTTTTAATTTTTTGATCCCACATATAATTGAGAACATGTGATGTTTGACTTTCTGTATCTGGCTTATTTTGCCTAACATAATGATCTCCAGTTCCATCCATGTTGTTGCAAATGAATGAATTTCATTCTTTTTTATGGATTAATAATACTCCATTGTGTATATGTACCACATGTTCTTTATCCATCCGTTGATGGATACTTAGATTGCCTTCAAATTGTGAACAGTGCTCCAACAAACGTAGGAGTGCAGATCTCTTCTATATACTGATTTCCTTTCTTTTGTGTATATACCCAGGAGTGGGATTTCTGGATCACGTGGTAGCTCTACTTTAAGTTTTTTGAGGAACCTCCAAACTCTTCTCCATAGTGGTTATACTAGTTTACATCCTTACCAACAGTGTACATCTTTTTACATATTTTTGCCAACATTTGTTATTGCTTGTCTTTCGGATATAAGCCATTTTAACTGGGGTGAGGTGATATCCCATTGTAGATTTGATTTGCATTTCTCTGATGATCAGTGATGTTGAGCATCTTTTCATATGTCCATTTGTCAATTTTATGTCTTCTTTTGAAAAGTGTCTATTCAAAATTTTTGCTCATTTTTTGGTTGAATTATTAGATTTTTTTCTATAGAGTTGTTTCAACTCCTTGTATATTCTGGTTATTAATCCTTTGTCAGATGGGTAGTTTGCATATATTTTTTTCCCATTCTATGGGTTATCTATTCATTTTGTTGATTGTATCCTTTGCTGTGCAGAAATTTTAACTTAATGTGATCCCATTTGTCCATTTTTGTTTTGGTTGCCTGTGCTTGTGGGGTATTATTCAAGAAATACCCCACAGGTCTTTTTCTTAGTCTGATTAAGAAGGTTTGCCAATTTTGTTTAACTTTTCAAAAAAAAAATGGTTTATTTCATTGATCTTTTGTATTGTTTTTTCATTTCGATTTCATTTATTTCTGCTCTGATCTTTCTTATTTATTTTCTTCTACTGATTTTGGGTTTGGTTTGCTCTTGCTTTTCTAGTTCTTTAAGATGCATCATTACATTGTTTATTTGAATTTTTTCTTCTTGATGTAGGCGCTTATAGATATAAATTTTCTTCTTAGTACTTAGATTTTCCTATGTTGTGTTTTTGTTATTATTTGTTCAAGAAACTTTTCAATTTCCTATTTAATTTCTTCATTGTCCCACCAGTCATTCAGGAGCGTATTGTTTAATCTCTATGTGTTTATATAGTTTCTAAAATTCCTCATTATTCATTTCTAGTTTTATTCCACTGTGGCCAGAGAAGATACCTGATATTATCTCAATTTTTTGAGTATTTTAAAACTTGTTTTGTGACCTAACATATGATGTATCCTTGAAAATGACTCTTCCTTCCACTTTTCTCATGTGGAAGGAGTCTCACCCTGTTCCACCACAGCTGGGAATGTGCTGAGTCTCACTTGAAGCCAGCAAGCAGAGGCTTATCCAAGACCTTCAATGTAGTACCTGGGTATTACTGCTGGTTATTCAGGGCCCAGAGGCTCTTCAGTTAGCAGATGATGAATGGTGGTAGGATGGGGTCCTTTCTTTCAAAGTAACAGGTTCCCTTCTGGCCCAGAGTGTGTCTAGAAATGTCATCTGGGAGCTAGGGCCTGGAATGCGGTCCTCATGACTCCAACCAGTGACATACCCTGCTGTGGCTGAGCTGGTATCAAAGATCCAAGCAAAATCCTCCCACTCTTCCCTCTTCTCTTCTCAACCAGGAGAATGTATCTTTTGGAGCCCTGAGTTGTGCAACCTGGACTTAGGTAATGGGTAATGCCAGCATTCCCTTGGCTGCCCCAGCTAGTGTCTCAGTATGTCACGTGCAACCCAATCTACTGGGCTTAGTGCCCTAGGACTTGCCTAAGAGCTGCAGTCCTTACAGCCTAGACTGCCTTTCAAGTCTACTTAGAGACCAAGAGCACTTTGGCCCTCAGTGGGAAGGTTTGTGGGCACTGAAGTTCAGACTGTTGGGATTTGAGGTTGTTCTCTGATTAGGGCTGGTTTAATGGTCTCTCTGTGGGTGGGCACCAGCTGAGTTTGGTCCAGTATTTCTTTCTGCTACAACAGGACAGCACTGAATTCAATGCCTCACAATTGCTGTGTTCTCCCTCCCCCAATGCATAGGGAAGCTCTCCACACTGGGCAGCTGCTGCCCAAAATGCCAGTGTGGCGGTTTGGCTGTTCAGGATTTTTTTTTATCTCTTCGGTGCCTCTTTCATAGATAAAAAGTTAAATCTAACCAGTACAATGAGGACTTACCCGATTTTTGGTTCTTATGAAGGTGTTTTTTCTCTGTAGATGGTTGTTAATTTGGTGTCCTTGCAGGTGGGATGATGGGTGGAGCTTTCTGTTCCACATCTTGCCTACATTTATGATTGTTTTTGAGCTAATGTTTATCCAAGATGCTCAGTAAGGATTATTTATTTCCATTCTGTCAATCTAGTACCATTTATTGAAAAGATGTGTCCCATTGAATTGCCTTGGCACTTTTGTTATAAATCAACTGGCCATATATGTATAGTACAATTACTGGACTCTCTGTTTAGTTCTGCTAATCTGTGTGTCTCTGTTATGAATACCAAGTTATAGGGTAAGTCCTCCAACTTTCTTCTTTAAAACAAAAATGTTATGTTTACTCTAGTTCCTTTGCATTTCCATGGAAGTTTTAGGAAACATTTGTCAATTTATATTAAACAACATGGTGGAATTTTGTTTGGGATTGCATTGATTCTATAGATAAATTTGGGGACTTTAAGAATATTAGTTGGCTTAGGAATATTGAGCCTTAACTTCTCTTTATATATGTAGCATTTCTTTGATTTCTATCAGCTATGTTTGCAGTTTCCAGTGCAGGTATCTTGGACATCCTTTGCTAGTGTCATTCCTCAGTATGTCATGTTTTGACTTGTTTTTTTTTGTGTTATTCGGAAAGAATATTTTTTTCAATTGTTTGCTGTAAGTATATAAGACTATAACTTTTTTATATGAACCTTGTATCCCACGACAATGTTAAATCCTTTAGTAATTATTTTTTCAATTACCTGAGATTTTTCTTTGTAAACAATTACAGATCTGCAGATAGAAACAGTTTAATTTTCTTTTTTTGTGTGTTTTAAGCTTTTATTTCTGTACTTTGCCTTTTTTCAATGTCTAAGACCTTAGGCCAATGTTGAATAGAAGTACTAAAACAACTGGTTTGCTCCCAGTGAAATGGGGAAACAATTCAGTTTTCATCTAAATATGATAGCTATTGGCTGATACCTTTTATTTCTTTCAGAAAGTTCCCTACCACTTCTAGTTTGCGGATACTCTCACAAATATATGCAGAGTTTTGTTAAAGGCTTCTTCTGCATTTATTGAAAGGATCATGTGGGGGTTTTTTCTTTATTTTATGAATATGGCAAACTTTACCATTTACCGTTTTTTTAATGTTAACCTTATATTCAGGGGATAAGTTCCATTTTATTAGGATATCTTGCCCTTTTTAAATGTTGTTAAAATTAATTTACAAACATTGTGTTAAGGATTTTTGCATTTTAATTCATGAAGGATATTGGTCTATAAATTTCTCCTGTATGTGTAACATTTGTCTGTTTGTCATATTAAGGTAATCGCTGCCCATTAGTCAGTGATCCCTCCTTTGTTTCCTTAAAATGCGTGAGTAATATTGGTCTTCTTTCCTCCTTTACTTTTAATAAGATTTTCTGGTGATAGATAATCTATGGGCTTGGAATTTTCTTTATAAGAAGATTTTAGATAAACTAATTAAACTTCTTTCATTGACATGGTAGTTGAAATTCTTGTTACTTTTACAGGAAATTTTGGTATTTTTAAATAAACGTTCGTTTCATCTGTGCTTTCAAATTTGTTGGCATACATCTGATTATAGTATTCTCTTATTCTCCTTTGGCTGTCTATGTGATCTGTGATAACAATCCCTTTTTCATTTCTGATTCTTTTCCCCTTGATTAGTCTAGCTAGACATTTGTCAATTTTATCCATCCTTTCATAGAATCTGCATTTGCTTTCCTTTTTTGTCTCTATTATTGGTCTGTTTTGTATTTCTTCTATTTCTGCTCTTTATTACTTCCTTTTTGCTATTTAATTTGGGTTTACTTTGCTCTTCACATTCTAGATTTTTAAGGTGGAACCACAGATCATTAATTCTAGATCTTTCTTCTTGTTCAATAAAAGTATTAGAAGCTAAAACTTTCTCCCAAAGCACTTCTTTAGCATGTTTTACTTTGACATAATATTTTCATTGTCATTTTGTTCAGAATATTTTTTAATTTCTCTTGTGATTTTGTCTTTGACCTATAATTAATTTATAAACTGATTTTTACATATTTGAGGATTTTTCTAAATACTTTTTATTAACTTCTAAGTTAATTAATTATGTTTTGGCAAAAGAATATACTTTGTTTGATTTTTGATCCCTTTATATTATTGAGGTTTGTTTTATTCTCTAATTTATGGTCTATTTTGGTAAATCCACTATACATACTTGAAAATAATGCGAAATATGCAATTATTAGATGTGGTATTCTATAAATATCAATTCAATCAAAGCAATTGGAAATATTGAGATTTTCTATGTCTTTATTATTTTTTCTTTTGTCTCCTTGCTATGTCAATTGCTGAAATAGTTGTTTTTAAATTTCGTACTACACTTGTGTAGGAGTATACTACTACTTGCTTTTTAATCCTGTCAATTTTACTTCATATATTTGTGGATTTGTTTTGGGGCATACATGCTTATAATTATGTATCTTCCTGATGAATTATCTGTTTTCACGCAAGATCATTTTATCATTATTATTGCGATGTACAAATTTATGGGGAACATGTGAAATTTTGTTACATGTATATAATGCACAGTGATCGAGTCACAATGATCACAGGTTATATACGGTATCCATCGCTTGAGTACATTTTTGTAAACTCAATCACCCTGCTCTACTATCAAACATTGGATTTATTTACTTTAACTGTTATTTATTTTAACTATTTATTTATTTTAACTATGTTTGTATCTGTTAACTTACTTCTCTTTCTCCTCCTCACCTCCCCCATACTCACTTTCTCCAGTCTCTGTTATTTATATTTCCACTCTCTACCTCCATGTGATCAAGCTTTTTAGCTTCCACATACAAGCCAGAACATGTAATATTTGTCTTCTTGTGCCTGGCTTATTTCTCAGTTAATGACCTTCAGTTTCATCTAGGTTGCTGCAAATCACATTATTTATTTCCTTTTCATGGCCAAATAGTATTCCATTGTATATCTACACCATTTTTCTTTATCCATTCATCTGTTGATGGGCACCTACCCTAATTCTATATCTTTGCAATTGCAAATAGTGCTGCAATAACCATGTAAGTGCAGACACTGCTTTGATATATTGATTTATTTTCTTTTGGGTAGATACCGAGCAAAGGAATTGCTGAATTGCAGGAAAAATTTTTTGAGAAATCTTCCTAATGTTTTACATATTGAGTATACTAGTTTACATTCCCACCAGCAGTTGATAAAGGTTTTCTTTTCTCCACATCTTCACCAGCATCTGTAATAATCATCTTACTGGGATAAGGTGACATCTCATTGTGATTTTGATTTGCATTTCTCTGATGATTAGTGATATTCAGCAATTATTCATACACTTGTTGGCAATTTATGTGTCTTTTTATTTTGAGAAATATCTATTCATTTCCTTTGCCCACTTTTTAAAAATTATTATACTTTAAGTACTGGTGTGTATGTGCAGATCGTGCAGGATTGTTACACAGGTATACACGTGCATGGTGATCTGCTGCATCCGTCCCCCCCATCACTTCCATTAGATATTTCTCCAAATGTTATCCCTCCCCAATTCCCCATCCCATGCAAACCCTCCCTAGCTCCCCCACCCACCAACAGGCCCCAGTGTGTGATATTCCCCTCCCTGTGTCCATGTGTTCTCATTGTTCAACACCCACTTATGAGTGAGAACATGTGGTGTTTGATTTTCTGTTCTTGTGTCAGTTTGCTGAGAATAATGGTTTCCAGTTTCATCCATGTCCCTGCAAAGGACACGAACTCATCCTTTTTTATGGCTGCATAATATTCCATGGTGTATATGTGCCGTATTTTCTTTATCCAGTCTATCATTGATGTACATTTGGGTTGGTTCCAAGTATTTCCTCTTTGCATCTGCAAATAGTGCCGCAATGAACATATGTGTGCATGTGTCTTTATAATAGAATGACTTATAATCCTTTGGGTGTATACCCAGTAATGGGCTTGCTGAGTCAAATGGAATTTCTATTTCTAGGTCCTTGAAGAATTGCCACACTTTCTTCCACAATGTTTTAACTAATTTACACTCCTACCAATAGTGTAAAAGCATTCCTATTTCTCCACATCCTCTCCAGCATCTGTTGTCTCCAGATTTTTTCATGATTGCCATTCTAACTGGCGTGAGATGGTATCTCAATGTGGTTTTGATTTGCATTTTTGTAATGACCAGTGATGATGAGCATTTTTTCATATGTTTGTTGGATACATAATCGTCTTCTTTAGAAAAGTGTTTGTTCATATCCTTCACCCACTTTTTGATGGGGTTATTTGCTTTTTTCTTGTAAATTTGTTTAAGCTCTTTGTAGATTCTGGATATTAATCCTTTGTCAAATGGGGAGATTGCAAAAAATTTTTTCCATTCTATTGGTTGCCTGTGATTGTTTCTTTTGCCGTGCGGAAGCTCTTGAGTTTAATTAGATCCCATTTGTCTATTTTGGCTTTTGTTGCCATTACTTTTGGTGTTTTAGTCATGAAATCCTTACTCATGCCTATGTGCTGAATGGTATTGCCTAGGTTTTCTTTTAGGGTTTTTTATGGTGTTAGGTCTCATGTTTAAACTTTAACACATCTGGAGTTAATTATTGTATAAGGTGTAAGGAAGGGATCCAGTTTCAGCTTTCTGCACATGGCTAGCCAATTTTCCCAACATCATTTATTAAACAGGAATTCCTTTCCTCATTGCTTGTTTTTGTCAGGTTTGTCAAAGATCAGATTGTTGTAGATGTGTGGCGTTACTTTCAAGGCCTCTGTTCTGTTCCATTGGTCTATATATCTGTTTTGGTACTGGGACCATGCTGTTTTGGTTACTGTAGCCTTGAAGTATAGTTTGAAGTCAGGTATTGTGATGCCTCCAGCTTTGTTTTTTTTTTTTTGCTCAGGATTGTCTTGGCTATGCAGGCTCTTTTTTGGTTCCATATGAAGTTTAAGGTTTTTTTTCTAGTTCTATGAAGAAGGTCAATGGTAGTTTGACGGAGATAGCATTGAATCTATAAATTACTTTGGGCAGTATGGCCATTTTCACAATATTGATTCTTCCTATCCTTGAACATGGAATGTTTTTCCATCTGTTTGTGTCATCTCTTATTTCCTTGAGCAGTGGTTTGTAGTTCTGCTTGAAAAGTTTCTTCAGGTCCCTTGTTAGTTGTATTTCTAGGTATTTTATTCTGTTTGTATGGGAGCTTGCCCATGATTTGGCTCTCTGTCTATTATTGATGTATAGGAATGCTTGTGATTTTTGCACATTGATTTTGTATCCTGAGACTTTGCTGAAGTTTTGGGCTGAGACAATGGAATCTTCTAAATATACAATCATGTTGTCTGAAAATAGAGACAATTTGGCTCTTTTCCTAATTGTACATTATCTCTTTTACTTGCCTGATTGCTCTGCCCAGAACTTCCAATGCTATGTTGAATAGGAGTGGTGAGAGAGGGCATCCTTGTCTAGTGCCACTTTTCAAAGGGAGTGCTTCCAGTTTTTGCCCATTCAGCCAGATATTGCCTATGGCTTTGTCATAAATAGCTTTTATTATTTTGAGGTGTGTTCCATTGATACCTAGTTTATTGAGAGTTTTTGTTTTTTTCTCGGTAAGTTATTTGAATTCTTCGTATGTTCTAAATATCAATCCCCTGTCTAATGAATAATTTGCACATATTTTCTCTCATTCTGCAAATTGACTCTTGACTCTCTTGGTTTGTTTGTTTGTTTGTTTGGGATTTGTCCTTGGGGTGCATGGGAGTCCCCAGCCTCCCTTCTCCCTCTTTATCATGGTGGCAAAAGCTGTGACATTGTTCCCAAGGCAAGACACAGTTCTCTGGGGATTTGGCTTTGAGGATGGTGCCAAACTGCAGTTGCTCAGGGCTTGGATACCTGTGAGGCATTACCTGAGTTCCCTCATTCTAGCAACGCCTCTATGCAATCTCTAGGCCATTCCCTATGTTAGTTTCAAAATTTGTATGGGTTGAGACATTCTGCCATAGCTAGCATTCTAAAAGACCATGGTGTAAGTATGGAGCCCTGGGGGTCTCTCTCTTACCCTTTCCCTGCACCCAGAAGCTTATTCTGTATCCCATCCAATCCCACCCTAGCAGGGACTCACTCTCCCCTTACCTGCTTTTGGTGCTTCTCTTCACTTCTCTGTTGAATCCCAGTGTTATCTCCTAGATGATCTATTTGAAATGTGAATATCCAGTTGTCATTTTGGTTCCTCTGAGCGGGAGAGGTTTATACTAGCTGCATCTAGTCAGCAGTTTTGAAACAGCATCCAGATTTGTTTGTTTGTTTTAAGACAGGAAATGCTTGAATATAGTTGCAGAGTAATGTAAAGGAATTTAAAAGGGAAAGAAGTGGCATTTTGAGATAGAGATTGAGTGAGAGGATCACTGGAGAAGCAGGGAAGAGAAGGAATCTAGAAGCCAGGTGGAAGGATCAGCCATAGAAAGGAGGAGGGAACTGTGAATTAGCATTTCAATCATTGTAAAATATTTCTCTCTGGCAATACCATTTGTCTTAAAGTCTATTTTATCTGATACTAAAGTTTTCACTTTAGCTTTTGTATGCATACTGCTCATATGGTATATCTTTTTTCCATCAACGTGAATATCTTTTTCCATCTATGTGTGCCTGTTTATTTGAGGTTTATTTCAAAGTATAGTTGAGTTTTGCCTTTTTATATGCTCTATCAATCTCTATCTTTAACTAGTGTATTTAGAACATAACCATTTAATATAATTATTGATATGGTTTGGTTTAGGTCTACCATTTTATTATTTCTTTTTTATATGTTCCCACTGACTTTATTCCTTTGTTCTCCTTTTCCTGCATTATTTGGGATTTTGAATATCTTTAGTGTTCCATTTTAACTTATTTGTTGACATTCTATCTATAAACTTTGTTTGATATAATATAATCTACAGTTGCTCAAAACCACAGAAGATAGTGTTGTTGTTTTTGCTTTAAAGAGTTATACATATTTTAAAGTATTTAAGAGTTAAAAGAAATCTTTTCTATTTAGTCAGATATATTTACCACTTCTGTTGTTCTTTCTTCATGCCTGATAACACACATTTCCCTCTGATATTATGCCTCTTCTCCCAAAGAAACTTTTAAAAATTTTCTTATACACTGTACTAACAACAAATTATCTTAATTTACCTTTATTTGAGTATATCTTTATCAGTTTTAAAATTTATAAATACTTTAATCTGTAGTTTTGTAACAGAAACATTATCTCTAAATATTGTAGTCTCAATTTATTTTAAACTTAAATAAATAGAATCATATGTGTTAAATTTTTGGCATATTTCACTCAATATTATGTTTCTTTTATTTATCCAGTTGTTCATTTTATCATCTAGCATTCCATTAATAAATGTATAGCATTTATTAATTCATTCACTATTGACAGATATTAGAGTTCTTTCCAATTTGAGGCTATTATGAATAATACTGCTTTGAACATTTTTGTACACATTTATTTGTGCTCATATATATGTATTTATGTTGGGTATATACCTATGAGTGGAATTTCTGGATCATAAGGTATGCATATTTTGAACACTAGTATATAATATCTAATAATTATCTAAAGCATTTATACTAATTTACATTCCCACCAGCAATGTAGAGAATTTGGATTACTTCATATCCTCAACAACGCTTGGATTGTTAAGAATATGAAGCAACCTAAATTGTCAGTAACATATTCTAAATAACACTTGATATTGTCACCCTAGATTCAGCTTATTCCATTAGGTATGAAGTGTTATCTCGTTTATTTTCATTAATAAATTTAGTTCTTAGAGCAGTTTTAGGTTCACAGTAAAATTGAGTGGAAAGAACATCTAGTTCTTATATACTTCCTGTCCCCACATATGCACAACTCCCCCTCCACTACCAACATATAGCATTGAATGCATATATTAGAAAAGAAGTTTCTTCTGCTGTATTTAATGCTATAAATTTCTCTCTCAGCACCTCATCCCACAAATTTTGATAATTTGTATTTTTATTTTCATTTAATTAAAAATTTTTCGAAATTTCTCTCCAGATTTATTCTTTGTGTTCCATTCTTATCCAGTTGATTGATGGTGCTATTGAGTTCAATCATGTTTTTACTGATTTTTTTCCTGCTAGATCTGTGCATTTCTATTACAGTATAAAAGTCTCCAAATATAATGGTAGTTTTATCAATTTCTCTTACATTTCTATCAGTTTTGCCTCATGTATTTTGATGTTCTGTTGTTGGTCACATACCCATTAAGGATTGTTATGTCTTCTCAGAGTATTAACCTGCTTATCATTATCTGTTGCCTCTCTTTTTCTTTGGTAATTTTTTCGGCTCCAAATTAACATAGCTACTCCCACTTTATTTTTGTTAGTGTTAGTATGGTAAATATTTTTCCATTCTTTTATTTTAATGTGCATATGTCTTCACATTTGAAATGAGTTTCTCATAAACAACATATAGTGGATCCCTGCTTTTCTTATCCACTCTAGGGATCTTTATTGGTAACTTTGTTCCTTCTTTTTCTTCTGTACCTTTTCTTCTTTTTATGATTTTCATTGAGCATTTTAGATGATTCCATTTTCTTGCTTTTCTTAATATATCAATTATACTTATTTTTAAACTTCCTTTAGTGGTTTCCTTAGAGTTTGCAATAAATATTTACAACTAATTCAAGTCACTTTCAAATAAAATTATATCACTTCGCAGGTAGTACAGGTATCTTATACTAGCAAAATATTTCTAATTTCTCTCTCTCATTGCTTGTATAATTACTGTCATTCATTTTACTTATACATAAACATGAATGTGTTCACATATATATGTGTTTGTGTGTTTGTGTGTGGGTATGTGTTTGTGTGCCTATATAACTTGCGACAAATTCCTTCAATTTTTGTCTGAGAAAGTCCTTTTTGTCAACTTAAAGGAAAGTTTCACAGGGTACATAATTCCAGATTGGTGAGTTTTTTTCTCTGAACATTTTAAATATTTTACTCTAATCTCTTCTTGCTTGTATAACTTCTGAGGGGAAGTTGAATGTAATTCTTGTCTTTGCTCTGCTAAAGACAGTTTCTCCTGAGACCTTTTGCAATATTTTTTCATTATCTTTGATTTTTCTGTAGTTTGAATATTATGTGCCCAGGTGTATTTATTTTTGGAGAGTGGGGTACGGGTGCTTATCCTGCTTGATATTTTCTGAGCTTCCTAGATCTATGGTTTTGTGTCTGGCATTAATTTAGGAAAATTCTCAGTCATTATTATGTTAAATATTGCTTCTGTTCTTTTCTCTCTTTCTTGTCTTCCTAATATACTCATTATTCACATAGTAAACCTTTTTTGTTGTCCCACAGTTTTTGGATATTCTAGGGTTTTTTTTTTTTCTGTCTCTTTTCTCTTTGTTTTTCAGTTTGGGAAGTTCTATTATCATATTCTCAAGCTCAGCAATTTTTTCCTCAGCCATGTCCCATCTACTAATCAGCTCATCAAAGGGAATTTTTAATTTCTGCTACTGTTTTTTATCTCTACCATTTCTTTTTTATTTTTTTCTTAGAATTTCCATCTCTCTGTTACCCAAGCTAAAGTACAGTGGTGCAATCTCAGCTCACTGTAACCTCTCCCTTCCAATTTCAAGTGATTCTCATGCTTCAGCTTCCTGAATAGCTGGGATTACAGGCACATGCCACCACACCTGGCTAATTTTTTATATTTTTAGTAGAGTCGAAGTTTTGCCATGTTAGCCAGGCTGGTCTTGAATGGACCTCAAATGATCTACCCACCTCAGCCTCTCAAAGTACTGAGATTACAGGTATGAGCCACCGCGCCCATTTTCTCTGCTCACATTATTTATCTATTATTGCATATTGTTATTAAGTTCTTAGCATATTAATTACAGATTTTTTAAAATTTTGGTCAGATAATGTCAACATTACTGTTATGCCTAACTCTGATTCAGATGCTTATTCCATCTCTTTAAACTCTGTTGCGGGGGTACTTTTTAGTGTGCATTATAATCTTTTGTTGAAAGGTAGACATGATATACTAGGTGAAAGGAACTCTGGTAAATAGGCCTTTAGTAATATGTTGGTAACACGTGTTGGGAGGGGAAGTATATATCTGTTCTCATGCTGCTAATAAAGACATACCCAAGACTGGGTAATTTATAAAGGAAAGAGGTTTAATAGATTCACAGTTCCAAAGGGCTGAGGAGGCCTCACAATCATGGCAGAAGGCAAAGGAAAGGCAAAGTCATGTCTCACATGGCAGCAGGTAAGAAAGCTTGTGCAGGGGAACTCCCATTTATAAAACCATTAGATCTTGAGAGACTTACTCACTACCATGAGAACAGTATGAGGGAAACTGCCCTCATGATTCAATTATCTCCACCTGGCCCTGCCCTTCACACGTGGGGATTATTATAATTCAAGGTGAGATTTGGGTGGAGACGCAGCCAAACCATATCAGGAAGCATTTTATAGTCCTATGATAAGGTGTCAGTCTTTTGGTAAGCCTTTGCCCCTGGATTGTGAGCTTCATCAGTACTTCACAGTTTTTACCCTGCTAGATGAGATATGATGGCTAGAAGAAGCCCAACTTGGGTATTTTCCTTCTCCCATGTGTAAAGCTAAAGGGAGTTGAAGTTGGGTATTTCCTTTCCCGGCGTGGAAGGCTACAGCTGGCTGGAGCTGGGTATTTTCCTTACGGAAGGGAGGTTTAGGCTCTGAAGAAAACCCAGCAGAGCAGGCTGTGGTAAAATAATTTCTCCTGAGGACAAGTTTTGCTAAAACCAGAATGCTCAAGTATATTTCAAAATGTTTTTTTTTCTCCTCGTCCTATTAGAAGTATGAGAGGATTTTTCTCCAATATTTACTGTAAGGACCTGGTAGAGTTCCTGGAGGTACAACTCACAAAATCATGAAGGCCTCCTTATAACTGGGTCCCCTGGAGTTCTCAACTCAGACTTTTTCACAGTGAGCTTCCAAGCAATTCATGAAATACAATTCAAGTTTTCATATCCTGGCACTGACTGGTTCCCTCAGAGATTTCTGCTCATGGGTTTCTACTCCAATAAATTGTGATTATGGGTATTTACCTGTCTGTCTCTCCAGTTTGGGAAGCAGCATTTTTCTGTGTCCTCACTTCCCTGATATCTAAGAAATGTTGTTGATTTTTCCGTTTGTTTAGCTTTTACTTGTCAGAATGAAGCTGGAATAGATACCAGAAGTTTCCTATTTTACCAGTATCATTGAAGGATATTTTCACTGGTTGTAAAAGTCTAGGTTGACTGTTTTTTTCTTTCAGCACTTTAAAGATGCTATCCTACTGTCTTCTGATCTCCCAGATTTTAATGAGCAACCTGCCGTCATTCCCTTTGTATGTATGAAATTTACCCTTTAAGGAAAAAAAGGATACTTATAAGATTAAAAGAAAATATTTAGTTTCCTACATTTTTAGTATTATTTGTTTAAATTTGATTTTTTAATTTATCTTGTTTGTTGGTCTGCTGAGCTTCTTATGTATGTACATTTTCATCTTTCACAAATTTGGAAAACTCCAAGCCATTATTTTTCAAATATATTTTTACTATCCCATTCTCTGTCTCCTCTCTTTCTGAAATTCATACTGCATGTACATTAGACCTTTTTATGCTGTCACACGTGTTTATTTTTTCTCTCTGTTCTTCAGATTTGATCAAATTACCTGTCTTCAAGTCACTTCATCACCTACATTCTGCCATTGAGCACAGTCAGTGAATTTTTTATTTTTAGGGAAACTACTTTTTAAATTCTAACCTTCCCATTTAGTTAGTTTCTTTTCTGTTATGACAAATTATCTTAATTCATTTCAAATATGTTTTTCTTTCTTCATATTACAACCTACTTGTAATAACTATTAAAATCTTTGATAATTCCAGCATCTGGGTTATCTAGGACATCTGTTGCTTTTTCTCTGTTGATAATTGTCCATGTTTTCCTGGTTTTATGCTGAATAATTTTGAATCGTATCCTGGACATAATGAATGTCACGTTGTATAGACTCTAAGTTCTGTTATAATCCTCTGGAGAATGTTGATTTCTATTTAACAGGCAATCAACATGGCTAGGTTCAGATCACAAATTCTGTCTCACTTTGTTTTTGTAGTGGTTAAAATCCCAGCTCAGTTCCAAAAACACTTAGTACACTTGTTTGAGCTTGTCTCTTGCATCCATAAATAATAAGTGAGCCTGAATCATCTGCAGGTTTTATACAGAATCAGGGGATTGTCTTTTCTAGTTCTCTCGTCTCTGAGATTCTCTCTTCTCTCCAGCCCCCAGAACCTTCTTTGTTGGTTTCTATGGTTGTAAAGATGAGCTTCCTATTGAAGTTGTAACCTATTATGTGTCCACTGCTGATGTGCTGCTCTGTGACTGTGGCTCACCCTTGAAGCAAAGCATAAGAGGAAAAAATGGAAAATATACCTTGTGCATTTACTTTTGACTCTTTTTCTCCTACTTTCGTTTGCTTTTTTTGCAGTCCTCAGGTAGTTTCTTTTCTTTTTGTCAAGATATTTTTGTTATAATTAGTTGGAAATCTGGGTTCTAGTGGGCTCTTCCGATTATTCTGGACATAGAATATTCTTCCTTAATGTTTAAGTCCCTGTTTCTCAAACCGTGGATCATGATCATTTGTGGATCATGAAGTTAGTTCTGTGGATTGTTGATTCACATTCTTAGAGTCAAGTACATTTGAGACTAGTCTAGGTTAGATCTTATTGCATCACGTGTAAGAAAAGTAAGTTATTTTATAAAATATAAAATTTTTACTTGTTTTTTTCCAATAACTATTTGTTGAATACCTGCTCTGCTAAAGACTGTTAGATTGTGAGAAATATAGCAGTGAAAATAATATGCAAACATGCACACTTTTTAAAAAATGAGCTGGAAAATAAAAAAATGTTTAAATTAGTACAACATATAGCGTGTTGGAGTAATAAGGGGAAAATAGTACTCCAAACCTGTCTAGTCTCATGAAGAGGGATTCTGTGGGAAATGTTGGGATGCAATAGTAAAGAAAACTGTTACCTCCTGAAATTCTTTACTCTGTTGATGTCCACATGGTGATAGTTGTACTATACAAAAATAAACAGAAATCTAATTTTTCTAGGCAGTGATTAGCAGCAATATGAATGGTGGACCAAATTAGAACAAGAGCAAACAGAAAATTGGCTACAGTGAGGGTTGTCTCCAGAGCTTCCATAAACAAACCTCTTTTTTTTTTTTTAACAAACCTCTTTCCCCCCAAAACGTGATGAAGGTGATGGTTTTATACTGTGATGATGAAGATGGAGGTTTTTGTCACAGCATAGAATGGAAAGTTAGAATCATTATTGTTAAAAATTCTACCACCCCACGGTCAGGAATTCTCTACTGGGCACATTTATTTTTAGGATGCAGGCCCCTGACATAGTGTCTGGCCTATCTTTTCCCTCTCTCTCTTCTCTTTTCTGCTGCTCTCTATCCTCACATTCCTGTTTGTTTATACAAGACAAGGTCAGTTTTCCTTTCTTCCACTTCTTGCCCCAGAGTTAATGGTACATCAGCATGAGAGCCCCTTCTATAGCCACCTATCATTCTATTCTCCCTTAGTAACAAAGCCTATTTGTTCCTTTATATTTGGGGACAGGTAAAATTTGTGGTCTTGGTTTGCTACTGGGATTCCTCCTATATAACTCCTGCATTTGGGAAAGGAGTAAAGCTAGGTCCTCTGTTCTCATATCCAGGTAGCACCCAGTAGTTAAGGCAGGAGGTATGAGGGCATGTTTTTCTCTCTTCAAATGCCTCTGACTACTTATTGTACAGCTAATATCTAAGTAGATAAAAGAATTATGCATAGCCATACATAAAAATATATATACTCACACATGCTTTTTTCCTATTACATATTTTGTTACTGACATGCTTTTTTTTTAAGAGAAATATTACTTACTTAGTTTTGATATGACGTTAGTATTGAAATGGAAGCTACAGCACAGATTCCCATTCCATGCATATAGCTGAGATCATTAGCTATACAGCTAACTGCAACACTCTACCCCCACCTTCAAAATCTTTCTCAACACAGTCCTAAGGAAGCCCCAGTCAGCATTGAAACAGGAAAGGAATTGTGTGTGTCCTCTCTACTTTTGGTTAATAGATAAAACTTTCCCAGAAAGCTGTGTTTTTGCCAATTTTTACAAATAAAGTTACATTCCTAGAAGATAATAGCTGAGTAAGAAAGCAGTAGAACATTGAGGCACTTTTCTACAGCAATGTCAATTCTAACTCTTTAAGAATTTTCTAGGTACCATTTTAAGCCATAGAGAAAATTAACTGAACATATGTAGCTAAAGAAAAGGTGCATTTGTACAAAAACAAAGACTCTTTTTGAAGAGCAAATATTTCTTTCTAGTTTGCTTATTTTTAAAATGCAGATTTAGAAGCAATTTAGTAAATCTGTCTGTGAATTATAATTAACTTTAGACAGAAATCATTTGTTTTCTTTGAAAGAGGCAGATAAACTCAAGGGCAAGGAGATAGGTTCAAATCTTAATCCCAGAGTTAAGTGAGGCAGAAATAGACCCCATATGTGATGCCAACTATAAATATGTGCTACGTTGTTTAAATTGCTGACCACAGTGCAACATTGCTATTTTGCGGTAACAAAATCTTACACATTTACTTATGGTTTTGACTACACAGAGATTTTTCTGAATATAATCATTTTAATTCAATATGCCCATTATGTAAAATTAAGGTAAGTTAGAATTTATACACCACAAGAACCAAGCCTGATGAATGTAGTTTCCTATTCAATCAAAGTTTGTTCAAATATGAGTGTTAGTGAAAGTTCTTAAAAAAAATAATATCACTATGCAGTGAAATGGATGGATTGAAGCAGAAATTAAAATTCTGATTACAAGAGAAATGGTTGTGTTCTAGAACGTCTACCCTACTTACAGTTCTTGAAGCGATATTCTGCTGGTCACAACTTCTGCTGAGTGAGTAATGGACCCTATGCTTCTACATCTCTAGCCCATAGATTGTTAAAGCGGCCATTCTGAACCATGAGTAAGATAAGTAATCAAGGGAAATGTTGAGAGAGAGAGAGGGAGTGAGAGAAAGAGAACAGAAGCATAGAGAAAAGCAGAGATGACTGAGCAGTATCTAAAATAGAAAGAGTAGTTGTATCTCTCTGCCCATCAGGGAATCTGAGGTCATTGAATTTTTTTCTGGGGACATTCCTCAAGGATAAGGTTTCAAAATTATGCCTGTGCAAAAGCAGATCTCTGCTTGCCAGTGGACCAGGTTCAAGCATTTCTTGTCATTGGGGACTAGACTGACCACATCAGACTAGGTGTTAAATGCTGCAAGAAGATAGACAAGGTAGCTGGTCAGAAGAAGGAACATATGTCAAAAGTTACTCCTTTCTCCTGTTCTGGATTCTAATCACCTGTGGCCCCTTAGACATTGCTTCATCAGATGTGCATCTCCCCACTCAATGTTTTCATTCAGCCTAAATACATCACTAAATCTCTCCCATCTTAACTCTCTCAACACTTCATCTTCTTGTAGCTAAAAAATAAGACCTTATTTTTTTTTCTTTCCCTCCTCAGTTAAGCATTTGGAAAGACTACAGATGTATCTGTATATATATGTATATATATATATATATTTTTTGAGACAGAATCTCACTCTCACCCAGGCACGATCTGCAACCTCAGCTTCCTGGCTTCACGCAGTTCTTCTGCCTCAGCCTCCCGATTATCTGGGACTGCAGGCATGAGCCACCATGCCTGGCTAAGTGTTTGTATTATTAGTAGAGATGGTCACCATGTTAGCCAGGATGGCCTCAATCTCCTGACCTTATGATCCACTCGGCTCAGCCTCCTAAAGTGGTGGGATTACAGGTGTGAGCAACTGCGCCCAGCCGATATATCTGTATTTTCACACCTCTCATTTGTCCCTCTGTCTACTGCAATGTGGCTTCCACCCTCATTCTACCATGTTCCTTTCACCCTGCCCTTGATCATCAAATTGCAAAGTACAATATCTTTTAAAACCTGAACAGAATATTCTCCACTTACCCTACCAGGTCTTCTCTCTACTCTTTTCCACTCTGCTTCTTGATCAGAGAAGCTGACCTAAATGAATTACATCAATAACTTTTTTCCTCTGACATCCAGTTGGGTTTTGTCAATGGGAGGCACCAAAGAGGCCAGAGTATGAAAGGTATTCACCCAGCTCCCTTCCTGCCATCCCATGGTTTGGCTACAACTGTATTTTTCTACTCATGATCACATCCTATGTCAGGAGGTTCTTGGCTCTCTTCTATAGCTCTCTCTCTCTTCTCTCTCTCTCTCTCTCTCTCTTAAGGCCCTCTTGGTCTCTCATATGACTAGTGCCATGTCTTCTTACTTGGGCTCCATGGCTCTTGCTTTATTCCTTCCCAAGGTACTCTTAAAATAGCCTTCTGGGTAATTTTTATAAATCACTTCTCTACTTGAAATAATTTAGTGGATCTCATTTGTACAAACTTCTTGATAAGCTCCACACCTAACTTTCAAGCTTTTCATCTTTTACTTGCAACATGCGCTTCATACTAAGAACTTGGCATTACTGAGAATAAACCTTGCTATTCCCTCTGTTAGAATTTGCTTTCCAGCTTAATTTCTCAAACTTCTTTACATCATCCAAGACTTAACCTAAAAGTGATCTTCTCACTGATGTCTTTTCTTATTTTTTAACTTTCCGCCCATTCTATTCTTAGACGGTACTTTGTAAATATTTAAATTATACTTCTAAATGAATTGTGTTGTAATTAGTTACTTACTTATCTGCCTCATCCAAGAGACTTTAAAACCCTTGAAGATATAGGTATCTTATCTTTACTTAGTTTGGTACCTTTAATGTCTAGCACCATGTCTGGTGTATAAGTGGAATTCAATAAATGATTAATAAATGAGTTTATCGTTTTAGTTCTTGCTATTGTTAGCCAGGATTACCATAGACATTGTTTTGTGAGTTAAATTGTGTACTCCTACCCCAAATTTATAGACTGAAGTTTGATTCTCCAGTACCTCAAATGTGAAATTATTTGGAAATTGAGTCTTTACAGAAATAATCAAATTGAAATGGGGGTCATCAGGGCACAATATAATCCAATATGACTGGTGTCCTCATAAAAAGAGGAAATTTGGGCACAGAGAGGCATGCATAGAGGGAAGATGATGTGAAGAAATATAGAAATAAGACAGTCATCTGCAAGCCAAAGAGAGAGGTTTGGAACAAATCCTTCCCTCACAGTCCTCATAAGGAACCAAATCTGCCAACATCTTGATTGCAGATTTCTAGTCTCTAGACCTGTAAGACAACACATTTCTGTCTTTTAAGCCACACAGAAATACTTTGTGATACTTTATTTTGGCAGCCCTAGCAAAAAAAAAAAAAAAAAAATACACATTGCAATTTAACAATAATTTTTTACATTAAAATAAATTTGTCATTTTCATTAAATCTTTACTTAAATCACTTCTCTGGACTCTGGGTAACTAGCAATAGGCCTCGTGTTGGCAATATTTTACCATTAAATTTATTTCTCCTAATATCTTTCCAGTTTAGTGAGTCAAAATACAACTACCTATGTACTTTTGTCATATTCTGTTAATACTTTCAGTGGATCTTGAAAATATCTCATTAAATTAAAATTTGCAATTATGCTACTAGGCATTTATTTTGCATTTTCTCTGGCTCTGCTAATTTTTTTACCACATATTTCCTCTTTTCCTCTTAAATATTTCCTTTCCAGTTAAGTTAGTCAGTTAAAGACCCCTATAAACATTTTCTGTCTGAATTTTTAAACCTTATCATTCATTCATTTCTCAGACATTGACTGAGAACCTATAGAGTTCAACAAATTGTCTTAAATACTGAGGGTGGTAAAGGATGTGGCCATCAAATAGTCTCTGATCACAAGAGGCATGTAATCCAGAATAAAGGATAAAATGTGTATAGGTCTTGAAATAATGACACACGAGTCCAAAGATGTTTGTCACCAAATACCTGCATATAATTTATCACTGACCTCATTGCTAAAGGGGATGTAATAATGCAAGCATCATGGGATATTTTGATAACTAAATGAAATAATGTATCACAGAGAGTAGCATTGAGGACTGAGTGTTTTTTAGCTCTGTGTGTTTGTTTAGCCTTTCTTCCCTGCTCTGTGATTTATGTTCACACACCAATCTTGCAATACTCACAATTCAAATGATACCTCAGCAAAATATTACATGCCATGGACTTTTAAGTCTGCTTCAAAACCCTCAGATGACAGGGTTTATCCTATACAGATGGATATCATTTAAGCAGTTTTCAGAGAAAGGGCAAAATATATCTGCTTGAATTAGAATACACTGTGTAAAAAAAAATTAAAAGCCTGTGCTCTGTCAATAGAAAAACAAAGCCTGGATGACAGCACATCTGTTTATAGCATGATTTACTGGATATTTTAAGCCCACTGTTGAGAAGTGCTCAGAAAAATTCCTTTCAAACTAGTACTGCTCATTGACAAATGCACCCGGTTACTTAAGAGCTCTGATGGAGACTTTCAAGGAGATGGATGTTGTTTTCATGCCTGCTAATACAACACCCATTCCACAACCCATGGATCAATGAGTCACTTTGATTTTCAAGTCTGATTATTTAAGAAATACATTTTAAAAGGCTAGAGGTGCCATAGATAGTGATTCCTCTGATGGATCTAGCAAAGTCAGTTGAACCTGCTGGAAAGGATTCACCATTCTAGATGTCATTTAAAACATTTGTAATTCATAGGAGGAGGTCAAAATATCAATATTAACAGGAATTTGAAAGAAGTGTATTCAACCTTCATAAATAACTTTGAGGAGTTCAAGACTTCAGTGGAAAAAGTAACTGTATATGTGGTGGAAATAGTAAGAGAACTAGAATTAGAACTGTAACCTGAAGATGTAACTAAATTGCTGTAATCTTACAATAAAATTTTAACAGATGAAGAGTTGCTTCTTATAGATGAGCAAAGAAAGTGGTTTCTTGAGATGGAATCTACTCCTGTTGAACATGCTGTGAACATTATTTAAATGACAACAAAGTATTTAGCATATTCCATAAAACTGATAAAGCAGTGGCAAGGTTCGGGAGGAATGACTCAGATTCTGAACGTTCTACTGTGAGTAAAATGCTATCAACCAGTGTCACATGCTACAGAGAAATATTTCATGATGCAGCTAGCTTCATCATTGTCTTCTTTTAAGAAATTGCCTCAGCCACCCCAGCCTTCAGCAACCACCACCAGATCAGCCAGCAGCCATCAACATCAAGCAAGACCCTTCACCTGCCAAAAGATTACAACCTGCTAAAGACTCAGAAGATTGTTAGTATTTTTTAACAATAAAATATTTTTAACTGAGGTATATAAATGTTTTGACATAATGTTATTGCACACTTAAGAGAATATAGTATAGTGTAAACATAACTTTTATATGTACTGGGAAACCAAAACATTTGTGTGGCTGGCTTTATTGCAATATTCACTTTATTGCAGTGATCAGGAACCAAACTTAAGATATCCCTGAAGTATGCCTGTATGTATCTTTACATACTTAAATAACTTTTCTGGGAGAGAGAACTTCGGCAGATTCCCAGAAGGCCTAACAACAACTGATCTGTGGTAACATCATTTCTGTAGGCATATTGTGGCTTGATATAATGCAATGTCAAGATATGACAAGTAGCGCTGAATAA
The DNA here is from genome assembly GCF_009761245.1 of Sapajus apella. NCBI lineage: Eukaryota > Metazoa > Chordata > Mammalia > Primates > Cebidae > Sapajus > Sapajus apella. The sequence continues at coordinate 7,725,626 of NW_022437006.1, forward strand.
GAAATTGGCTGTCTTATGAGGTTCCTGGCTTACTGAAAAGAGTTTTCTAAGAAAAAAAAATGCCAAAATGTGAACATTATGTTATTAGATATGCTTGCATTGAAAGATAGTTAGATTAGAAACTGCTAAAATCTTTTCCATCTCAAGTTCTAGGTTTAGATTTAATAGTATTATATATTTAGAAATATGTTTACATTTAAGCCAAAATTAACAAATTAAGTCAAGGACTTCAGGGAGTAAAATACATATTTTATAATTTCCATTTAATTTTAGTGATATGTTTAAGCAGAATGATGTATGAATTAGTTTTTTAAAGATAACTGGTTTCTAAAAGAATGTGTTTTTTGAAAAATCATTTCTGATTCCTTAAAGAATGAAAAATATTAATGACCGAGGTTCGTTCAATGGGTTTGGAGGAAATCTACTCGTGATACATTTAAATCAATTTGGAGGAGGCTGACTAATGTTTTCATACTTTCTGTATAGCCTAGAAGCTTAAAAAGCATACCTGTGACTCTCCTAGCCTCTGATAAATCATGTCTGGTAAGACACTCTTGTAGGAAGAATAAAAAACTCATCACCCACAATACCCACAAGTATGAATCTGGAGCCTAGGGATGCTGAGAGTTGTCATTGTGTTAGGATCCCAAGTGCTATTTACACATGACTCCAATGGATCTTCCAAAGAGCTTTTTGCCTTTGTGTTAGTGCAGAAGGTATATTTTAGGAGAAGGCTTGAGGAGGGGTAATAGTGGGAATGAAAAAAAGTATGAACCATCTGTTAGTTTCCCTTACATAAAGTCTCACCACCCTTCTTCATAAATCATTTCCAGGGGCTCTGATTCTTTTTCTTCTTCCCTGCCACTCTGCCGATGCTTAAGGTTCTGTCACTCTCCTAGTTTAACATTTGAAAAAGACTGGTGCAGTATTCAAGCTGTAATGCTGACTTTATTCACTATGCTTTAAACAAATGCAGTACAGCTCTTTTAAATGACCTCATTGGGCAGATATAGACCTTTATTAAAAAAACTCTCTGTTCTGTGTTTGCCAAAATATAGAAATTAATAAAATAATCCTTCAAGTAATTAAAAATGTTGGTAGTCATCTTTAAATTTTGGCTTTTAGCAGTTAAAAGATTTTATCAAAGAAATTGTATTGGCTTTCCCCAGTTCATAAAACAAAAGCTGAGCATCTCTGTTTAAAATAGCCCTAAAACTGAATCTTACCCACTTCACCTCCACAGAGACCTGCCTTTAAATCACCCATTAGTTCCAGAGGCAACTCTGTGACTAGTAGATGAGAAAGACATGCAAATAACTAATATAATACAAAGCAGAAATCAAGAATATAGACAAAGAAAATATTAAGTTCTGTTAGGGTATTACAACAGACATCGCAGAAGAATTAGCATTTGCATTGCACATTGAAAAATCAGCAGGGTTTTGACAAAAAATATAGAAGAAAAAGAAAGGAAGAGTGTAAGTAAAGGAAAAGCTGGAACAAAATTCACAGAATCTTGGAAGTAGAGGTGTATTTTCAGAACAAGTTACAAAATGTGGACTCTTGGCCTTTGTTTCCTTAGAAGTCATTATTTATCCTTCACTCGGGAGTGATTGTTTGGCTATGAATGTTGTAGCACTGCACAGAGTAGGTTCACAGGCTGTAGAGAAGGCATTATCTCTGCTTTAAATAAGCTTGCTGGCCAAATAGGAAGATGAAACGAGGATATTATATATAGATAATGTTAATATAAATGCACCAGCCTTTCTTACTGAATTGCATATCATTCAGAGGTAAAGTTATATTACATCCCTTATTTGTGTTGACCATTTTTTTTTCCTTAGTATTTCTTTTGTTATAGTCACTGAAATCCCAGATTAATAGATCAAGGAAAATAAAAGGTATTTCCAGTTCACAAACCATTCTGGAGCTTTTTGCCTATACTAGAAAATAAAGGAGTTGGATAAGCAGCCCATGAATATCCTTTCAAGTTATAACATGTTTTGATTGTATATACATAAATATAAACAGCACATAAGCTTTCTGTCTGTTTCTTTTTCTCTCCTTTCTTCACTCCCCCTTATCATCTCTTTCTCTGTCTCTCTCTTTTTCTCTCTTATACATATACAATAAAAATAATATATACATTTTTAGCAACAAAAATTACTTAATCCTCAGGTTACACTGACATTTTTATACAGAGGCATTTTGTCTTTAAGTGAATATTCTTATATTTGCATACATCATCTAATAAATATAAAAACATATGGCATGAACATATGTGTGTTATCATTATACCTATATGCTGAGGTAATGAAGAGTTGTTCATATAAAATGGTTAATGCCAAACGTGAGTCGGCATCACTCTTCAACTTGAAAAGTGTATCAGAGAGTGCTCAGAGAGAATGAGTTCCAGTACATTATTTATTTCGGTAATATTCCTAAAGCTCATCAGAACTCTCCTTGCCTCCAGGATTTAAGGTCAAAGCAGCAGTTAGGTCAAGTCTAGGGACTTCATGCTAATGGACATCGATCACCCCTTAACGCTTCCTTGGTCCTCACAGAAGAATGAGATCAATTCTTACCTCTCTTGAAGAAGTTCATCTGTAATGATCCTGAACCCAGAGGTCTTGAAGGCTCTGTAGGACTTTCAAGACTGATTTCAGGGAAGCTGAGGATGTTTATTCTTTCTCCTTTTTTAAAAAAATTATACTTTAAATTTTGGGATACATGTGCAGAACATGCAGGTTTGTTACATAGGTATACATGCACCATGGTAGATTGCTGCACCCATCAACCCGTCATCTACATTAGATATTTCTCCTTATGCTATCCCTCTCCTTGCTCCCCACCCCCCAACAGGTCCCAGTGTGTGATGTTCCCCTCCCTGGGTCCATACGTTCTCATTGTTCAACTCCAATTTATGAGTGAGAACATGCAGTGTTTGGTTTTCTGTTCCTGGGTTAGTTTGTTGAGAATGATGGTTTCCAGCTTCATCCATGTCCCTGCAAAGGACATGAACTCATCCTTTTTTATGGCTGCATAGTATTCCATGGTGTATATATGCCACATTTTCTTTATCCAGTCTATCATTGATGGGCATTTGGGATGGCTCCAAGTCTTTGCTACTGTGAATAGTGCCACAATAAGCATACATGTGCATGTGTCTTTATAGTAGAATGATTTGTAATCCTTTGGGTACATACCCAGTAATAGGATTGCTGGGTCAAATGGTATTTCTGGTTCTAGATCTTTGAAGAATCACCACACTGTCTTCCACAATGGTTGAACTAATTTACACTCCCACCAACAGTGTAAAAGCATTTCTATTTCTCCATATCCTCTCCAGCATGTTATTTCCTGACTTTTAAATGATCACCATTCTAACTGGCATGAGATGGTATTTTGCTGTAGTTTTGATTTGCCTTTTTCTAATGACCAGTGATGATGAGCACTTTTTCATATGTTTGTTGACTGCATAAATGTCTTCTTTTGAGAAGTGTCTGTTCATATCCTTCACCCTCTTTTTGATGGGGTTGTTTTTTTCTTGTAAATTTGTTTCAGTTTCTTGTAGATTCTGGATATTTACCCTTTGTCAGATGGATAGGTTGCAAAGATGTTCTCCCGCTTTGTAGGTAGCCTGTTCACTCTGATGACACATTATTTTGCTGTACAGTAGCTCTTTAGTTTCATTTGATCGCATTTGTCAATTTTGGCTTTTGTTGCAATTGCTTTTTGGTGTTTTAGTCATTAAGTCTTTGCCCATTGCTATGTCCTGAATGGTATTGGCTAGGTTTTCTTCTAGGGTTTTTATGGTTTTAGCCTTTAATCCATCTTGAGTTAATTTTTATATAAGGTATAAGGAAAGGGTCCAGTCTCAGTTTTCTGCCTCTGGCTGGCCAGTTTTCCCAACACCATTTATTAAATAGGAAATCCTTTCCCCATTGCTTGTTTTTGGCAGGTTTGTCAAACATCAGATACTTGTAGATGTGTTATGTTATTTCAGAGGCCTCTGTTCTGTTCCATTGATCTATATATCTGTTTGGTACCAGTACTATCCTGTTTTAGTTACTGTAGCCTAGTGGTATAGTTTGAAGTCAGGTAGCATGATGCTTCCTGAAGCTGTGGACTTTTAGAACTAATATTAACTCAGGCTTCAGGCAGACCCTAAAAAACAACTTCCACTCAGAACTCCATCAGTCCTAATCCTCACTCTCCTACTTGACTAGACTCCCAGGACTCAGCAGACAGTTCTGTTACATATTGATCCTTAATGCAGAATGTTTGAAAGGAAGGTAAGAGCTGAACTATGCAGATGTTTGTGGAAATGCTGATCTAGCCCATGAATCAGACTATAGAAAGTCCTGAAAAACTGGCAAAGCACAGGGAATAATCAGCTTAATCCATACAAAGAGAATCTCAAATAATTTTTTATTGCATATAAGGATATTTATCTTCTCTCAAATGTTAATTCATTAAAACTATTTGGATAGTAATAATAATAAATAAATAATTTTGGCTAAATTAGTACAGTTGACTATTATACAATGAGTCCTTACAGAAAGACACAGGACAATGTTTATAGAAAATTATATGAACTTCAAAACAACTTATTTTAACAACTACACTTCAGAAAAGAAGAAATCATATGGAAACCTTCAACTCAGTAAATCTTGGTAGTCAAAATACTTGCAGATATCTTAAATGTTCTGATTTTTTTTTGACAGTTTTAACAAACTTTGCCTTGTGTTTTGTCATCTAACACATTGGTAATAATATATTTTCCTGGATAAATATTTAATTGCACTAGAGCAAAACAAAGAGAGCCTTTCTAATGAAACAAGCCACATTGTAAACATACTCTTTAAATTAAACTAAGAAATTTCAGAGTTGTTGGATTAAACTAGCCTTTAATTATATCAGAACTATCAGTTCTGGGATCATTAAATTATAAGTTGTCAACATTTCCTTTTAACAACTTACATTTAGTAATTAATAATTTGATGAAAAAATTTTACTTTCAGCTAAGGCTGAAATATGGAATGGATATAATTTAATTATGAAACTAGGAATAACAACCTCAACTAAGACACAGAGAGCCAAATATTATTATGCAAAAATTCAGCTTTTGTAACTTTTTCAAAGATATCTATTTCAGATTTGTATTTGTTAATTTTAGGTTGTTTGTTACTTGATATAGGCCATTTTCATGTGTCATTCCTATAACATCAAGTTTAATATAACTTCAAAAATAAAATTTTCATGTTGCCTTTAATAGTTTGTACATAGAACTCATGAGTTACGGAGGAAAAATATATTATATATACAGTGATTTTAGAAAGACATGTTAATTTGTTATTTCAAAGTCATAACTGATGAACTGTATATTTGATGAACTAATTGGCCCTGTAGCTTTTGTTTAAAAAAAAAAACACTACCATTTTAAGAAGTCAAATTGATATTTGGAAAGATTACTGTAAATTTTAAAGCAGACCAGTTTTAAACTTTAAATTGCATAATTATTTTAAACTTGTGGCTTTCTAGGAAATATATTTTTAATTTCTTGTGAATATATGAACAAATTAAATAATCTTCTATGGAACAATTAGAGTGAAGTGTTAACTGCATGTTTTAAACTTGTTTTAATAAGAATTTAGATCAAATATTGAATAACAGCAGAATAGAACTATGCCCAAGGCAATGAAAATTATTTTTCATCTTCTCTTCTTTAATGGCATCATGTTAGGGAATCTTATAGTATTATCAAGCACTGTCTTATACAAATATTAACTGTCTTACAGCAATATTTTACTATCTTACAGTATTATTAAGAGAGTATAACTTAAATATCCAAATCTTATAAATTTCATGGTTAATTTTTTTCACATCCAAGTATGATATGTAGTGAAATTTTGTAGTTGAGTTTAAAATAAGACCACTAAAAGTTCTGAAATTATAAAATTAATTCAGATAATTGAGTGAACTGCCCCAAATCATCATAGTCTGTTCCCTATACATGGAAATGAGACATAAATGAAGTTTGGGTCCTCTTCCCAAGGTTTCCCCAATGTTTTTTTGATCATGTAGTTCAACTACTTAGCAATTTGGGGGATTAATTAAAGATAGTAAAGAGAAAGTGCCAGGAAGATATTATAAAATATCCCATGCTAAAAAGATTATGTGGTTTAGGCTTGACAAATGTGAAGTGACATCTGTTGGGCCCTTTTGTAGAAAGGGATAAAGGAATTGGTTCATCAAGAAAAAAAGAGGAGTCTTACCAGGAACCAGTGAGAGAAACAACACATCTTCTAAAAAGGAGCAGGGCTAAGCAAATGATTCACAAGGCTGAGCTCACAGTAGATGAAAGGCCATGTTTTTAATTCATTTTCTGTAGACCACAGATAAGGAATCCTCTAGATCAAAGCCTGGCAACACAATGGGAGCTAGCAAAATACAACTAGGTCTAAAAACAGCTGTCAAGGTTTAATGTGCACAAATGAAATACTTTTGCTGTACTAGATGATCTTTAAAGACTTTCACAGTTCTATTGTATAATATTAAATATGAACTAAAAGGACCTGTATATCTTCGAGTTGGTACTTTCTAATGTGGAAAATAAAAAAAGAGTACTTCACCTAGCAATGAAAAACTGGGCTACAGCAAATGGCTGAGGTATAAGTATTTTAAGTTGTATGAGAATTTTCAATGCTATATCATTTTAAGGCAAGATTCCATGAGTTTTAATGTTTAAAAGTGATAATTTTTGGAGAAAATGTACACTATTTTATTAATTAGGTTAACAGTTATTGACTACATTTTAAGTACCAGGCTCCTATCTTCATAGTATTTTCCTCATTGTGTTCTAATTGTGTTCTCACATGTGTAACAAGTAATTAATAGGGTCACACAGGAGAAAATAGATTTATAACGTTGTTTGGTGAAGACTCATTTGAGTGATCTTCTATAGTGATGGAAGTGTCAGGTTTATGGGTTCCATTATAAGTAGAAGATAAGTGACTTTAAAGAGATAGATCTTCCTTGTTTCGTGAAACTCATATTACTTCTCTTAGGTATATGGATGTTCAGCTAGCCATGCCATTTTTGTTTTGACAATTTTTTTTGAAAAGCTGTCTCACTCAAGTGTAGAAAAATTTGGCCACCTGAGAATATCTGGCCTTTAAGGAGTCCCTAAGAATGCTTTTATAACTGGAGCATTCCTGGACAATATTTGGGAGGAACTGGAGTCCTGGAGATGGATAGACTGTACCTTTGGACTTCCAGCATGAAAAGTCTTAAATACTGCAGCCTGGGGATTGATGAAGAAGGGTTTTTATAGTGCCTGAGAGGCAGAGAGGAGTTACAAACTCATGAGTCTACAGATGCTAGACAGGAATGGGCACTGCAGGGCTTGCCACATCCTAAAGGGACAGTCACTTCATGGCTCCCATTCATGACACGGATTTTTGCCATGAATAAATGTTTTGTCCAGAATTGCCAGATGTTCTGATTTTTGTTTTGTTTTGTTTGCTTTGTCTTGTGAGATGGAGTCTCTCTCTGTTGCCAGGCTGGAGTGCAGTGGCGTGATCTCAGCTTACTGCAACCTTCGCCTCCCAAGTTCAAGCAATTTCCCTGCCTCAGCCTCTGGAGTAGCTGGGACTACAGGCACATGCCACTACACCCAGGTAATTTTTGTATTTTTAGTATAGACAGGATTTCATCATGTTGGCCAGGATGGTCTCGATCTCTTCACTTTGTGATACACCCTCCTCGGCCTCCCAAAGTGCTGGGATTACAGGCATGAGCCACTGCACCTGGCCAATTTTCTGATTTTTTAAGAAAACCAAGAAATCCAAATTTTTATGCAAAAACTTTTTAAGTGAAACCAATGAATCTACAATTTTATTAAAACACTATGAAGATTATACAAAACAAATCTAGTGGGGTGGATTTAGCTCAGAGTGAATCTCCAGTATAAGTGACATACAACTAGAATGTAAGCTCCTGGAGGGAAGGACCTTGTCTTCAATACCCCTAATAATATCTGGTACCTAGAAGGTGCTTAACATAGAGTTTCAATTCACATGTATTTTTATATATGATATATTGATATCTCTAAGCTGCTCACTGATAGGAGAATTGCAGAAGAGTGCTTGGCAGAAGAAAGCCTCTGATTTCAATTTTCAGAGCCCATAAGAGCCTACATTTTGTTTACTTATTTGGGATCCTGGATTCGGGTTCAAGTTCCCTCCCTCAGCCAGAGTTTCCTTCTAACCCTATCTCTGTCCTTACTTTATCAAATTCATTCATACTCTTTCCACAGTTGTGAGAGATGATGGCTTATAGAGTTTTTGGATAACAAATAGGGAGCCTGAAGAGGAGGCAGTCACATGCATTGGGTGAACCCCCTTCCTTAGCTTTCATTGGATTCTAAATTACAGTTAAAAAATCTTTCTCAAATGCTATTCCAGCAAGGTAATCCATGCTTAGTCCATGCTTAGAAGTCTGAATATCAAGTGCTACTTCACCATCTAGCTCAGGATCAGGCAGAAAAAGTGAGCAGGGAAATACCTGGCCAATATCTTACATGGCATCTGTAAAGATTCCCACTCATATACTGTTACACCCTGTCCAAAGGAGGCTAAGCTTACACAAGCCATAATTAAGAATCATGTTTTTGACTAGGCGTGGTGGCTCAAGCCTGTAATCCCAGCACTTTTGGAACCCGAGGCAGGCAGATTATGAGGTCAAGAGATTGAGGCCATCCTGGCCAACATGATGAAACCTGTCTCTACTAAAATTTAAAAAAAAATTAGCTGGGCGTGGTGGCGCACGCCTATAGTCCCTACTCAGGAGGCTGAGGCAGGGGAATCAATTGAACCCAGGAGGCGGGGGTTGCAGTGAGCCCACATTGCACCACTGCACTCCAACCTGGCCACAGAGCGATACTCCGTCTCAAACAAACAAAAATCTTGTTTTCTGGCTCACTGAAAGTGGACTTCACGTTTAATATATGACTATTGATAAAATTCTCATTTTCCATTAAATAAGAAGAATGACTGTAAAGATCATTTAGCTGCATTGAGAATTTCCTGTTAGAATAGTATATAATAAAATGAAAAGGAGAAATCCATTAACTCAGTATTATTATCTCTTATCATCTCAGAAGTCTGTCCTTGGCCTTTTTTTTAAACCTATCACACTATGCACTCTCCCTAAGTCATATTCTTCACTATTTTGGCTTCAATTATTTTCTATACACTCAGGACAACCAAATACTTCAGCTCCCATGCCATAGATAAACACTTACTAGATCACTCTTAACCCCTCACCTATTCACATGGCTCATTTTTGTTCATTCTTCAGAATACAGTTTACTAGCACTTTCTCTGAGGAAACTTCTCTGGCCTTCTAAGACCAGTTGCATTTTGCCCTTTATTTGCTCCTAACAGAGAATTTATCCCATCCTGTGTTTATTTAATTAGTCAATAATTGAATGCTAGGTGCTTGGAGTGTAAAAAATATGTAAATAAAGGCAAATTCTGAGCATGTAGTAGATGCTCAATAAATATGTTAACTCCAGGCTAACATCAATATCGAAATGGGTACCTGATGATGAGTGAGTCCAATAGAATTCTACAATTCTTCTCTAGGACAGTGTTCAGAGAAGTGTGATCTGGCCAGGCATGATGGCTCATGCCTGTAATCCTAGCCTTTTTGGAGGTTGAAGCGGGTGGATCACTTGAGGCCAGGAGTTCAAAACTAGCCTGGCCAGCATGGCTATGCCGTCTCTACTAAAAAATACAAAAATTAGCTAGCTATGGTGGTGCGTGCCTGTAATCTCAGCTACCTGGGAGGCCCAGGCAGGAGAATCACTTGAACCCTGGAGTGCAGAGATCATGCCACTGCACCGTAGCCTGGGTGGCAAAGCCAGACTCAAAAAAAAAAAAAAAAATGCGAGCTATAGACCATCTTCTGAGCTCAACCACAGATCTACTGAATCAGAAATTCTGTAGGTGAAATATGAAGATATGCATTTTTAGAAGCTCCTCCCAATGGTGTTTGATTACCCTGATATTTGAGCCATTTGCCGAAGCCAAGACAATGGCAATGCCAGGCATTTCGTTTGAATCATGATCTTAGCCTACAGCAGGAAATCCAGATAGATAACAGGTTCAGTTACCTCACAAAGGTAGAGAAGGATATTACCAGAGTCCCAACTATGTGTGATGCAGATTCGTGGCAGAGTCCAATATTAAACAACGAAATGACAAACTGTGATGAACTATAGAAATGGTCCCCTAACTTCATAAACAAATAAAGAAGCAGAGTAACTTCATTTATGAGCCTGTGCTGTCTGCCACTCTGCAATGCTTATTCAATACAGCTGTTTTCCTTATGGGAAGGTAAAAGATTTGCTTCCCAGAATGCTAACCATTTGATAAATAGTATAACATAATTAGAAATTTCTTCCAGAAACATAATAATGGTTAGCGATGTCCTAAATGATCCTGTGGGTCTCAGAAAGATAACTTGATAACCACTCTCCAAGACTGGATATTCTGGAGTCCTATGACATTAGTCATTCTTTAAAGACCAGAGAAGGTAAAAGAGTAGGTTAAAATGAGATCAAATGCCCAGTAGTGTCAGAGGCATTTGAACCAGAGAAATTCCATCTTGAATAGGGGCTGGGTAAAATGAGGCTGAGACCTACTGGGCTGCATTCCCAGATGTTACGGCATTATAAGTCACAGGATGAGATAGGAGGTCAACACAAGATACAGGTCATAAAATTCTTGCTGATAAAACAGGCTGTGGTAAAGAAGCCAGGTGAGGCACACCAAAACCAAGATGGCCACAAGAGTGACGTCTGGTCATCCTCACCGCCACATTCCTACCAGCATGTGATAGTATACAAATGCCATGGCAATGTCATGAAGTTACCCTATATGGTCTAAAAAGGGAGGCATGAATAATCCACCCTTTGTTTAGTGTATCATCAAGAAATAACCATAAATGTGGGCAACCAGCAGCCCTTGGTACTGCTCTGTCTATGAAGTAGCCATTCTTTTATACCTTTACTTTCTAAATACACTTGCTTTCACCAAAAAACAAAAAACAACAAAAAAAATGACAATCTGTGACTGCTGTCATTAACAGTGAATATCTACTGAGGTTATGCAATAGTCCAGGCTCTAGGCTTAATGTTTTATATACACTTTGTGCACTTAAACTGCACAACAGCCCCGTGACATTACATTTTTATTATCCCCAAATAACAGATAAGAAAACTGAGTCACAGAATCATTCACTAATCTACCAAAGACTGCACAATTAACAAGATAGAGTTCATATAAATCCAGGCAATCTGACTCCAGCTGCAATCAGGAAGAACATTTCACTTGTAGAGTAAGCTCTGCCTGGCATAGTAAAAACCAACAAAATAGGAGACTATCCTGGAACAGTAGAATCTCCTCGCTATGCTTACATTACTGGACAGTGAGCCATTGAAGCTCAGCTTTCAGACTAAGATGGGTGGATGAGCATGAAGTGTCTGGCTTATTGAAACTTCACATGGCATCCCTTAGTGGGCCCTCTTTGGAGATGTCACCCTTTCACTGCCCAATGCTGGTTCTCAATGACCTCAGTGTGGCAGGTATCCAAAAGCTGGCTCCTCCAGGGTCCTTACCACTGAACAGTTCTCTGAAGTAGAAAATCAGCTCTCCACCAAAGGAGGACTGTTTGCAGCCTTTTGCTGCTGAGGTTCTTCGTCCAGTTTAGATATCAGCAACACAGGCCAAAACCAGATCTCCTCTGTGAGAAATGCACATATTCTTGCAAAGCCAAAAAGTGAGAGAGAGGGCATCATGCTGCTGTGAGCCTCACATCTCTCTCCAATTCTTCCCTCCCCTGTTCATGTAGTGCAAACTCAAATCAGCAAAACTGCTGATAAGCTGATTTCCACCTGGGGAACAAGATTCCTATCTCCCTTTGCTGCACTGTCAATCTTGTGTAAGTGATTATTCTAAAACAACCCTCCTTGATACTGAGGATTGCAAACAGCTCCCTCCCTCTCGGCTCTCTGCATAGACACCACTATCTCCAAAAGACTGTTGATGGCCCTTCTTTCATGTGGGCTTGAGGAAGAGGGGTGAAAGTGGTTGTTGGTGATAGGGTTAGCTATGTAATTAATTAACACCTATAGGATGATGGCTAACCTTTCTTCTGGAAGCTTCTTCAATGTAGAATGTACAGAGCTTAGAAACTTTTGTTTCAGATCTTAGAAACTTTTGTTTCAGTTTTTTACCTTAGCAGAAATTTGAAGAAAACAGGAAAAACTTCACTTGGCATTGTTACAAGAGTTTATGTTGTAAAAATAATTCTCCATCTTATTCTATTCTTTATCAATCCATAGAGGTCTGGAACTTTATGGTATAAACTGTACAGTCAGTATTTTATTCCCCTCTGTATTTTAGCTTTACTCCATAAATATCAATCCAACTATGATGATAGACATGTGTTATTGGAGAAAAGTTGAACCAAATCTGTTACTGCCAGGAAATGGCTCTAATTCAAAGCTGCTGTGAGTTTAAGTAATAGGTCACTTGATTGGGTTATCTTCACTCTCATTAAACAACAAGGAGAAAGAATGCTCAAACAAAATCAGGTCGGAATAAATGAAATCAAAGATGGGTTGTTATAGACATTTAGATTCCTCTTCAAGGAGGAAGGGCTTATTTCCCAGCTACTGGGAATGTGGCCTGAAAACAGCCCTCAATCAGCAGCCTTCTTTAGCTGGAATTTCATGGCTCTAGAAAACTGCCTCCCCCAAGGTCATGTCTCCCTCCAAGGTCAGTCCATATCCAACAATTAATTTACATGGAGTATAGAGTCCAGCCCCCAGCCACAACTCAGAATAATTGGAAGGACCATTTTAGATCCAGAGCACCCCATGGGTTGGCTGAGAACTTCACTGGTGTCACACCACAGCTCCACTTCTCCCTGTGCCCAATCTTGTTTCTATCACATCCCTTCCTCTGTGTTGATCCCAAGAATACTTCCTAATAAACATTCCACATGGGTTCCTGAGGTTCCTGAGACATAGGCACAGGTCAGAATCACAGCATTTCACCAGTTTCTTTTTTTTTAACTTAAATTATGGAGAAAATATTATTTAAGGAAATATTTCATTATGTAAGATAAGATTATAATTTTAGAAGTTAATTTTAGAGTCGGAAGAACATTTGGTTTAAACAATCTCAAAGAGAATTATGGAAAGTTGAATAGATTATTTTTAATGACAGCATTCTATGTAATTTCTATAATCTATTTTTATGAAAATATTTGTGTGACTATTAAAAGAAGATAATACATAGATAATTCAATCAAATAAATTAGGGGATTATTTCCTGGCATACAAACCAGAAGAGCATCTAATGCTGGCTCAGAAGAGAGAACTGATATGATAAAAAGAGTTGCAGTGGTATGCTAACGCCAAGGTCTATACACAAAACCATAAGAAGATCATTATCTATCTATCTACTCAATGTCTCTTTTATGAATGTTTTTCCACAGTCCAGCTCTTTGGTAGATGATAGGCTTTATACAAAAGAGGAGTCTGCAGTAAACAAATTCTGTGTTCCTTCAAAAGTTCTCCACTTTATAACCTTTCTCCTCCAGTGATGGGTTCTACTTTCCTTTTGCTCCAAGTGCGGAGTCATAAAATTCAACCTCTATTTTGCTGCAAAGTGGACAGCTCAATACACCATGCCGTAATGAGCATTTTGAATATAATTGATTTTGAAGTAGATGAACTCAGTTTTTAAATATTTTTCTCTAATGTGATCAAACACACAGTTATAAACCTTTCAGATATATTGGAATAACTCCTTCTAGCAGCATTTTGTAGGAGTTATCTAGGAAGTAAAACATGCTGTATTAACACTATCTATCAAAAATTTTCATTAAGTCTTGCCAAATAGATCAAATACAGCTATTTCAGTGGCATGATTAAAAGAAGAATTCTAATTAAAAGCACTGGAATAACAATATATAGGTTAAACTTTCAGAGGCTATATTATAAATTTGGCTTTATATCATAGGGCAATTTTGCCCAATATCCCAAGAAAAGGAAGGAATTTGCCTAGCTTACCTACTTATTTCTAATCATTTATAATGTTTAAAATAGACTTATAATTGTGCATAGTTTGAATTTATTTTTAATCAGAATTATAGGAAAAACTGTTAATTAAGCAACTGAAATATAATTTTCTGAAATAGCTCAGGTATGTTCTTGCATCCTGGAGGTTTACATGGCCTTTAATCAGATGGCATTTTCTTCAGGCAGTGCCTAAAAATATTTTCTTTGAAGGGAATTGAACTCAACTCTCTACTAATTGTGTTTAAATTTATTGATTGATTTTTGGAGTCAGCATTCCAAAATTTTAAAAATTTATAGCTCTCACAAACATGTAAATAACTTCGTGTAATGTGAAATTTTGATTATAATACACATGTTAAAATGCACAATAGTCTTAACCTTAAGATTTTGATTTTATCAATTTAATATTAATTTTAATTTTAATGCTAATTGTGCACTTGTTTTTAATGAAAACAGTTCTACTAAAATATGTCATGAACAGATATGATCTTATACTTTAAGAGCAGTAAAGCCATGGTTTTATTAAAATATGGTGAGTATATTGAAGTCGCTTGCATTATTTGCATACTTGTAATGTTTGTGAATGATTAATTTCAAAAGAGATCAAATAGTTGGTTATACAACTTGAAAGATAGATAATACCAAAGCAATAACAAAATGGAATCCATAATGGCGTTAAATTTGCCAAGTGATTTTATTTATATTGAATACACCATCCCTTAAAAGAGAAAAGAGCTAATATATCAAATAGAAAATGTGCATTTCACTACATAATAGCTCTCTGAACGTGGGCAACTTACCTAAATTCTAAGTTTCTGCTTCTTTAAATAGGGGTGATAATTCACAATGCAATTGTGAGAATAATTGAGGTAACATAAGTAAAGCACATGTAAAATCCCTCACACATAGGTAGGATTCAAAAAATCATAACAGTCATAAATATTTGCCATCAATGCATCTGCATTTCTGTTTCTATCACTAGCTATGAGTCCTGGGCAAGTCATCAAGATCCTCTGACTTACATTTTCCTCGTGAGTAATATAGGGCATTAATAAGACTTGAATGGCCTTCTGTACAGAGTTGTTTTGAGGATTAAATGAGATAGCATATGTGAAGATGAAATGTTCATCATTATAGTCCTAATTTTTCAGATGAGAAAATTAAAGGCTAATAGTTGAAAGCAAGCTATTCAAGGTCATGTCACTAGCAAGCGGCAGAGCCAGGATTTAAAAATCAAATCTTCAATTCCTGAACCCAGGACTTGTTTCATTTTATCACACAGCTTCCTCTCATAAAGTTTTTAAGAACTTCCTTTGCATAGTCCAGGATTAGTCCCAGGGCATGGGATAGGATTAAGTTTTTGAAAGAAGCAAAAGAACCTCAGCTGCTAGGGTGAAAGTCCATGAAAGTGGAGGCCTAAAACACCAACCATGCTGTTTCTAATAATAGGCCTCCCTAGCTACTCAATTCAGTAGTATTCCTGAAGTCAACCTTTGACTTTTCCTCCTTCACCCTCAGCTGCTTTTCCAAGTCTCACTCTTTCTCCCCTTAAAAGATTTCCATTATCCACGCTTTTCTCCACATTTTCACTAACACTGCAGCACAGCCTTTATTGCTCTATGCCTCGTACAGCAAATAATCTTAGGCTGTTATCTCCTATTACCCTCAATAATATTGCTACATGGCTCTCCCAGAGATACCACTTTTCAGATTTACTGTGTCTGGGATTATCCAGTGGTGTGCTAGACTGCTAGACCTGGCTCTCATCAGCTGGAAAATGTGGAACAGTTCACATCTCTTCTCAAACACCGTCTTCAGCAAAGTCATGCTGATAACTTGAAATTATCCATTGTGGGTGCATTTATACCATAATCATCAGCAAACACTATGAGTCAGGGCTTATTTTCCCTCAGGGAGCCCATTGTTAAGCATTTCGCAGCATTGATTACATCTGACATAATCACTACTTGCAGGTACTATGCACAGTGTCTGACGCACAATAGTACTCAATATACATTTGCTCAATAAATTACAGATACTCACCCCCACACAAATCTATATGTCTTGTCTACACAATTAATAATCCAACTCTGCTGCCTAGCTTTCTAGACCTGCCTTATTTGGTCCTTCGCTAGGAAGTCAATGTTTTTATTATTTTATAAGACTGAGTTCTGGGCTGGGTGCGATGGTTCACACCTGTAATCCCAGCACTTTGGGAGGCTGAGGCAGATGGATCACTTGAGGCCAGGAGCTCAAGACCACCCTGGCCAACATGGTGAGACCCTGTTTCTACTAAAAATACAGAAATTAGCCAGGTGTGGTAGCGCACGCCTGTAATCCCAGCTACTTGGGAGGCTGAGGCACTCCACTGCACTCCAGCCTGGGAGACAGAGCGAGACTCTCATAAAAAAATAAATAAATAAAAATAAGACTGAGTTCCACTTAAGCTACTAGGACCACCACTGGTGCTGGCATAGCCTATGACTAATCCCTCTAGGCTTCAGCTCCTTCTCTTTCTCCCACCTGGAAAGCTCTCTCTTCTACTTGTCAAAATCCTACTAGTTCTTTACCGTCCAGATCAGATTTCACATCTCCCCTGAAGCTTTCCATCATTCTAAGACCTTCTCATCTCTACTTAGTTAGTTCACTTATTTAGCATTTGATTACTTTGTATTGTTTCATTCCTGTTAGTTTTATTTCTGTAGCTATATCACAAACTCCTTAAAAGAAGCATTCACTTTTTTTAAATTTGTATTTCCATAAGTCAGGTAATACACATTAAGACTCAAGAAGTCCATTTGGCCCAGCTGTTTCCAAACACTTTTTGATGGTCTGATCCAAAACATTCTTCTCAGATAAATTCTGGGCTGCTCTTTTTGAGGCAATTGGTGCCCATGCACCTCCAACCCTCAAGATCACAGTGCTCAGTGTAAGAAGAACCCTTGAGCTCCCTAATCACAGACTGTTCTAGTCTGTGATTTGCAGCCAAAGGCATGACACAATCATTGCTTGGACTTTCAGTTTAATTTCCCCAGAATATTCCAAATGAAATAAAATAGATTTTGTTTCCTATTTGTGACCAACACTTCTATGTATTGAAAGTAGCATTTTCTATTTTAAACTGTGAAAAAATGATATAGTATAGGAAACAGTTGGATAAATAAGCTCTGCTTTGTGATATATAATCAAATACAGATTTCCAAGTTGATAACTGTTCATGGAAATAGATATATTTGTGAATGGTATAAAATAAGCCTTTATATTATAAATGTATACATTTTAATATTTTTGGTCTGTGAATGCATATGTGCATATGTATGCATGAATGTCTTATCTCAATAAGAACATCTGTTTTCTGCAATTGAGTCCCTCTATCTTTTTTGCTGGTAAAAATGACCTTTGTTTTATTAAGTAAGGGTGATAGCTGAATACAGTTAATTTAATAACTTTATTTGGAAAACTAAGAAGTTGGTAATTCAATGATTTTTCTTCTATTCCAGTCTCATCAAAACCTTAAATAGATATATATCTATTACATATATATGTAGCTATATATGTATATGTATGCATATATGTATATTTGCCTTAGTTCATTTAGCTGCTATAATAAAATTATCATAGACTGAGTATGTTTATTATAAAAATAGAAATTTATTGCTTACAGTTCTAGAGGCTAAGAAGTCTAATATCAGGGCACCAGTGACTCAGTGTTTGGTGAGAGCTTGCTCTGTACTTCAAAGATGGCACGTATTATTGCATTCTTGCATGGCAGCTGCACAGAATGCTATGATCTCACATGGCAGGAGGGCCCAGGAAACTCCTTTTAAATTTCTTTTATAAGAGCACTAATCCCATTCATGAAGGTGGATACCTCATTACTTAATTACTTGCAAACAGGCCCCACCTCTTAATATCACCACAATGGGAATTAGGTTTCAACATAAATTTTGGAAGGATTAGATCAACACAGTATTTATAGGTATATATGTATTTGCAGTAAAGGGTTAACTTGGGCTTGGGCTATTCAAATCCTGCGCATTCCAATGGTCTTCAAGGCTGGCCTTGACTGGCTCCTAAGAGATAATCCATAAGTTCTTGAAATATCCTGCCTAATAAACATGTCATTTTATACCTGAGCTTCGGGCCATGCCAGAAGTGTTTCTGCTAACAATGTGAGTATGGTGAAAGCGTGTTTTTGTTCACCTGGAACCTAGGGCCATTCTATATCAGTTTGACCTCTGGGAAGGACTAGAGACTGAGTAGCTAAGGTCAGTCATAAGAGCACTTTATGCCTACATGACTAACCCCCAATGACAAGCCCCAAAACTAAGTCTTGATCCCAAAAATGCTGAAGTGAGTTTTCCTGATTGCCCACACATGCCCTCACACCTTGTGACTGAGAGAATTAAGCACTATCTGCTGTTTCTGCCACTTCACTTGAAGAAGTTACCTGAAACCATGTGCCTTATCTCTAGATTTCACCCTCTGTTTGTTTTTCCTTTGCTGATTTTAATCTGTATCTTTTCTGCTGTAATAATCTGCAACCATGGATATAACAGCTTTCTGAGTTCTGTGAAATCTTCCAGTGAATCATCAAATCTAAGGATGGTCTTGGGGACCCACAGTACAACATATATGGGTATATGTGGTTCACTGCTTGTGAAACTCAGAACCTTGGTAACCACTGACCTAAGTTCATCCTCCATTTCCACCTCCAGCATACCTCAACTTTACCCTGCCTCTCCCACATCCCTATTCCTGCCTCCTTGGCTCCATTTATAAATGAGTAAACATAGGCCCAGGGAGGTTAAATAATTTTCAGTATAATATAATATTTAACATTCTGTAATATAATTATTTAGTGACCACAAAGATCCCAGGAGGTTGGAACCAAAATATTTATTTATAAGTGAGAACGCTGAAGGCTTGAGAAATGTACTTGTCAGAGGTCATCAGCTAGTTAAGGTATAGAGTTGAGATTTGAGTCAGATATTCTGACTCTAGTCTCCAGTTCCTAACCTCTGAGTTCTAGTATCTCAATAAATTAAGGAATGAATGAATTAATCACTGTAATTAACCCCATCAAACCTTCTGTTCACTTTCTTGGGAATACTAGCACACATTATCTACAATGAAGCAGCCATTCATCATTAATGACTTAGACCAAAGAATACTGGCTTACACAGCAAAGCCAATGCAGTTAGCTATATAGATAGGTTGTGCCATTTGCCTTGTGTGCCCTATGAGTGGCACCTCCTAGAGGTATGCAATGTAGGGGCCTAACACTGAGCCTAATTCCTGGACAATTAGGCAATCTGAGAAGTAAAAAGCCTAATTCAGGGGCAATACAAGGTTTTTAACTGGGACTATTCATCTATCTGCAAATAAGATTCCCTTTGAAGTACAATGATTAAATGCTTCTGTTTGTAGTTTGCTATGAAATTCAGGATACAAAAATAGATTAGATATTGTTTCTGCCCTCATATTTCTTAATATTTAATTAGGGAGAAAGCACAGTGGTTCACTCACAAATTTTAATTTGAACAACTTACTATAAAGACTGAAATTCATCAGGCCATCATTTTTTTTTTTTTTTACAGTAATGCAGTCAACTCATCACCACTTAAAGAGAGGCAGAATAGCTAGGCAGTTAAGAACACAGATTAGAGAGTTTGAATCCCAGCTTCATTACCAGAAGTTTTGTGAATTTGGCCATGTTACTCAACCTCTCAAGGCCTATGTTTCTTCCTATGTAAAATGTGAATGATAACAGTAGTATCTATCTTCTCTGGGTATTAGAAGTTCAAAATGAGCTAATGTTTGCAAATGTTTACCACAAGGTCTAGCACATGGTAAATGTTGGATAAATATGTATTGTGTTATGCTTAGAGATAACTTTAGATCTTTTTTTCATTCTCACTCATTTATCATTTCTAACATGTCTCATACATTTAGAATACTTTACTTAGTTTACGTTGTTTGGGCACATTTAAGAATAAGATGAAAGAAAAATAGAGGAGGGGAAATAATCTATATTAATATCATTGTTTTTCCTTGCCATCAGTAGAATGAAAATCTATTCAAGATGAACAGTTTCTGGCTCTGGGAAAACTGTTAAACAAACAGGAATTATTTCATATCACAGAAACACACACAAACATTTTATGAACTCTAAACCAACAAGTAAGGGAATTAAAGCCAAGCTTAAAGCCTTGATGAAAAAAATGCTCAAATTACAATCTAAAGTTGCCTCAACTGAAATGAATGACTTCAGGAAAAAAACTGGAAATTTCAAGGGCTCCAAAACAAAACAAATTCAAAGTTTTTGTTTACCTCATAATTGTCTTTTGTAGTCCAAGCAGACTGACACAATGAATCGAACTTCTGAGATGTGGTGACATTTAGTTATCCAGCTAGGTACAAATATTTTTAGAAATTTGCCTAGAGTCTAACAGGAAAAAGTATTAAAAGAAAAATTTCTATATTTGCTGCATTGTCCTTATACTAAATAACGAAAATAAGAATCAAGGAACACAACAATTATGTACCCACCTCTGAAATGTTTAAAGGAGTAATTGACCTTTTACAGGCTGAGGTAGTTACATACATTTTATTCCATACTTATTTAGTTTGGAAATAACATAGTAGCTATTTAACTTCCTTTCTCTTTCTTTTTACCCCATTGATTTGAGGCAGACCTTTTCTGTAAAAGGAAACAAGATCTTAATAATTCATTGGCAACAATGAAACTTAATCATAATACCCTCTCACCTACAAGAGGGATCAAAAGTTAAATCTGCATATTTTATTTCCATCATGACTTTCTAAATTTTGAAATTATCTTTTTCAAATGTATTCAGATAACAACCTTCACTAATTTCACTTGAAGATACCAGAAAATACTGTGGCAAACTATCCTAAATAACTTCCTAGAAATTCTGAGCAAATTGGACTGCTTTATTTTTATAATATCTATTAAAAATACAAGAACAAGAAAAAGCAATTAAAATCACCAAGTAAAAGGTGAGTATAATTTCTCATTATTTTGCTTCTTACATATTAAGATTCAAAAAAATGAAATTATAAATATTACTTGATTAATACTAAGGAAAAAAGAAAAAGAAGGAAAAAGGAATATAAGACATAATAAATAAATAATTGTTTTAAACTAATTATATTAATAGGCATCTTAGCATAAAATAAGTATATACCTCAGTGAAAACTCAAATATTATTAAAGTGGATTAAATAACAATTATATTCTTGCAAATGACACATCAAGTAGATAAAGATACACCATGCAGGCCGGGCACAGTAGCTTACGCCTGTAATTCCAGCACTTTGGGAGGCCGAGGAGGGTGGATCACCTGAGATCAGGAGTTCAAGGCCAGCCTGACCAACATGGATAAACCCTGTCTCTACTAAAAATACAAAATTAGCCGGGCGTAGTGGCACGTGCCTGAATTCCAGCTGCTCAGGAGGTGAAGGCAGGAGAATCGCTTGAACCTGGGAGGCAGAGGTTGCCATGAGCCAAGATCGTGCTGTTGCACTATAGCCTGGGCAACAAGAGCGAAACTCTGTCTCAAAAAAAAAAAAAAGAAAAAGAGAAAGAAAGCAAGCATAGCATACTTACATAGCAGTATTAAACAGAGTAAACTTTAAGGTAAAAGCTTTACTATAGATAAAGATAGACATTTCATTATGTCTGTCTTTCTCAATCCCCTAAGAAAATATAAAACCCAAATTTGTATGCACATAGTAATATAACCTCAAAGTATATAAAGCAACATTTGAAAAAAACTAAAAGGAGAAATTAAAAATATATAATTAGAGTGGAAGATTTTAACAACTTTTCTCAATAATTGACAGAACAAGTATACACACACACACCCACAGTGAGGACATAAAAAATCTGAGTAACACATTATCAAAAGTAACCTAATTGACATATGTAGAGTACTACATCTCAAACTTCACAATATACATTATTTTAAGTGTATATAAACTATTTACCAAAATTAGCAATGTACTAAGTAATAAAGCAAATATCAACAAATAGAAAAATATTAAAATCATAGAAAGAAGTTCTGTTACCACAGTAAGATAAAGTTGGAAATTACTACCAAAAGTATCATTTATGAGTGACACAAACAAATGGAAAAGCATTCCATACTAATAGATTAGAAGAATCAATATTGTTAAAATGGCCATACTGCCCAAAGCAATCTACAGATTCAGTGATATCCCTATCAAACTACCAATACCAATTTTTCACAGAATTGGAAAAAACTATTCTCAAATTCAAATAGAACCACCAAAGAGCACAAATAGCCAAAGCAACCCTAAGCAAAAAGAACAAAGCTTGGAAGCATCACATCACCTAATCTCAAACTAGAAGGCCACAGTAACCAAAACGGTTTGATACTGGTACAAAAACAGACACACAGACCAATGGAAGGGGCTAAAGAATCCAGAAATAAAGTGGCACACCTGCAGCCATCCAATCTTTAACAAAGCCAACAAAAATAAGCAATAGTGCTGGGATAGAAAGCTAGCCATATGCAGAAAATTTAAACTGGACTCCTCTCTTTTACCATATATAAGAATTAACTCAAGATGCAGTAAAAATTTAAATATAAGACCTCAAACTATAAGAATCATAGACGAAAATCTAGAAAACATCATTCTGGACATAGGCCTTGGGAAAGAATTTATTACTAAGTCCTCAAAAGCAATTGTAACAAAACCAAAAATTGCCAAGTGGGGGCTGATTAAACTAAAAAGCTTCTGCACAGCAAAAGAAACTATCAACAGAGTGAAAAGAGAACCTACAGAATGGGAAAAAAATACTTGCAAACTGTGCATCTGACAAACGTCTAATATCCAATAAGGAACTTAAACAAATTAACAACCAAAAAATAACCCCATTAAAAATGGGCAAAAGACATAAACACTTTTCAAAAGAAGGCATACATGCAGCCAACAAGCACATGAAAAAATGCCCAACATCACTAATCATTAGAGAAATGCAAGCTAAAACCTCAGTGAGAGATCATCTCACACCAGTCAGTATGGCTGTTATTAAAGAACCAAAAAACAACAGATGCCGGTGGTAAGGCTGTAGAGAAAAGAGAATGCTTATGCACTGTTGGTGGGAATATAAATTAATTCAAGCTACTGTGGGAAGCTGTTTGGAGATTTCAAAAAGAACTTAAAACAGAACAACGATTTGACCCAGCAATCCCATTATTGGGCATACACCCAAAAGAAAATAAATTATTCTACCAAAAAGACACATGTAAGTGTATGTTCATCCCAGCACTGTTCACAATAGCAAAGACATGGAGTCAACCTAGTTGCCCATCAATGGTGGATTGGATAAAGAAAATATGGTACATATACAACATGGAACACTATGCAGCCACAAAAAATAATGGAATCATGTCCTTTGCAGCAATATGGATGCAACTGGAGGCCATTATCCAAAGAAAATTAACAAATTAACACAGGAACAGAAAACTTCATGTTCTCACTCATAAGACAGATAAATATTGGGTACCCATGGACATAAAGATGGCAACAACTAACAGTGAGGACTACTAGGGTGTGAAGGGGTGGGACAAGGGTTGAAAACTAGCTGTTGGGTATTATGCTCAGTACCTGGGTAATGGGATCATTTGTACTGCAAACCTCAGCATCACATAATATACCCAGGCAACAAACCTTTAAATGTACCCCTTGAATCTAAAATAAAAGTTGAAAAAATAAGTAAATAAATAAAATAAAAGTTAAAACCCTTAAACATTTTGAAACTTAGCAACACACATCTAAATAACCATGAGTCAATATTCAATATTATAAATGAATTAAATAATAATAAAAATCTTCCTACAAATAAAAATCTAATCACAGGTAGCTAGCTATTTGTGAATTCTACTAAATATTTAAGAAATGCTTTTTCACAACGGGTTTGCAGCCAGAACACAGGTGTCGTGAAAACTATCCCTAAAAACCAAAATCGGAAAGGAAAAGACTCATAGCAACATTGTCATCATTGGACATGTATATTTGGGCAAGTCCACCACTACTGGGCATGTGATCCACAATGCGATGGCATCAACAAAAGAACCATTGAAAAATTTGAGAAGGAGGCTGCTAAGATGTGAAAGGACTCCTTCAGGTATGCCCAGGTCTTGGATAAACTGAAAGCTGAGTGTGAATGTGGTATCAACATTGATATTTATCCTGAGCCATCCAGGCCAAATCAGTGCTGGCTGTGACCCTGTACTGGATTGCCACACGCCTCACATTGCATGGAAGTTTGCTGAGCTGAAGAAAAAGATTGATGGCCCTTCTGGTAAAAAGCTGGAAGATGGTCCTACATTCCTGAAGTCTTATGATGCTGCCATTGTTGATATGGTTCCTGGAAAGCCCATGTGTGTTGACAGCTTCTCAGACTACCCACCTCTAGGTCACTTTGCTGTTCATGAGACTAAACAGACAGTTGCTGTGTGTTATCAAAGTGGTGGAGAAGAAGGCTGCTGGAGCTGGCAAGGTTACCAAAATCTGCCCAGAAAGCACAGAGAGCTATGAATATTATCCCTAATACCTGCCACCCCAGTCTTAATCAGTGGTGGAAGAATAGTCTCAGAACTGTTTGTTTCAATTGGCCATATAAGTTTAATAGTAAAAGACTAATTAATAATAACAATGCATCATAAAACCTTCACGAGGAAAGGAGAATGCTTTGTGTTTTGTGAACCATTTTGGGGTTGTTTTGTTTTGTTTTTGTTTTTGCTTGTGGCCGTTTTAAGTCATCAGTTTTTTAAATCAGTTCTTTTTAATGGAAACAACCAAAAATTTGTCACAGAATTTTGAGGCCCATTAAAACAAACTTTAATAAGAAATATATATATATATATATACACACACATATATTTAAGAAACAATAGTAATCTCACCTAAGCTCTTCCCAAGGAAGAAACACGTCCCAACTGATGAAATTTGGTGAGAAAGAATGATGTGAGTAGATTTTAAAAGTAGTTTGGGGGAGTACACACCATAAACTTTAGAAACAAATACAATTTTATAACTTTTAGAAATTCTTTTTACCATGTCCTGATTTTCAACTCTATAAAGCTTAAAAAAGCTGCTTCTTAGCATAGCTAAATTTTTACTACTAATAAAGAAACTCATGTATACAGTTTAATATCTCTCTTCTCCCTTCCTTTTAACTTCTCCCCTGCCAGTGCTTTCCCTCTGTGTATGAACATGCGCAATTGCCTTCCTTCCTCAAAACTCTCCCTTAGCCCTGTCATTTCCTCCCTACCTTAACCATCCAGACTTGAAAAATTAATCAGATCTTTTGCCTCTAATTTTTCACTTCCCATTTCCCTTTTAGCCTCAGCAATTTGATTTCTGTAATTCTACTCTAAACATTTTCTGAAAAGTCACAAATGAACCCCAAATTCCCAAAGACAGCATGAGCCTTTTAGTCTTTGTTTTACTGGAATTTTGTGCTACATTTAACACTGTTAACGAGGAACTGCTTCTTGAAACTTTACTCCATTGACAACTTAGATAATAATATCTCTGGATTTCTAATCATTATGTTTCTGCCTCTTTGGGTCCTTCCTCTTTTGATTACTTTATCTCTTTCCTTCAGGGGCCCAAGAGGTGTGAAGACTATGTGAGTACAGTTTCAAAAAATAAACAGCCTTTCAGAAACATTTAAGGAATGCAAATTTACTGGTTATATACATGAAGTAGAACTGTATGAATATATTTCTAAATAGGTGCTCTATTCAACTTTTTAACAGATGCAATATTTTTATTTAGCAAATTAATTTATGTATTTATAATTGCTGTGCTAAGCCTTTGAGGACACATTTTATTAAGTTGGTTAAATATTGCCTCCCATTTTCTGTGAATTTATTATGAAAAATGTAAATAGTCTGGAAAAAAATTTAATGCTATCTGAAATTATAATTTAATTAATTTGCCTGAATCTAAGTTAATTAGAATTGCAGCCAACTCTACCTCTCACTGATTAAAACATTTTAAATGCATCATGATAAGTTGTATTACTATCCTTAAAATAAATAACAATATTCAGAAGAAAAATATTCAGCTACACATTTAAACTTCTGCCTTGCTCATCTTTTGAAACATTAGGGATGACCCTTTCTTGCTTTCAAGACAAATTAGAATTTTCAGCATTCAGAATGTAAGTGACAAGGTTGATAAGACATATATTACTATCTATGAAACCCTTAATAAGCAAACCAGTTATTCACCAGCACAACTCCATACATAACACAGAGACTGAGATAAAGCCTTCCTAGAAGTACTTCACAATTGACCCTTTCTACAAGTGAAATAAGAACATAATTGTAATCTCCACTTAATAGCCTGAAGCCTTTCCCTGGTAGTCACTTTAAACTGAATTATACTGCACATGAATATACAAGTCAACAGTTAAAGGGAGACTGCAAAATATGGACCAAGAGGGTCCTGACTGAGATGTTAGAAAAGTATAACTTTTCAAAGTACCAGAAAGTATTTATATTAACTTGCCCTTCTGCAAGAGAAAAAAAAAACAGTTGAGAAGTAGTTTTATTGAACACATTTTTGAATCATTGAGGTGAATAGCACCTTCCTGTAACTGCTAGTACAGTTGAAAGTCTAAATGTGTCCTCAAAATAAGGAACACATGCAAATAATCATCTATGAACTTAATATATATGATTCTGATAAATTCTCTGATAGCAGTATCTCAAGCTGGGCAAATTTACAAAATGGTAAAATATACGTTGAATACACCCAAACAATTTCAGCTATTTGTCTACAAATTACAACCTCACTTTGGCAGTTGCTCACTCATCTAATAAATTATAGCCTTCTGATTAATGATCTAGTCCACAGAATCAGAGAAAACCATACACCAAAATAGGATGTTTATTTTCAATTTTTAAATCTTTCTTAAAACAGTTTTAAAAAATTGTCTAACAAAAAAAGTTCACTATTCTTTAGTTTGATTTTAATTCTCATATAATCTTTCATTGAGTAGATATAAATCATTAAAAAATGGAAATTTTCTAAGAAGCAAAAAACTCAATGAGAAGGAACTTGTGTAGAATGATTATTCTACTTGGAAAGGTACAACTAAGGTTTTTAAAGAAAGTTTCCTGTTTTAAAGAACATAAAGTTTTTAAGTTGAAACAGAATCTGCAACTCCATGTATTTCAGTTTGAGATAAAATTTATTCACCAAACATGAGGCTATTCTCATAAAGAATTCTCTTTTCCTACATAAAATGCCTAGCTGCCTTTT
Source organism: Sapajus apella (assembly GCF_009761245.1). Classification (NCBI taxonomy): domain Eukaryota; kingdom Metazoa; phylum Chordata; class Mammalia; order Primates; family Cebidae; genus Sapajus; species Sapajus apella. The sequence continues at coordinate 7,753,115 of NW_022437006.1, forward strand.
GAGTCTCTGTGGATAAAGAGTGTGTGTAAAGCAAATGTGTCCATCGACATGTAACCCAGTCCTAGGAAGGAAATCATTTATTTCATTCTAGATGACTCTTCATAGGGTGGAGAATGTCTTCATAAATTGAAGCATATTGTAAAAATGCTGAAAGGGTCTTCATATTCATGGTATAAAGACAAAATAAAAGATAGCATAGTGGTGCCTAACATATTTGAGATAAATTTGAGCATTTATAAGAGGTGTTTAGATGTCTGTTTCTCATTAATGATAGAACAAAGCAGCTACTGCCTACGTCCCCCACCGAACTCAGTTTGCCCCTGTCAATCTTAACTGCAGCAGATTTTTCCCTTAGCTGACATGAACAGAAGTGCTCCCCCATATCATATAACCCTAGCTTTTGGGAATGACTTCTTGAAAATCTAGCAGAACCAGAAAAAGGTGAATAAGGCAAGAACGAAGACTGAATCAGAGTATGAATTTTGCTAACCCTGGCCTTCATTTACTTCTATCCCAGGTTTCTTGACTGGCCCTTACCACAGCAGAAAGTGATCTAAATTTGTCTAGGGTTCCTTTTTTACCCTGTCAATTCTCACACTCTCCTCTTGATCTAAGCCTTCGGTCATAGCACCACAACCCCCTTCAAGGCAAATCCCTGTTTTCTATTAAAATCTACTTTCTCAGTTCTCAACCTCCAGCAACCTCTGTTTCTTCCAAAATGACTCAATTGAAGTAACAACTGTAATGAATTAATCCATTCTAATGGAAATGGGTAGAGAAGCCTAAAACCACTCCCTATTGCCCAAGAAAATTAATACATTTTAGCAATAATCTCAAATAGTGATAGATAATACTTCTGGCCCCCAAAAGGAAGACATTCAGAGATTAGATGAAAGCTGAATATCTTTCCTTTCTTTTTTCCACTCATGATATAACTTACTTTTTTGTTGACTCCTCCGATAGGCACACTGTCATAAAAAAAAGTCAGGTATCAGAGTTTGCAACCCTCTCTGCAACTTACTATATGTATTTCCTAGGACAAGTCATTTAATATTCCCATTTTATGTCCACCCATTATAGAGTTCATAAAAATATCAAACTCAAAGAGTCATTGCATGAATCTCACTGACTTTTTATGAATATGAAAAGCATCAAAAAAATTTAAAATTCCCCATTTTTATTTAGTTAGTCTTATCAAAAATCCCACCACTTTATATATTATCTGACCTTAACTTACTAGTCATGATGATACTTTTTTCTAGTTTTAATCAGTGAGCAGATTCTTTACTGCCACATTTCAAAATTGATCACAGCTTTAACTATATACAATTGATAACTTTTTCCTAATGAGCCACATGTGATACTTTCTTTATAATAAATTACCAAGCAAGAATAACTAAAAGCAAGACCCTGGCATGTGTCCAAGCTGTCATCATCAAAGCTGGGTTTGGCTTGTGTGAAGAGAAGACTGTTGCATTTCAGATGCTCCAAGAGCAGAAATATATTGTCCATATGCCAAGCAGGCAGCAAAGAAATAAACATGTAGTGATATAACTGTAACCTTTTGGCATAGCTGTGGGAAACAGGGAAGAAGTGAAATAAATCCACCAATTCCCAGAAATGCCATCACAAAAAAAGGAGGTTAGCATTAAAGAAAGGGTCAGAAAGTCATGAAGCAGAAAAATAGAATCACTAGGAGTGACAAAATTTCCAAGTAGTCATAGTGGCCCGTGGTTAACGTTGACTTGAGCTACTACGGAAAGACTGATGGTGGCAAGTTGACCTATACAGTGAGATTTACTGACAAAGTACAATCACACATTTTATTTTAAATCCTCCAAGAATCTTTTTATCTGAATAATGACTTCTCTGGCAATAAGAAAGTAAAATGGCTATCTCAAAACCACATGGTCTAGAAAAACCTAAAATAGATTTCTTATAACCACTGTTCTTGTTGCTAAAAAAGACAAAGAGAACTTTATCTCTTTGAAATGGCTCACTTATTTGGAACACATTCTTAATTTAAACATTGCAACCATGCTATATGTTGGCTTCCATCTTTTTTAAAAGTCTGGTTAGAAAAATATTATTTCATTCAAATGTAAAAATAGATGAAAATTTATTTCTGAAACAAGGTCTCCTTCATCCTTCCTTATTTTCGTGATAAAAATCACTTACCTTGAAGGGTCATGAACTGTTTTTTTTTTTTTTTTTTCAGTTTATAAACAACAGAAATTTATTGCTTACAGTTCCCAGAGGCTAGGAAGTCTAAAATCAAGATGTCAGCAGATTCAACATATGGTGAGGGTCTGTTCCCCATAGATAGTGCCTTCTATGGGTTCTCACATGGCAGAAGGAGCAAAGAAGCTCCCTCAGGCCTTTGTTACAATAGTCCCAATTCATGAGAGTGGAACCCTCATATCCTGATCACCTCCTAAAGGCCACACCTCTTAATATCATTACCATGGCAGCTAAGTTTCAACATGTGAATTTGGGAGGACTCAAACATTCAGTTCATAGCAGGCCTCATCATCTGTGATTAGTTCTTATTTTATTATTTTTAATTAACAAACAATAATCATATCTATTTATGGGATGCAATGTGATGTTTCAACCCATGTATGCATTGTAGAATGATCAGACCAGACCAGTTAGCATATCCATCCCCTCAAATATTTATATTTCTTTGAAGTGAAGGCACTTAAAATGCACTGATTTACATGAACTCTTTTTATAAAAATCACTCATAATGACTCATGTTCTTGTCTCTGACATATTATCTTTCTGAAAACATGCTACAAATAGGGTAATACACTGGCAGCATTGCTTTGACTATGAGGGATCATTTGAACTATTTTTAAAAGAATATAAAGTATGAGTTTGTATTAATTAAAAACGTCTATGTGTGGAGGAGTTCTTATAGACTTTTTATAAATCTAAGCTTGTTTAAAGTTATTTTATGATATATTTTACTCAACACTTTAATATTAAAAATTTTTGGTTTCATTTTCTTCTGATTTTAGACTTCAGGTGGAACTTTCTTTTAACTAAGGTCCAAGGATCTCTTCAGCATTTATTTCTGCTCTTTGAGCTGTGAATAGTGTTATACTTGTCACAGAAAATAGTCATGTTCCTTCACTGCAGAATTTCAGATTAATGGTCCAGGATTCCATTAAAAAATTAATAATTTATTTAAAACTAATTTTCTCCCAATAAGTAAAAAGTACTTTTCTTCAAATCTTGAAAATGAATTTATAGATGTTTTAGGTAAAGAACGGAGCTGACCCAGGGGATAGGAAAAAGTAGAGCATCTGTGAGAATAACAGTTGACAGTTTTTTAAAAAAAGAATACCATTAAGGAATGCCAAGGAATGGTAACACCCATCAAAGGCTGGATGAGGCAAGCTGAACAGAATCTTCCCTAGAGCCTCTGGAGGCAGCATGGCCCTAAGCACACCTTGATTTCTGCCCAGTGAAACTCATTTCTGACCTAGAGCCTCCAGAACTGAAAATACATTTATGAAGTTTTAAGTCATCCAATTTGTGATAACTTGTTACAGCAGCCACAAGAAACGAATACCATTTGTCATTTATGAAATCTTTTTTAAAAAAATACACATAGACAAAAGACAAAAGCACAAAAGCCAAAATGTTGACAGCTATTAGTTCTGGGTCACAGGATATGGATCATTATTAATCTCTTCCCTTTCTGAATTTTTCAAATTAAAAAAAAAAGGAAAATAACCAGAAATATCAGAACAAGGAGGATGCTAAAGAGATTCACTCTGAGAAACTGTCAGAAAAATCAATATTTACACAAATGACTTTGAGGCTAAGTTTCTCAGATAGGTATTAAATATAGAAAATTTATTTAAATAGTATATACTCTCTAACATGGGTTAATGTCTCTAAAGCAAATGGTCATTGTCTTAGGTAAACTTGGTTGATACACAATTCCAATGCCTCTAGTATACCTTGAGGAAAATCTGTTCTCTGCAATACTCTTGGCATCTCTTTGTTGTTTCTAGATACTTTGCAATTGGCATTCCACAGGCAATAGCTCAGTTTCGCCCAGGGAATTTTATATCAAAGAAGGTTCTTAGTCTGTAATGGAAAACACAAGGCTTGGACTAGGATAGTAGTCACAAAGTGACCTGTAACCGTTCATATCAGCAGTCTTTGAATTGGCTTATTCCCAGATATACACCCATGTGGGACAAAACAAGGACATTTTTCAAGTAATAATTTTCTTAAGAACCCTGAAATGTCCCAAGACACCAAATGAGAAAGTATCTTTGCTAAAGAAATAGGTTTTACTTTCCTATATCCCCTTTCATAACAGTCATTTCCCCCCTTTCAGGGAAAGATGGCATTCACACCCATCCTGAAACTTACCATGATATATTCCCTTAGGACATACCCTGGCGTTAACTTATACACATCTGTGCATACGAACTAATTAGGGAAATTAGTTCCATATCCATCTCATTAAGATCCACATTACCAGTAAAAGTTTATTTTTAAATTTACCACCCATCAATCAAATGCATAACACATTCATGTTTTTGTTATTTGTATATTCATGATAATTATAATAATTTAAGGCAGACACTTTTTGTACTTAGAGCTTTATGGTCATAGATCATAAAAAGCTAAATATTAATTTATATACATATTTTTATGACAAATAAATATGAAAGAATGCTTGTCTTAGCCTAGCCTAAAGTGATAGTCTAAAGCTATCACCTTAGTGGAGGATGTGAACTGAGGACATCAGGAGAAAGGGAGAAGGAAAAAGAGGCAGGGAAGAACGGCAAGCTAATATTAATACAAAGGAGGGCCAGATTTGTGTCCAATACCAAGGAGGCACAAACTGGGGAAGAGAAATTATTCAACAACCTTAACTATATCAAAGCAGATGTAAATGTGTACTGGCAAAGGGACTGAGTTTTTCCATTACCAAGAGTCATTGGGCCTGAGATCTTAGATAGTCACCTCAATTTTCGATTACTTAAAAGACCAAATCCTCTTCTTTATCTATCTTATTTGATGTGTTTTCTATTCTAAAAAAAATTCCAAGAGAGGAAATATATATCCAGATTTTACTGTTGCAAAACCATTTATCCTCCTACTGTCTTTAAAAGAGCAGAAAAATAAAATGTATGGTCTTATGGATGTGTAATTTAAAGATTTTTGGAAAACAGTTTCATTGATCCTAATCACTCCATTCAAGTATATAAACATCTAGAAGGATGAAGGGCATTTTTGACGGGAAGACAGATGATTGCATTATCTTTAGTTTGGACATTTGATCAAAGAGCTTCCTGTCACCTTTGAACAGGAATTTCTATTAAGATTGCCAGTCAGATAGATATTCTATCATCTTTTTAATCAAGATAAACAACTCTATAGCACGGTTACAGTGCAACCAAAAGAAATACAGGAATGTACATTTTATAGATGGGGAACATGCAGATTATAAAACAGTCCAATTAGCTGTTTGCTCTTAGTTAAAAGGATCCTCCCTGATTATTTTTAACAAAATCTAAAAACCATACTAAAATTTATTTCAGGTATATATTTTGCAAGCCTATAACAACATGGTGCCAAGCTATCAGTCACAGCCTATATTAGATTATAAAGCTTCTCAAATACTTTGTGTATTTATTGAACAATACACTCCTCACCCTCTTTGGCTTCATGATTCTTTTTTTCTGAAGTGCCACATCTAGGAAATTTTATGTTCAAAATCAAATTATGTGAGTTGTGTCTCTTTACTTCCTGGTTAGATTACAATTACTCTTTTAGCTTTTGCATTCCTAGACCATAGGAGCAACTATAAGAAAGACTCTTTCCACACTTGGAAATTGTCTCTAGCTTCACAGAAGCTGGACCCAGATTTGAGAAAGGAGTGTCATGGAGATGGAAAGGGATAGAATGAAGCTAGTTTTTGGTGTTTCTAAATGTTTCAGAACTGTAGTGTCAAGAGATAAGCCAAGAATCTCTGTTTCCCTACCATGTAACTCTTAGCTAATTATTTCTGCAAAAGAGTCTGTCACCTGATTTTCACTGAAGGATTGTTTAAAAATCCCAAGAAGTGTTTTCTTTTTTAGATAAAATGCTTTAAATTGTTATTTAAATAAATATTGTCATTCTCCAAGTAAAATAAATGTTCAAGTGATTCTTATCTTTGAAAGGAATTTAATTATCAAAGACAGAAGCTCCCTCTTTTTGTTGAAAAGCTGAACAATTTTCTATTGTGTTTCCTTGTAAATGGAGGTCTCTCAATAATGTTCAATTCTCAATAAAAACAAAAACCCTGTAGGGTGGAACCATCAGCTCTGAGTACATCATTATTTTTCAGAATGATTGGTGATTAACACATACATTATATAATCCACTTGCATTTATTAAGTTCCCAAATGAACATAAAGTTATGCTGCCTGTTGTATGAGGCAAGTTAAACAGACACAGTCCCTACCTTCTAGGAGGGAATTAATCATATTTATCAGATAGCAGTGTGATGTAATCCATGTAGCATTGAATGAGAGAAAATTTTACTCATAAGAGTATCACAAACTCATACATATTACTTAGATATTCTCTAGAAAACACAATTGAGAACTGAAAGAATTATTTGTCTTTTGCGTATGTGATCTGATAGTGACCCTAATTATTTGCTTTATGTCACTAAGTAATCATTCAGCCATGATGAAATAAATTTTAGAGAAATTTTTATTTATTCAGTTAATTAAGTTGATTATAATAGAACTTCCCAAAGAGCAGTAAACTTATGCGTACCTAAAAATAATTTCAGGTAGCACATGCATGACATTTTTTACTTTAATAGTAATATATTTTGATGCATTGAAGACATTAATATCTTCTTAAATATATGATATAACATTTCCTTTTAGATAAATTTATGTTTAAAAAGTGATGAGATTTTTTAAAAATATATTAAATGGCATGTAGATATGACAAGAATCATAAAGGCAAAAGGAAAATAATAAAGTTTAGAAAACATTTAGTTAGAATATGAACATTGCATGTAAATAGTAACAAAACGTGATAAAATGAACTAGATGGCTTTTCACATAGAATTGCCTTGGGTGACATGGTAATGACATCTTTTTGCATGGAATTACAACAGTTGAAATATTAGGTAAGAGACTGAATAAATGAACAAAACCTACCAAAACTGCTTGTTAAATAATTCAAAATGTATACACTAAAAACCAAAAAGCATTTGAAATAAATAGTCTAAAAAATACAACAATATAAAAAATACTTAGGAATAAAATTATTATTATTGTTTTTATTATTATTTTGAGATGGAGTCTCTCTCTGTTGCCCAGGCTGGAGTACAGTGGCACAATCTCAGCTCACTGCAACCTCCACCTCCCGAGTTCAAGAGATTCCCCTGCCTCAGCTTCCTGAGTAGCTGGGACTACAGGTGCAAGCCACCACACCCGGCTAATTTTTTATATTTTTAGTAGAGATGGGGTTTCACCATGTTGGCCAGGATGGTCTTGATCTCCTGACCTCATGATCCACCCACCTCGGCCTCCCAAAGTGCTGGGATTACAGGCATGAGCCACCACGCCCTGCTAGGAATAAAATTATTTTTAAGTATTATTTATAAGTGTTGCCAGGGTCAGAAACTGAGAGGAAGGAGACCCACCAGATCAGGATGTGGGAGCTGGGTAGGCCCCACAGCTCCGTACTAGGCTGAAAACCCCAGGGCACCCCTCTTCCCCTGAGTAGGCTATGTGGCACAGAAAAACGCTGATGAGATAGAATTAGAGACCTAAATAGAGGGTAGACATTCTTTGTACATGGATTGGAAAACTTAATGTTGTTCTGATGCAATACTCCCCAAATGGATCTACGGATGCAAAGCAATCCTTAGTAAAATCTCAATTGATTCTTTTGAAGAAATAGACAGGCTGATTCTAAAATTTATATAGAAATGCAAGGGACCCAGGTTAGCCAAAACAATCCTGGAAAAGAAAACCAAAGCTGGAAAACTCTCACTTCTTTATTTTAAAACTTATTGCAAATCTACTGTAATCAAGACAGTGTGGTACTGGCATAAGGACAGACATAAAGATCGACTGAATAGAAATGAGTCCAGGAGATTAAAGACAACTGACTAGATGCAGCTGAGATGTGCCTTTTCCACAGAAAGGAACCAAAACGTCAAGTAAAGCTTCAAACAAATCTTTAGAGAGAAAACACTGAAATTTAATAGGGATGTGATGGGAGGCAACGTGATTGAAGAGGAAGGAAGTGAGGTATCCTGCTGGGTGTTGCTAGATGCCAGGACCAATTCTTAGACCTAGACTGAACCCAAGGAAGGGACAAGTGAAGGAAACCCAGGGTACCACACTCCGACCGTGGACCTCTGAGATCCTAGCTACAGGAGTTCCCATGACTCCTGCTGATCTTTGGAGTGGCAAAGAGAGCTGTCTGGAGAACAAGCAGAGGCACCATTTAAACCTGCATGGAGGCCTCAAGACTTCAGTGTGCTGGGCAGCTGTAGCAAAACATAACTCTAGGCCCCCATCCCCCAAGGCTCTGGGTGATACCCTAAGTGGCTGCAGCTCCTGCCATCTGTGGAGGCCAGGAGAGTTTGAAGCCTGGTGTGTTCATGGGCCCAAGACAGAAGGCACCAACACTGTCACAGGACTGAGATGTATCATATCATGTGTCCCTCATGCCTGCTGCTCCCTCTCAAGACTGCCTGTCATTCCCATGGTGGGGTGAGTGGGCACCCACAGCACAGCGTCCAATGCCCTGCCTGGAGTGGTTTGTTGGTAACCTAGAAGAAGTTCAACACCTCCATCACAGCCACTGCATGACCCTGAATGGCCAGAGGACAAATCTACTGGTCTAGTCCCAGTTCCCCAGGACTTGAGCACACCGCCTAGGGGTATGAAGATGAGATTTGTTGCCTGATCTTTAGCAGGAGAGGAGCCCCCACTGTCAGAAAACAGAGAAGAGTTTAGTGCAGGTTTATGTCATGGCACAGCAGTTGGGCACTTCTCCTTTCACAAGACCTTCCTGAAAAGTGTCTGTCCTGACATCCTTACTTTCTGCTGCAGGGAATTTTATACTCTGGAATTCCTGGAACAGCTCAATGATCTGGGCTTAGATCACTTGGAAGTAGCCTAACCGGTTGGGCCTGTTGCCAGGGCCAGACACTGAGAGGAGGGAGACCCACCAGATCAGGGTATAAGAGCTAGGTAGGCCCCACAGCTCCCTACTGGGCTGAAAACCCCAGGGCACCCCTTCCCCTGAGAAGGCTCTGTGGCACAGAAGAGATGTCTCTGCCCTTCCACGGAGGGTTGTCCCAGTGGCCTGAGAGCTGCCCCAGAACTTCACCAAGGTCAGCACCTACACTTGCCCTAGAGAGCCTGGACCAGCCTGACCCAGCAGTGTCTAGCTTTGCTGCCTCTAGCTGCCTTGGAAGCAAAGTGTGGGGAGTGACCCCTGAGAGCCACACATCCCACTCATCGCCAGGGACATCCCATGACTTCCCCCATCAACAAAGGCCAAGTAAAAATTTCACAACCGGCTCGGCACAGTGGCTCATGTCTGTAATCCCAGCACTGTGGGAGGCCAAGACCAATGGATCACCTGAAGTCAGGAGTTCAAGATCAGCCTGACCAACATGGTGAAACCCCCATCTTTACTAAAAATACAAAAATTAGCCAGGTTTGGTGGCAGGTGCCTGTAATCCCAGCTACTCGGAGGCTGTGGCAGGAGAATTGTTTGAACTCGGGAGGCAGAGGTTTCACTGAGATCTCACCACTGCACTCCAGCAACAATGACAGAGCAAGACTCCATCTCAAAAAAAAGAAAGAAAGAAAGAAAAAGGAAAGAAAAGAAAATCCACTACCATCACTGTAACTTCATCTTGCCTATAAGCACCATCTGTTGGCTGGGAGGTCAAACTGCACTGTCCACCACAACTTCTGACATTAGTGTACAACAGCCAGCTGTCACTCACAAGCACCACCTACTGGCCTTCTGGTGAACTGCACAACCCAATGTAATTCCTGCTGACAGAGGTGCATAGAGCTGGAGAATAAAATATGGCCCTTTCTATCTTTGTTGGAGACAGTGAGCCTGATCACACATACAGCACATTGCTACTACAACCTACAAACAACTAGCATTTGAGAAAACCACTACACTAAGATTATCTATAACCAACTAGTTCATACAGAGCCTTGGCCCCCTAAGACCACATAGAAGCAAAGCCAAAGAACCTACAAGCATATGCAACAGTCACGCACTCAATGAGAGAAGAAAATAAGCTCACTCAAGTAGAAGTAAGTTCAAAAATAAAAAGTGACAGTTTCTACAGATGAGAAGGAACCAGCACAAGAACTCCAGCACCATGAAGAAATAAAATGTTGTGATACCCCCAAAAGACCACACTAGCTCTCTAATAGGTCCTTACCAAAATGAAAACTTTGAAATGACAGATAAATAATTTAAGGTATGGGTTGTAAGCAAGTTCAGTGAGATCTAAGTAAAAGTTGAAAAATAACACAAAAAGACAGGAAAACAGATCAGGAAATGAAAGATGAGATAGTTCTGTTTTTTTCTGAAAAATAGAACTTCTGGAAGTATAAAATACACTGAAGGAATTTCACAATACAATTGAAAGTTATAACAAGACTAGACCAAGCAGAAGAAATAATTTCAGAGCTTGAAGACCTGTCTTTCAAATTAACACAGTCAGAAAAAAATTAAGAAAATAGAATTTTTAAAAGTGAACAAAGTCTTTTAGAAATACGGGATTATGTAAAGTGGTCAAACCTACAATTTTTAGGCATTCCTAAGGTAAAAGAAGAAAAAGAGGTTTGGAAAACATATTTGAAAGAATAATTCAGGAAGATTTCCCTGATCTGGCTACAGATGTAAACACCCAGGTTTAAGAAATGCAAAAAATATCTGCAAGATACTCTACATGATGAATACTCTACATGAAGGAATATAGTCATTAGACTATTCAAGGTCAACATGAAAGAGCAAATTTTAAAGGCAGCTAGACAGAAGCAACAAATCACATATAAAGGCAATCCTACCAGACTAACTTTTCAGCTGAAACCTTACAAATCAGAAAAGATATTGGTAGTCTATCTTTAACCCCCTAAAAGAAAAAAAAATGCTAGTCAAGAATTTTATATCCTGCCAAACTAAGGTTCATAAATGAAGAAGAAATGAAGTATTTTCCAGTTGAGCAAATGCTAAGGGATTTGTCATCACTAGACAGGTCCTACAAGAAATTCTCAAAGGAGTCCTAAACATAGAAATGAAAGGGTGATACTTGCCATAATAAAAGCACACATAAGTAGAAAGTTCACAGTCCCATAAGGTAATTACACAATTCAGACTACAAGGCAAGTAGCTAACAAAACTATAACCAGAAGAAGAAAACCTCACATATCAATATTAACCTTGAACATCAATGGCCTATGTACTCCACTGAAAAGACAGTGGCAAATTTGATTAAGAAAAACATAACCCAACTATCTGCTGCCTACAAGAGACCCCCCTCCTCAGATAAGTAAAGATAAACTCAAAGGAGTGGAAAAAAGACATATAACACAAATGGGAGAAAGAAAGCAAGCAGAGTAGCCATTTTTATACTGGATAAAACAGACTTTAAACCAACAACAGGAAAATAAGATAAAAGGGGTATTATATAATGATAAAAGTTTAAAGCAAGATTTAACAAAAGACAGATAATCAAGTCAGAAAGTCATCAAAGAAACTCTGGACTTAAATTGGATTCTTGACAAAATAGAATTAATAGACATTTGCAGGACAGGACGTTCTACCTAACAACCACATTATATACATTTTTCTCATCTGAGCATGGAACAGTCTCCAGAATTGACCATATGCTTGGCCACAAAGCAAATCTCAATAAATATTAAAAAATCAAAATCCTATCAAGTACCTTCTTGGATCATGGTGGGATAAAATTCTAAATCAATATCAAGAGGACCTCTCAAAAATACACAAGTACATGGAAACTAAACAACTTGATCCTGAATGAGTTTTGAGTAAGCAATGAAATTAAGTCAGAAATCAAACATGTTTTTAAAATGAATGGAAACAGAGACATAACATACCAAAACGTCTTGGATTTAACAAAAGCAGTGCTAAGAGAATTTTTATAGCATTAAACCCCTGTATTAAAAAGATAGAAGGACCTTAAATTAACAACCTAACATCATAACTCAAGGAACTAGAAATGCAAGAACAAACCAAACCCAAAGCTAGAAGAAGAAAATAAATGACAAATATCAAAGCAGATCTAAATGAAATTAAGACAGAAAAATCATACGAAGACTCAACAAAATTAAAAGATGGTTCTTTAAAAAGACAAATAAAATCAATGGACCAGTAGCTAGTTTAAGAAAAAAAGAGAAGATTCAAATAAGCACAATCCAAAATGATAAGGGTGCATTACAACTGATACCACAGAAATATAAAGAGATCATTAGAGATAACTATGAACTCTATGTGCACAAACTAGAAATCCTAGACAAAATGAATAAATCCCTGGAAACATACAGTCTCCCAAGACTGAACCAGTAAGAACCACAACTTACTCATCAATTCCTTGTTGTTAGAAATTGACATGGCTCATATCTTCTAGTATTAGAACCGTGAAGAAACAATCCACTATATATGTAAATCTTTGTACACTTGTCCAATTATTTATTTTAAAAATATCTGTGGAACTGAAATTGCTGAGTTAAAGATTAGGCTTTTCATACATATTTCTAAATGGCCATTTATATTATTCCCCAATTTTTGAGTACCAAGCTCTGCCCCAGTTGTAAAGGTATACAAGATTAATAAAAGGCTGATCCTCAGGTAATTTACCTTCTATTAGGATGGGTAAATTTTGGATTAATAAATATAGGCATGATTTGTGTTTCAGAAAGGGGAAACACAGGGCATTTTACTTGCCTAGCAGAAGTGCCTCTCTACTCAGTTCAGGCAATGCTTTACTAAGAGATGTTTGAACTGAGATTCTGCACAGTAGAGGTTACATAGGAAAAATGTGTTTCAAAAAGAGAGAAAACAGTATAATAGATGAACCAGAGATAAGATAGAATATGCCATTGGGGGAAAATAGGTAGAGTCCAGTTTGGCTAAAGCCATCTATATGACAGATTAAAAATTAATACCCTTACTATATGAAGAATTCTTACAAATCATAAGAAAAGTTTAAACATATCAGTGGGAACAGACAATTCACCAAAAAAGAAATATAAATATATAATAATTTTAAAAGTTCAATCCCATTACTAAAAAAATTGCAATTGAAACATGAAAAACATATTTTAAATTCTTGCCTATGATACTAACAATGTTTTAAAATAATCAACATACAAAATTGATAAGGGGCATTGTGAACAATAATACATGATGTTTAAAAGCTAGAATGGAGAGCTAGACTGCCTAGATTCAAAACCTGCCTGTTACTCAACACCATAAGACAAGGCAAGAAAAATTAAAAATTAAACATTTTTTTTTAAATCTGCCTGTTTCACTTACCACCTATATCATCTTTGGCAATATGCATAATCTATCTATGTCTTAGTTTCCACATCTACAAAATAAGACTAATACGACTTCATAAGTTTACTGTGGAGACTAAGTAATATATGTCAAGTGATTACAGCAGCACCTGGAACACAGTGAGTAACCAGTAAATGCTGTTAATATGCAAATGTGCTTACTCACATTCCACGCCACTGTATCCACACACTAAATCATAATAGATATTTTGACTTATTTTTCATTGTACCAACCTGACACTGGTACAATACTAAATTGATTACATAATATGTGTTATTATAGAACATGTTCATTGCTGAAGTCTTATATATTAAAATATATGTCCATGATAGGATACATTTTTTGGTTATTACTTTTTAAAACATTTTCTTAATATTTCTTCTGTATTTTTTCTAAACGTATTAGAAAATGTCTTTTTAAATTTTCAAATTCTAAAATAAAATATTCCAAAAACAAGATTTGGAATTACACTTAATTATAGATTAATACAGAGAAATTATACCTTACAGTTACAAGTTAAAACATTTTAACAATATTGAGGATATCCAATATCCATCTTTATATTACTTCCCTTTATTTATTTTACTCTTATATCTGCACACAAAAACAAATACAACTACAACAATAGATTTTGTAATTTTATGCGTATTTTGTAGTTTTACATATATAAGTCATGCAGAGGATAAAACTTTGTACATGAATGAATGTGTGTGCACATATATTCATATAGGCCACGCAAGGGATAAAACACATATATGCATATTTACATTTTATTTATACTTACATGCATACATATATTTGCATATAAAACAAATTATGCGGGAAATTCCAAAACAAGTATTTCAGTAATACCAGAATAAATGCATAGGCATGTCACTTTTAAAAATGACTCCATTTTAAAGAAATATATTTATTTCAAAATATGAGTGTGTTTTGCTAAAAATGAAGCTCATTACTTTATAGTTAAACTATTAATTAGTAACCTGTAAATATAAAATGGTCAGGAATTTTTTTAAGTAGTAATACTTGCCCACTTTGCTGATGAAATGATCATTTATATTCACACACACAAAAACATCCAACTTTCTATTTCCTAACTTAGCTTATAAAACATTCCTAGAAGTTGTAGGGTTATTGTCTTAGATATCATGGCATTTGGAATTTTACTTGAAATACTTTGTTTATAATGAATAATCAATATGCATAGGATAAATGGGCACCATCTAACATGATTCTTCACAAGGGAAAATTTCTTCATTAATCATTCTCCTTCCAGATAAAGTCCATATTATGTCTTGCTAGAAAAAAAAGCAAAAGGGCAGCCTCCAGGTTCCTGCACATAGGCTAAAATAGGCTGTACTGGAATCATGAGAAGTTGGGCTGCACTGATCAACTTCTATTCTGTCATTTAACAAACCCAGTGCTTTGCCTAAGAAAGTCTAGTGAGTCAAAAGGGGAACCAGGTGAAATATAAATCAATGGCAAAAAATCCCCACAAAATGTATTTGAACACTAGACCACATATGGACTTTCTGTGATGCTAAACATTTCAGGACCTCTCCTATGCATAGGCCACCATGTTTGCATGATCATTTTTGTAAACTTCTAAAGATATTTTGTATTTTTATTCTTAAAAGGAAACCTTCTCTCTCCCGTGTTAAATAAATATCAGGCCTCATAAAATCTGAATCTACTCCTGCTCTTCACTCTTCTAACAATCACTTTCCAGCCTTAATTTTTTGAGATTTCTTACTAAATATAAAGGGAATGCATTCTTTTGGCATTGTCAGAATCTCCATAGCTGTTGGTTATCTGCATCCCATCACCCTGGTAACCCAAAGGAAATAAGGAAAATAACTTCTAACTCATTTAAACTTAATTAGAAAGAGAAAGGATAGTTTGAATGAGGGTGGGGGAGGAATCTAATTTTATTGCACAGAATGTTAATAGCCAGAAGATAATATTTGTGTGCTACAAAATATATGTCATCATTATTTTAAATTCCTGGCTATATTTGAAGAAGATACCAAGAAAAACCTCTTTTGTGTTATCCTCCCTCCTTATTCTAAAACACAGTTGCTCTCAGATGCAAAGAAAGGAAAAGAGTGGGCAGTAGATGTCTCAAACTGTCTCTAAAGTTGTATTTTGGTGACAATTTCATAGCAGGTAGATGAGAAAAATGCTAACATTAATGAGGAAATATAACTATTTAATAAATGACAATTGTTTGAATGTAACATTATTGGATTCAATCATTTCAAGTGCAGAAGCTCTAAGAACACTGAGCTTTCCTTCACAAAGTAAGGTATAAATTCAAAAAAGTGGTTTTTTTGTGGGGGAAAAGAGTAGCACACCTTTCATATCTTGCAAGTGCAGGTGCAAAAAGGAGAAAATTGTGAAAAACAAGTGATACAAATAATGAATTAAGAGACCACTAAGGTTGGAACATTCTTGAATTAATATTATTTTAAACTGGCATGAAATATGTTTCTAGATATTTCTTCCTCATTTTTAAAATTTATTCACATACAACAAGAAAATAATCAAGAAATTCAAAAGGCAACATGGTTATATTCAATATTTATTACAAAGTTTTTGTTCTGCAACATTTGCATGTCTTCCTAATTCTTTTGGAAGCTGGGCCAACCAGCCCCCACCTTCTGTTAAATGATGCTTGTCAGGATTTCTAGTTCATTTGTTTCAATTAAGTGTACTGTTCTTTTTTCCACACTCGAAGTGATGATATAGGAATGTAAAACTACTGAAGTTCTATTTTATCAAGGAGTTTTATTTCAATTTCACATAATTATGAACAATTCATATTCTTTATCCCTGATCTGCTTTGATAAATAGATTATTAGGGCATATGGATAATGTGTTATTTTTACTATTTACTTATTTTTCTGTCTCTCATTTCAAGTATATTTAATTTACTAAGTTGACAAGGCACATGACAGGTTATAAGATGTGAACACATTGTGATTTTTATATTAAAAAATTGCAATGACTACCTTGAGGTATTCTCCAATTACTTAGTATTTCTATTTTTATTTTCAGAGCATCTTTAACCTAAAGTAACTCTCATATGATGCTACAGGCTCCTCATGGCCCCCAATAGTTCTTCTTCTCCTTTTCCACAATAAAGAACCCTTGACCTTTTAGTTAGACCCATAGATTCCCAGAATAAGAACTACATTTCCTAGCTTCCATTGCATCTTTAAGCAGCATGTGATTGGATTCTAGCAAGAACATATAAGCAAAATGTTACTGCAAGATTTTGCCCACATATTTTGCTCCTTTTTTGGTCAATTTTCCAATGTGAATGGAGCAGTCAACTAGGACCATGAGTAGAGGCTCTGGGAATGGAAATCCATACATTGCCAAACAAAACGGAGGAGGAATCTGTTTCCCAAGAACTTTGTGGAACAAATCTTTCCTACCAGCATTCTACTGCCTATTTTGGAATTTTACTTGAGATGTAATAAATTACTTTCATTTAAGTCACTGGTATTTTGGGTTTCTTGTACTGGTAACTGAATATTTCCATATCCCATACATAGTATTGTACCAGCTAATTTCCTTGGACGTAAGCAACAAATATAAAGATCCCTCTCTAGCATGTAGGTCCTATTAAGAGTTTCGGTATAGGTAAACAGTTTTGCACGGTATTTACAAGCTTTATAATGGCAATGAATTTATATTTGTGTCTGATACCAAATACTGAAAAGCTGAAGTTACTACTACTAGCTACAGAAAAAGCAGCAAATATATTCAAGGAAAAAACTACCTTGGAACTGTAGTCAAAACTTAAACTCTGCACATGACATTCCAATTAGGTATGAGTTTTTAAATCACTTTGTTATCAATTGGCCAATAATTTAATTTCATTATAAGAGGAAATAAACTAGATATATATGAATAAGTCAACTAATCAGGTTCAAAAATAAATAATGAAAAGCAAATAATGTGGCTAGTTAAACCATTCACTTGATTATTTAACGGGCATTTGTTAAAATTCTTTGTACTATTTCTTGTGCTAATTTATTCATGCTCATATAAATAAAACAGGTCCTAGGGTATTGCATTTTTATATTTAAAGAGAAATAGAATTCATAAGTGAAGGAGAAATAAGATACTTTTCAGACAAGCAAATGCTAAGAGAATTTGACTACCAAACCTGCCTTACAAGAGGTTCTGAAGAGAGTAATATGGAAAGGTAAGACCAATACTAACCTCCAAAAAAAGACACTTAAATACATAGACCACTGATGCTATAAAGCAACCACACAAACAAATTTGCATAATAACTGGCTAACAACATGATAACAGGACCAAATTCACACATGTCACTATTAACCTTGTATGTAAGTAGGCTAAATGCCCCAATTAAAAGGCACAGAGTGATGAGTTGAATAAAGAAGCAAGAACCAACTGTATGCTGTCTTTAAGAGACCCATCTTACATGCAATGATACTCGCAGGACCAAAATAAATGGATAGAGAAAACTATACTAAGCAACTGAAAACCATAAAAAAAGCAGGCATTGCTATTCTAATTTCAAAAAAAACAGACTACCCATCTGACAAAGGGCTCATATCCAGAATCTACAAAGAACTTAAACAAATTTACAAGAAAAAACAAACAACCCCATCAAAAAGTGGGTGAAGGATATGAGCAAACAC
Source organism: Sapajus apella (assembly GCF_009761245.1). Taxonomy (NCBI): domain Eukaryota; kingdom Metazoa; phylum Chordata; class Mammalia; order Primates; family Cebidae; genus Sapajus; species Sapajus apella. The sequence continues at coordinate 7,771,414 of NW_022437006.1, forward strand.
TTTTCAAAAGAAGACATTTATACTGTCAACAAACAAATGAAAAAGTGCTCATCATCAATGGTCATTACAAAAATGCAAATCAAAACCACATTGAGATACCACTTCATGCCAGTTAGAATGGTGATCATTAAAAAATATGGAGACAACATTTGCTGGAGAGGATGTAGAGAAACAGGAACTCTTTTACACTGTTGGTGGGAATGTAAATGAGTTCAACCATTGTGGAAGACAGTGTGGTGATTCCTCAAGGATCTAGAAATAGAAATACCATTTTACCCAGCAACCCCATTACTGGATATATACCCAAAGGATTATAAGTCATTCCATTATAAAGATACATGCACATGTATGTTCATTGCAGCACTGTTTATGATAGCAAAGACTTGGAACCAACCCAAATGCCCATCAATGATAGACTGGATAAAGAAAATGTGGCACCTATACAGCATGGAATACTATGCAGTCATAAAAAAGGATGAGTTCATGTCCTTTGCAGGGACATGGATGAAGCTGGAAACCATCATTCTCAGCAAACTGACACAAGAACAGAAAACAAAACACTGCATGTTCTTACTCATAAGTGGTTGTTGAACAATGAGAACACATGGACACAGAGAAGGGAACATCACATACCAGGGCTGTAGGGTGTAGGGGAGCTAGGGTAGGGATAGCAGGGGGTGGGGGCATTGGGGAGGGATAATGTAAGGAAAAATACCTAATGTAGATGACGGGGGAATAGATGGAGCAAAGCACTATGGCATGTGTATACCTGTGCAACAATCTTGCATGATCTGCACATGTACTCCAGAACTTAAAGTATAATAATTTTTAAAAAGGGAAGAAAAACAATTGCTTAAGATCATAAAAAAAAGATAAAGAAAGGCATTGCATAATACTAAAGGGTTCAATTCAACAAGAAGACCTAACTCTCCTATATATGCATTCAACAAAGGAGCACCCAGATTCATAAAGCAAGTTCTTAGAGACTTAGAAAGAAACTTAGATAACCGCACAATAATAGGAGACTTCAACAGTCCATTGGATGTATTAGACAGATCATCAGGGCAGAAAACTAACAGATATTTAGGACCTGAACTTGACACTTTACCAAATGGACCTAATAGACATCTACATAACTCTTTATTCAAAAATAACATACATTCTTTATTCAAAAATAATATACATTCTTCTCATCTGTACATGGCAGATGATCTAAAATTGACCAATTGCCCAGCCATAAGGCAATCCTTAACAAACTCAAAAAAAAACCTGGAATCATACCAATCACACTCTTGGACCACATTGCAATAAAAATTGAAATCAATATTACAAAAATTGTTCAAAATCATACAATTACATGGAAACTGAACAACTTTTTCCTGAATGACTTTTGGGTAAGCAATGCAATTAAGGCAGAAATCAAGAAATGCTTTGAAACTGGTAAGAACAAAGATACAACATACCAGAATCTCTGGAACACAACTGAAGCAGTGTTAAGAGGGAAGTTTACAGTGTTAAATGCCCACATCAAAGAGTTAGAAAGATCTCAAATTAACAACCTAACATCACATCTAGAGAAGTTCTAAAGAAAAGAGAAAACCAACTCCAAATCTAACAGAAAACAAGAAATAACCAAAATCAGAACTGAACTAAATGAAATTGAGCTATGAATAAACCATACAAAAGATAAACAAGTTCAATTTGTTCATTTTTTGAAAGAATAAATAAAATACATAGACTGCTCACTAGACTAATGAAAAAAAGAGAGAAAGAAGATCCAAAGAAACACAATGAGAAATGACAAAGAGAGCATTACCACTGATACTACAGAAATGCAAAAACATCTCAGAGACTACAAACACCTCTATGCACACACACTAGAAACCCTAGAAGAAATGAATAAATTCATGGAAACATACAACCTCTCATGATTGAACCAGGAAAAAATTGAATCCCAGAGCAGACCAATAATGATTTCCAAAATTGAATCAGTAATAAAAACCCCACCAACCAGAAAAAGCCCAGGACTAGTTGGAGTTACAGCCAAATTCTACCAGATATATAAAGAAGAACTGGTATTATTTCTCCTGGAATTATTCCAAAAATTGAAAACGGACTGCTCTACAACTCATTCTTTGAGACCAGCATCATCCTCATACTAAAACCTGACAGACAGACAGACACACACCCACACACAAAAGAAAACTTTAAGCCAATATCCTTGATGAACATAGATGCAAAAATCCTCAACAAAATACTAGCAAACCAAATCCAGCAGCACATCAAAAAATTAATCCACAATGATCAAGTAGGCTTTTCCCTGGGATGCAGGTTCGTTCAACATATGCAAATCAATAAATGTGATTCATTACACAAACAGAACTAAAAATAAAAACCATATGATCATCTCGATAGGTACAAAAAGGGCTTTTGATAAAATTCAGCATCCTTCATGTTAAAAACCCTCAGCAAACTAGGCATCAAAGGAACATACTTCCAAATGATAAGAACCGTCTATAAAAAACCCACAGCCAACATCATACTGATTGGGCAAAAGCTAGAAGCATTCCCCTTGACAACCAGAACAAGACAAGGATGCCCACTCTCACCACCCCTGTTTAATATAGTTCTGCAAGTCCTAGCCAGAGAAATCAGGCAAGATAAAGAAATAAAAGTCATTCAAATAGGAATAGATGAAGTCAAACTATCTGTTTGCAGATGACTTGATTTTATACCTGTAAAATCCCATACTCTCTGCCCAAAAGCTCCTTAATCTGATAAACACCATTTACAAAGTTTCAGGATACAAAATTAATGTACAAAAATTAGTAGCATTTCTTTTTATTGTTATGATACTTTAAGTTCTGGGTTACATGTGCAGATCATGCAGGATTGTTACACAGGTATACACATGCCATGGCGATTTACTGCATCCATGCCCTTTTCATCTACATTAGGTATTTCTCCTGTTACCCCTTCCCAGTCCCCCCATCCCCTGCTATCCCTCCACTAGCTCTCCCACCACCGAATCCCCTGCTATCCCTCCCTTAGGTCTCCCACTCCCCCAACAGGCCCAGGTGTGTAATGTTCCCCTCCCTGTGTCCATGTGTTCTCACTGCTCAACAACCACTTATGAGTGAGAACATGCAGTGTTTGGTTTTCTGTTCTTGTGTCAGTTTGCTGAGAATGATGGTTTCCGGTTTCATCCACGTTCCTGCAAAGGACATGGACTCATCCTTTTTTATGGCTGCATAGTATTCCATGCTGTATAGGTGCCACATTTTCTTTATCCAGTCTATCATTGATGGGCATTTGGGTTGGTTCCAAGTCTTTGCTATCATAAACAGTGCTGCAATGAACATACATGTGCATATGTCTTTATAATGGAAAGATTTGTAATTCTTTGGGTATATATCCAGTAATGGGATTGCTGAGTCAAATGGTATTTCTATTTCTAGATCCTTGAGGAATCACCACACTGTCTTCCACAATGGTTGAACTCATTTACATTCCCACCAACAGTGTAAAAGTGATCCTATTTCTCCACATCCTCTCCAGCAAGTGTTGTCTCCAGATTTTTTAATGATCACCGTTTTAACTGGCATGAAGTGGTATCTCAATGTGGTTTTGATTTGCATTTCTGTAATGACCAGTGATGATGAACCGTTTTTCATATGTTGGCTGCATAAATGTCTTCTTTTGAAAAGTGTTTGTTCATATCCTTCACCCACTTTTTGATTGGATTGTTTGTTTTTTTCTTGTAAATTTGTTTAAGTTCTTTGTAGATTCTGGATATTAGCCCTTAGTCAGATGGGGAGACTGCGAAAATTTTTTTTCCATTCTTTGGTTTTTGGTTCGCTCAAATGATAGTTTATTTTGCTGTGCAGAAGCTCTTAACTTTAATTAAATCCCCTTTGTCTATTTTGGCTTTTGTTGCCATTGCTTTTGGTGTTTTAGTCATGAAGTCCTTGCCTATCCCTATGTTCTGAATGGTATTGCCTAGGTTTTCTTCTAGGGTTTTTACGGTGTCAGGTCTTATGTTTAAATCTTTAATCCATCTGGAGTTAATTTTAGTATAAGGTGTAAGGAAGGGGTCCAGTTTCTTCTTTCTGCACATGGAAAAACATTCCATGCACATGGTTAGGAAGAATACATATCATGAAAATGGTCATACTGCCCAAAGTAACTTATAGATTCAATGCTATCCCCATCAAGCTACGCTTGATCTTCTTCACAGAACTGGAAAAAACAAACTTAAACTTCATATGGAACCAGAAAAGAGCCTACATAGCCAAGACAATCCTAAGAAAAAAAAAAAAAAGCTGAAGGCATCACACTACCTGAATTAAAACTATACCACAAGGGTACAGTAATCAAAACAGCATGATACTGGTACCAAAACAGAGGTATAGATCAATGGAACAGAACAGAGGCCTCGGAAGTAACGCCACACATCTACAACCATCTGATCTTTGACAAACCTGACAAAAACAAACAATGGGGAGAAGTTTCCCTGTTTAATAAATGGTGTTGGAAAACTGGCTAATCAGTAGCATTTCTATACACCAACAACATCCAAGCTGAGAACCAAATCAAGAATGCAATCCCATTTACAGCAACCATAAGAAGAATAAAACACCTAGGAATCCATTTAACAAGGGAGGTGAAACATCTCTAAAACAAGAATTTCAATACACTGCTCATAGAAATCACAGATGATACAAACAAATTGAAACTATTCTATGCTCATGGATGGGAAGTATCAATATTGTTAAAATGGCCATACTTCCCAAAGCAAGTTACAGATTCAGTGCTATTTTTATGTAACTACCAATGACATTCTTCACAGAATTTAAAAAAAAAAACTGTTTTAAAATTGGTTTTGAACCTTTCTATAGCTATACCACCCTGAATGCATTCAATCTTGTCTGATCTTGAAAGCTAAAACTCATAGAACCAAAAAAAAGAGTCCAAACAACCAAGGCAATCCTAAGCAAAAAAACCAAAAGAACAAAACTGGAGGTATCACATTATCTGATGTCAAAAAAAAGACACATAGACCAACAAAACAGAACAGGGAGCTACATACTTGCAATCATCTGTTTTTGACAAAGTAAACAAAGACAAATTGTGAAATTAAATCCCTGGTCAATAAATGATGCTGGGATAACTGGTTAGCCATATGCAGAAGATTGAAACTGGATTCTTTCTTTTCACCATATACAAAAATCAACTCCAACATGGATTAAAGATTTAAATGTAAAACCATTAAAACCCTGGATGATAGATGAGGAAATGCCATTCTGGACATAGACCCTGGCAAAGATTTCATGATGATGACACTAAAAGCAATCACAACAAAAACAAAAATTGACAAATGGAGCCCTAATTAAACTAAAGATCTTCTGCGCAGCAAAAGAAACTATCAACAAAGTAAACAGACAGCCTACAGAAAGAAAGAAACTATTTGCAAACTATGCATCCAATAATGGTCGAATATCCAGAATCTATAAGGGTCTTAAAACAAGCTAACAAGGAAAAAACAAACAGGTGCATTAAAGGGTGGTCAAAGAACTTGAACAGACACTTTTCAAAATGAGCCATACATGAGACTGGTAAAATATGAAAACATGCTCAACATCACTAGTCATGGAAAAATGCAAATCAAAACCACAGTAAGATGTGGTTTCATCTCATACCAGTCAGAATGGCTACTATTAAAATGTCAAAAAATGACAGATGGTGGAGAGGTCACAGAGAAAGGAGACAGCTTATATGCTACTGATAGAAATGTACATTAGTTCAGTCATTGTGAAAAGCATTTTATTTCTTAAACAACTTAAAATAGAATTACCATTTGACCCAGCAATCCCATCATTGGGTAGATACCCAAAGGAATATAAATTGTTCTACCATAAAAACACGTGTATACCATAAAGACACATGTATGCATGTTTGTCATAGCTCTATTAACAGTAGCAAAGACATGGAATCAACCTAGATGCCCATCAGTGGTGGACTGGATAAAGAAAATATGGTACCTATACACCACAAAATACTACATAGCCATAAAAAAGAACTAAATTATGTCTTTTTCAATAACGTGGATAGAGCTGGAGGCCATATTCCCAAGTGAACTAACATAGGAACAGAAAACCAAATACTGCATATTTTCACTTATCCCTGGGAGCTAAACATTGAATACACATGGACACAAAGAAGGGAACAACAGACACTGGGACCTACTTGGGGGTGGAGGGTGGGAGTAGGGTGAAGATTGAAAAACTACCTATCAAGTACTATGCTTATTACTTGGGTGACAAAATAATCTGTACACAAAACCCTTGTGACACCTGTGTGATTAAATTATAAATTATAAAGGCTATGCTTGAGAAAGGCAATATTTCTTCCCTTCTACATAATGTTCAAGTTGCTGAATGACTGACCAGAATATTTCACCAGAATTTAGATTGAAACAAAAAAGCTGGAAGTTGCAGGGACAGAACTAAGAATTTTGACTATGAGAGAGTAAATGTTAAAGCTATGATTAAAGATTATCTAAGCAGGCAAAGATCGAAGTCATGAATATCATTATAAAAGACAGGTTGGAGTTGGCAAGTGCCTTGGAATCTGATTAGAAATCAGTTGGGTCAGCTATCTGGGAGGACCTGAGGCCATGCTAGAAGACAGAGGTTGAAAATTAGAGTTTCTGGGCAACACACGATCAGAAACTCAAGGCAAAAAGCATAGAGTGTACCAGCAAGGCTCAGGTTCCAAGTAGGTGACTTTAGTAATATTCATGGGTAATTAACAATATAAATGGGGTTTATTATTGAGCTAAAGATTCAGTGAGCCTAGGGCTTTCTATGTGTTTAGCCCAGGGCTAGAATTTGTCTCATAGCAAGAGACTGGCATGAAATTTCAGATATCTTTGGCTTGGAAGAAGAATTAAGAGAAGAAAAAGGCAATCTTGATATAGGAATCCAAACTCTAGGTATATTAGACTTTCTTGAACTAATTTACGAGCATAATCGAGTTTTAGCAAACACATGATTGCAAAGTTGTCACATTAGGATCTCTTGAAATCAACAGTTGGGTCAATTTCATGGATACTCTGACAGTCTTACTTTGGTAGAATTAGGTGTTGTTGACTAGTCTTGTGTCTTCAAAAGGATAACGAACAATCTAAATTATTGCTGAAAACCTCAAATAAAACATTCGGTTTCACATGTGAGAATATGGAGTTTTGCTCTTAGGCTCTAGATTTGGCAAGGCAAACCCTTCAACCCAAGAGGCTGAGCTGCCTTGGGTCATAACAGCCACTGTAATTACCACTATGAGAAAAAAAAGCAATCAGTATGCAGGAATAGGCAGTATAATCAGCTCTCTACATCAACACACAGAGTTGCTTAAGTTTTTTAACAGACACTGAGCTACAACCAAATCTGCTTATGTACCTCAATGTAGGATTGAAGTCTACCAGAGTTAGAAATTTCTATCTTACCCAAATTTTACTTACTCCTGAAATATCATTATCATTAAAAATATATAAAATGCTAGTTTTAAAATTTAGATTTATAAAAAGAGGCAGAAATATATTTTTTCCATCCACACATAGTTAAAATTTTAGAGTGAACTCTAATTAGTCTATATGTGATTAACAGAGTAACTTGTTCTGCTATAGCCAGCATAAAAAAAAGGTCATTTGAACAAGCAATATAGATGAAGAGATAATTCTATAAGAAAATCAATGAAACAATATTTCTAAAAGAAAAAAAAAGAAGAAATCTTAAGTAAAGGGGTAAAATTACAAATGGGATTTCAGACAAGCTGTAAGTGTTCCAGGCAATGAAGGATGATTGAAGACATGAATTTAAAACAGACTCAACTGACAAGAAACATGTTTTGTGAGGCAGGACAGATGTAATGGCTTGGGGGTAGAAAGGAAGTAAGCAATGGAGCAGTGAACAGGAAAGAGTGACACAGCTATGCAGTCACAGAAAGGTGATCTAAGAAAAGATGAGGTTGAAAAGCACAAAATGAAGAAACAGAGACTGACTTTGCAAGTCAAGCAGGATATTTCAAATTAGTTTTGGAATTTGATTAGAAATCAAATGGTAGCAGATAGATAATTAGCCCTACCCTATTCTTAAAATTTTTGAGGTTGGAAAAGGGGAGTTTACAATAAACTAGGGAGAAACTCAAAGAAATTAACAACTGTCTACATGTAAGAAAGTCTAAGTATGCAAAAATATGAAGAAGGGACAACTCATCAATCATCTAATTTATTTATTTTAAATTTATTGTTTATTATTATTACTATTTTAGAGATAGGATCTCACTGTGTCACTCAGGCTGGGATGCAGTGGTGTAATCATAGCTCATGGCAGCCTTGAACTCCTGGGCTCAAGTAATTCTCCTGCCTCAGTCCTGAGGAGCTGACGCTACAAACGGGAGCTACCACAATAGCTAATCACCTAATTTACTATTTTCAGTATGCAAAGTACTTTGCCATGGGTCATGGCCTTAGGTTCAAGCCTTGGTTTCACCTCTTACAATATCACCTCATGGAAGCTTTTGGCTTCTTTGAGCAAAAGAATCTTCATCTATAAAGTGAGGATAACATGTATTTATTTAATAGAATATCATCAGAAGTAAAGCCAATAAATTGTGCTAATGTTTTGGATAGCTTATGATTATTGAAAAATAAAAGCAGGTATTTTTTAGAGTGTTTTTAAGCAAAGAGGAAACGACTTAGAGAAACTGAATCCTTTGACCATAAGAAAATAGTGACAGAGCTGACATTCACCCAAGGTATACAGCTATAGAGTCCATGATTCTAAATTATTTGGTTATACTGCCTCAGTCTCTGATTTCTGGGAATTTACAGCATAGTTTGAGGTAAAATATATGGAATACCGAAAATAAGACAACAAAAAATGTATCACAAAGGAGCCTGTAATCCCATGTTAGATGACTGTTAGAGACAGGCAACTTTATGCTGGCATAGTGTTAAAAGACGTCTTAGAAGAGAAAAAAAAAATTATAAGAATGGTTGAAATTGAATAATAAGAATGAGAAATAAAAATAGAAGAACAAGAAAATGATGAGGCAAAACAATGAAGCATAGATATTCAGATTACTTAGTCCCATTTATGTTAAAGAAAAAGCCCAAAAATAAAATTTAATAAAAATTATAAATACTGCTTACATTAAGCCATATAATTGTTAGTATTTATTACTATTAAATACAGTAAATAATTATTCAATTCCAACATTAGAATACAAGTCTTAAAATTGTTGTTATTCACTATGTGAAGGATATTTTGAAATAAATGATTATTGGATACACCAATAAGAAACCAAAAAATCAATAAAAGAAAATGTAAGCCACAATAAATACAACTGTAATTTTTTAAATAAATTATTTTATATTTAGACAAAAATACTATTAGTGAATAACTTTATTTTAGAATATTACTTCCTGTTTTTAATGCTGATTACAGATTTAAAGTTCAACAAAATTATATTCAATTTCAAAAAGACTTGTTTTTCTTGGCCTTGAAAGAAGTTATAGAAAGAAAATTTTAATCTTAATACTTTTTTATTCTATTAAAAACAACTCTTAAGCCTCACTACAAAATAGTGTTACAAAGTATAAAATCTGAATTGTATAATCTATAATTATTTTGTGAGAATTTTAAAAAGCTGGAAGTCAAATTGGGCTGGACACGGTGACTCATGCCTATAATCCCAGCACTTTGGGAGGCCAAGGTGGGTGGATCGCCTGAGGTCAGGAGTTCAAGACCAGCCTGGCCAACATGGGAAACCCATCTTTACCAAAAATATGAAAGTTAGCCAGGTGTAGTGCTGGGCGCCTGTAATTCCAGCAAGAGAATCACTTGTACCTGGAAGGCGGAGGTTGCAGGGAGCTGAGATCATGCCACTGCACTCCAGCCTGGGAAATAGATTGTGACTTTGCCTCAAAAAACAAACAAATAAAATAGTCAAACTTGAAATACAAATGTAAAATACCATAGGAAGATAGGAATCTGTGTTTGTGTTAAAATTAAGCTTACCAAATCTTTAAGGTGCTTTTAGGGAGCATACATCTGGAATAAATTCCTGTTCACTTCTCTCTGAACCCTTCTTTGCTTTTTTGGCTCCTGTCAAAAGTGTGAGCAGTAAATACTGTCTCTGTGTACTACAAGAGTGAGAAATACTGTTCAAGATTGTCTCTGGGCATCTTTTGAGTAAGACCTTACTATATTATGACAAACATATGTCTTCCGCTAAAGCATTTCTTATGAAAATGCATACAATATAGGGCAGAAATAATACATATCACTATTAAAACCATGATTAACATTCATGATCAGCTTAGCTATCTATTTTCTTGGCAGGACTTACTTCCCTAGAGGACTTATTTATGGAAATGGGAAATTAGCAAAGACCCTGTCTTGGCTTATGTATTAGTTAGGGTTCTTTGATAACAACCAACAGAAACCAAACCTGGCTAACTTAAGCAAAAGAAAACATGATATAAGCAGCTCATAGGACATAAGAGAGAGCTGAAGAAAAGGGATGGGAAAGGTGAAACCAGATAACCACAAAGGTCTTTCTAATCCCACATGACCATCACTGCTCAGATATGAACAATAACCTGAATTTTCTTCATGTTAGGAATACAGATAATGAAGCATAGTTAACATAAAATGAGCAAAAGCAAGATATCATTAGAAAAACAGAACAGGGTTTGGGCAGCAAATAATAATAATAATAATAATAATAATAATAATAAACAATGGCTACAGTACAGAGCCTTTATGGAAGGTTCTCAAGGCCAGCAGTGCTGGATAATTCATTAGTTACTATTTGAGCAATGGTGAAAATGACTGAATATAAAATATAGAAACCAGAAACCAAAATTTAATAAAAACTGTATGCCAAATAAAGACAATAGTTTTTTTTTTAATTACAACAGTATTGTTTTAAATTAATGGATAGATCAAAAAAATAATATGGGATAAGAGCACAGACTCTGGTGCCAGCTTGATTTTGCAACCCTGAAAGAGCTACTGAATCTCAAATAATTTATGTAACTGTGTGTACCAAAATCTTGTTTTCACCCCCCAGACAAGACAATATTTCTGAGATGAGAGGTATTTGTCACACTTACGAATTGCTCTAAAAATGTGGGGTACACCTTAGGTCACTTCTTTTTTATTTTCCCTATTAATTGCTTAAGCACATGCCTACCATTTTAGTAGTAAGTTCAACATTTCTCTTTGACCTCCACTTTTTCCCTGAATTCTCTAAAATACCTGGCCTTACCCAGTAGAAGAGAGGTTCATTCTGCCTTCTGCACTCAAGCAGAAAGAGAGCTGGTTCCGCAATTGCTTCTTTCTGCTACATGGTGTTGCTGTTACAGTTGGTCCTGTAGTTTGACAGTGAATGTCCTTTGGCGACACACACCCCTGCTTAGGCTATGCAAGTCATGAGGAAGGATGAGCTGATTCATCAGGGGTTAAACCCCACTGAAGTTGCCTGATGCTGGGTTCCCAAGATCTCATAAGACTGTTTCCATTCTCTACTGTCTTTCTTCCCTCCCTAAAGATCTGGGAGTGTTTTGCTTTAAAACCCTTCAGACCCAAAAGTTCTGGTTACATCCTTTTCCCCCTGATGAGGGGCCTTCTCAGACATTTTCCTAAGGAACAATATCCTCAGTGTCTCCTGGGCATTACCACCTCCCACTCTCCTTTCACCCCTACATTTCTCAAGGATGACATTCAGTGTCTTCAAGGTGATTCATTGGCCTAAAGAAATTCCCCAGATGATGAAGATAATAACTTGCAATTTCTGTACTCGGTCCATGTTGTCTTTGAAATCAAGTGTAGGCTCAATTAGTTTGTTGTATATGTAGCGGTACAAAATCCTCATCTGTGAGTCCATGCTAAGTAAGTTGTGTGAACTTTTCAGTCACTTCTTGTTGCATGCAGAAAAAAATCCATAGCTTATAAAGTCCAGTGTTATTTGGCTTTCTGAATCTTATCTCATACTGTGTAACCTCTTGTCTCACTAACATTAGCCTTCTTTTTCTTCCTTAAAGGTGCCAAGCTCCCATCCTGCTAATTGCCTTGAACTTGATGTTCCCTCTGAAGATTTTCTCATGGCTCTCCAATGGCTGGTTCTAACTCTTTACTTTACTTTTCTTTTTTTAAAAACGTTTAATTTTTGTCAGTACATACTAGGCATACATACAAATGGGGTACATTAGATGTTTTGATACAGGCATGCAGTGTTAGCAATTACATCATGTAAAATGGGGTATCCATCTCCTCAAGCATTTATCCTTGTGGGTATGTTTCTGTGTTCTCTATTCTGTTTCATTGGATTATATATCTATTTTTATGCCAGTATCATGCTGTTTTGATCACTAAAGCTCTGTAGTATAATTTGAAGTCAGGTAATATGATTCCTCCAGTTTTGTTCTTTTTGTTTAGGATTGCTTTCATTATTCTGGGTCTGTCTTGGTTCCATAAAAATTTTAGGAATTTCTTTCTATTTCTGTAAAGAATGTCATTGGTATTTTGATAGGGATTGCATTGAATCTGTAGAGTGCTTTGGGTAAGAGGAACATTTTAACAATACTGATTCTTCCAATCCATGAACACGAAATATTTTTTCCAATTTTTGGTCTTCTCTTCAATTTCTGTCATCCATCCTTTATAGTTTTGTAACAGATCTTTCACTTATTTGGTTAATTCCCAGGTATGTAACTTTATTTGTGGCTATTATAAATGGCATTACTTTCTATTTTCTTATCCGGTTGTTCACTGTTGGTACATAGAAATGCTACTAATTTTTGTATGTTGATTTCATATCCTGCAACTTTACTAAATTTGTTTATCAGTTCTAATAGTTTCTTCATGAAGTCTTTAGGGGTTTTTTTGTTGTTTCATTTCGTTTTGTTTGTTTTTGTTTTCTGAGACAGTCTCACTGTGTCACCCAGGCTGGAGTGCAATGGCGCGATTTCAGCTCACTGCAACCTCTGCCTCCTAGGTTCAAGTGATTCTCCTGCCTCAGCCTCTCAAGTTGTTGGGACTGCAGGCACCCACCACCATGCCTGGCTAATTTTTGTATTTGTAGTAGAGACGGGGTTTTACTATGATGGTCAGGCTGGTCTTGAACTCCTGACCTTGTGACCCACCCATTCGGCCTCCCAAACTGCTGTGATTATAGGTGTGAGCCACTGCGCTTGGCCCAGTCTTTAGGTTTTTTTGAAATATTAATATAAGATTATATCATGCAAATAAGGATAATTTGTCTTCTTCCTTTTCAGTTCGGATGCCCTTTATTTCTTTCTTTTATCTAATTGCTCTACCTAAGACTTCCAGTACTATGTTGAAATAACAGTGGCAAAGGGGGCATTGTTGTCATGTTTCAGATCTTAGAGGAAGGGCTTTCAGTTTCTCCCCATTCAGTATTATACCAAATGTGGGTCTGTCATGCATGGTATTTACTATGTTGAGGTACGTTCCCACTATTCCTGTTTTTGTTTTTTTTTTTTTTTTAGGGTTTTTATCATAAAGCGATGTTGAACTTTATCAAATGCTTTCTCACCATTAATTGAAATGCTTATATGGCTTTTTTCCTTCATTCTTTTGATAAGATGTATCATATTGGCTCATTTGTGTATGTGAAACCATCTTTGCATCTCAGGGATAAAACCCACTTGGTCATGATGAATGACATCTCTAAAGTAATGTTGAATTCCATTTGCTATTATTTGTTTGACAATTTTGCATTAATATTCATCAGATCATCAGATATACTGGCCTGTAGTTTTCTTTTTTTTTATGTGTCTTTGTCTGGTTTCGGTATCTGGGTATTAGCCTCAGAGGAAAAGTTTGGAAGTATTTCCTCCTCCTCTGCTTTTTCAAATAGTTTGAGTAGGATTGGTATTTGTTATCCTTTGAATGTTTAGTCAAATTCAGGGCTTTTCTTTACTGGGGGACTTTTTATCATGACTTTGATCTTGTTACTTGCTGGACTGCTCAGGTTTTGGTATTCTTTCTGTTTCAATCTTGATACATTGTATGTCTCTAGGAATTTGTCAATTTCTTCTAGATTTTCCAATTTATTGGCAAATAGTTGCTCATAGTAGCTGCTAATGATCCTTTGAATTTCTGCAGTGTCTCCTTTTTCATCTCTGAGGTTATTTATTTGAATCTTTTCTGCTTTTCTTTTGATCTGGCTAAAGGTTTGTCAACTTTGTTTAACTTTAAAAAACATTTTTTTTGGTTCATTGACCTTTTATATTTTTTTTTCAGTTTCATTTATTTTGACTCTAATCTTTCTTATTTATTTTCTTCTACTAAACTTTGGGGTTTGGTGCTCTTGCTTTTCTAGTTCTTTAGTATGCATCATTAGATTGTTTATTGAATTTTTTCTTCTTTCTTGAAGTATGCACTTATAGCTATAAACTTCTCTCTTAGTACTGCTTTTGCTGTATCCCATAGATTTTGCTATGTTGTGTTTTCATTATTATTTGTTTCAATAAAATTTTCAGTTTTCTATTTAATTTCTTCCTTGACCCACTGGTCATTCAGGTGCATATTAATTTCTATGTGTTTGTATAGTTTTCAAAATTCCTCATTTTTAATTTCTGGTTTTATTCCATTGTGATCAGAGAAGACACTTGATATTATGTCAATTTTTCTGAATGTTTTAAGACTTGTTTTGTGACCTAACATATGATATATTCTTGAGAAAGACATTTTCCTCCACTTTTCTCAAGTGGAAGGAGTCTCACCTGGTATCTACCACAGCTGAGATTGTGCTGAGTCTCACATGAAGCCAGCAAGACTCGGAGGCTCACCTAAGACCTTCAATGCAGTACTTAACTATTAAAGCTGGTTATTCAGGGCCAAGGGGCTTTTTAGTTAGCAGATGTTAAATTTGTCTGATAAAATTCTGATTTCCTTCTCTGTGTTATCTTGAATTTCTTTGAGTTTCCTCAACACAGCTATTTTGACAAAGATGTCTGAAATGTCAAGTATCTCTGTTTCTCCAGAATTTGTCCCTGGTTCTGGTAGAATTTGTCTGTCAGATTTGGCTGATAGAATTTGTCTGATAGAATTGATAAAATTCTGAATTCCTTTTGTGTTATCTTGAATTTCTTTGCGTTTTCTCAACACATCATCTATTTTGAATTCTTTGTCTGAAATGTCAGTTATCTCTGTTTCTCCAGAATTGGTCCCTGGTTCTGATAAAATTTGTCTATTGGATTTGTCTGATAAAATTTGTCTAATAGAATTCTGAATTGCTTTTGTGTTATCTTGAATTTCTTTGAGTTTCCTCAACACAGCTATTTTGAATTCTTTATCTGAAAGGTAAAATATCTCTGTTTCTCCAGAATTGGTCCCTGGTTCCTTATTTAATTTATTTGGTGAGGCGTGTTTTCCTGGATGGTCTTAAAACTCGTAGATGTTTGTCTGTGACTGAGCATTAAAGCGTTAGGTATTTATTTTCATCTTCTCATTCTGGGGTTGTTTATACTCATCCTTCTTGGGAAATCTTTCCAGATGTTTGAAATGATGTGGGTATTGTGATCTAAGCTAAATCTGTGTTAAAGGGCACCATAAGCCCATTAACAATGTGTTTCTTGCAGACTCACAGAGGCACTGCCTTGATGGTCTTGGAAAGGTCCAGAAGATCTCTCTGGATTACCAGGCAGAGACTCTCATTCTCTTCCCTTACTTTCTCCCAAACAAACAGTCTCTCTCTCTCTGTTCTGAGCCAACTGGAGCTGGGGGTAGAGTGATACAAGCTCTCCTGTGGCCACCAATACTGGAACTGTGCTGGGTCAGACCTGAAGCCAGCACAGCAGTGGGTCTCACCCAGGGCCTGTTGTAACTACACCCTGGCTATCGCCTGCGAGCTCTACAACCAGCAGGTGGCAAGGCCAGCTAGGTCTATGTCCTTCCTTTCAAGATGGCAATTTTGTACAGGTCCTGGGTGAGTCCAGAGTTGCCATCTTGGAGGCAGCAATAGAGTCAAAAACCTTAGAAGTCTACCAAATATTCTATTGTACTGAGGCTAACCTGACATTCATTATAAGATGCAGTCCTTCCCACTCTTCCCTCCCTTTCCAAAGTCAGAGGAGCCTCACACCATGGCCACCACCACCATAGGCCCACAAGGAGTACTGCCAGATGATGGCCCAATGGCTCATAAGTCACTTATGGTGAATGCTACGTGGCCTGGGACTCACCCTTCTTGGCAGTGGGTTCCCTTCCGACCAAGGGCAGGTCCAGAAATGCCATCCAAGAGCTAAGTCTTGGAATCATGGACCCCAAGAGCCCAGCTGGTGCCCTACCCTTCTGTGGTCAAGCTAGTACATAAGGTGCAAGACAAGGTCCCCTTTACTTTTGCCTCCATTTTTCTCTGGCTGCAAACAGGGAAGGAATCTTACCCTGTAACCACTACATCTGGGAATGTGCTCAGTCTCACCTGAGACCAGCAAGTCTCAGAGGCTCACCCCCTTGATATAGTACCTGGGTATTGCTGCTGGTTATTCAGGGCCCGTGGGCTCTTCATTTAGCAGTTGATGAATCCTTTGAAGGATTATGTCTTTCCCTTCAAAGCAGCAGATTATTCCCTTCTGGTGCAGCATGTATCTAGAAATGTCATCTAGTAGCTAGGGCCTGGAAAGGGGGCCTCATGACTCTGGCTGGTTCTGCTGTAGCTGAGCTGGTATCCAAGATGCAAGACGAAGTCTTTCCCACTCTTCTCTCTCTTCTCCTTAAGCAGAGGGAAGGAGTCTTGAAGCCACGAGCCATGCAGCCTGAGATTAAGGGAAGGCTAATGCCAGCATTCTGTTGGCTGCTCCCGCTAGTGTCTCAGTAGGTCACATGCCCCCAGTCCACTGGCTCTGGGCCCAGTTCCGCATTAGGATTCATTTAGGACTTCAGGTAGGTTCTTTCAATCTTTTCAAATTGCCTTTCAAGATTTTTTAGGGCTCAAGAGCACTTTAGCTCACAGTGGCAAGGCTTGCGGGCACTCAAGTTTGGACTACTGGAATCAGTGATTCCTCTTTGGCTAGGGCTGATTTGAATGGGCTCTCTGTGGGTGGGCATCAGCTGAGTTTGGTCCAGTTTTGTTTTCTGCTATAACAGGGCAGCACTGAGTCAATCCCTCTCTCCAGTGCACAGAAATGCTCTCTGCACCATGCTGCCACTGCCAGAGAATGGGGAAGGAGTGGTGTTGGTGCTTCAAGGCTGTTTTTTCCTGCCCCTTCAGTGCCTCTTTCAGTTATATGAAGTTAAACCCAGGTACTGTGAGTGCTCACCTGATTATTGCTCTTTTGAAGGTGCTTTTTTCATGTAGACAGTTGTTAAATTGGTGTCCTTGTCAGGGGGAGACAATTAGTGTAGCCTTCTCTTCTACCATCTTGCTCCGCTCCCCTCTCTTTTTTATTTTTCAGTTTCTATGTCACCACCTCAAGAAAATCCTTCCTAGAATTCCCTCTCTATAGTCACTCTCTAATTGCATCACTGTATTTATTTATTCTGTAATACTTACCATATTAAAATTGACTTTTTAAACTTACTTGTTTGCCAGCCCCTCCCACCATCTTCACTAGAAGGATTATTATCTGTCTTGTACATTTCTGTGTCTCTAGCTCCTAAAAATTTCTTGACACATAGTGGGCACTCAATAAATATTTCTTAAATCAAATGAAATACAAAGCATAACTTTTTAAGTATCTGTTTCTTTTATCTGTATATTGGATACAACATCTGTACTGTGAGAATCAAGAAAATAGCTATGAGAGCCATCTAATACTGCACCATTGCAAATGTATAATTACAGTTGTACATAGACTATTAGAAATAGAGAATTGCTAAGTTCTTAAACAGTAACCTCCCATACCTTAAGTTCTTTAAAGCCAGGAACTGTCTGTTCCTCTTATCACTGTTTACTTCATGCTTAACCTAGTTTCTGCCATGTAAGTAAATATTTTTTGAATAAACAAATCAGTCAATGAGTATAGCATCTCTCTGCCTCCAGAAGGACTTTAATAAGTGGAATAAATTTAAGTGTAGTCCTTCACAAAGAATTACATCAATAGTATTGTCTTCTATTCTTCATTTACTCATTCATAGGAATTATTGAGTACCTACCATGTGGCAGGCACTGTGCTAGGTGCTAAGGATACAGTGATAAAAACCCACAAACCAACAGTATCCCTGCTCTCATGGGACCTCATAGTGTTTTTGCTATGCTCATTAATCATTTTTACTTGCATTAAATTATGATTGAAAAATGCTTCCACTCTTTCAATGTTTTGGGATTTGATTTTTTTATGTTTGTAAATATATGGCCAGTTTCCATAGACTGCTACATTGGCAATGAAAGCAAGTTTTACTCTGTGTTTTCTATGTATGTAGCTCATTTTATGTTATATAAATATCTACCTTATGAATTAATGTAATTCTCTGTATCTAAACATATTTTTTTCCCATTTACCCCATCATGGATGGAGGGAAGTAAAATATACTACATTTAATGTAGTATATTTCTATTTTTCTTTCTATCTATATAATATCTGCTTTTGGACTGATGAAATTCCTTATTTTTTTTTAAAGACGGGGTTTCACCACGTTGGTCAGGCTGGTCTTGAACTCCCGACCTCAAGTGATCCGCCCACCTTGGCCTCCAAAGTGCTTGGATTACAGGCGTGAGCCACCATGCCCGGCCTGATGAAACTCCTTTTATCAATGCATAACTATTCCAGCTCATTGTAATTTTGTAATTTAGAAGTTTTAGCACTAGAAAGCATACTTCTTTATCTCATTTAATGTATTTTGACTTGAATTCATCTTAAACTGATATTAACATCATGACCACTGCTTTCTGTTCATATTTGCCTTTGTTTACAACTTTACATATGATCATTTTGATTCTATTTGTTTTGGGTGAGCCTGTGTCATACAGGATAGAGTGAGATTTGCTTTCTGCTATGATATGACATATATATGGCTTCATTTTCCTCACAGTTTTATTTTCAATTGACAGAAGACAGATGGAATAAATTAAATTAAATGGCATCAGAAGCTAAGATGGAATTAGACATGCAAAAGGATTTGAGGGCTAATGACTGACAGATAATGAAGAGAAGGAACTGGAAAAGCCTTCAGACCATAGTATGGGTCTGAAACTTGAGAATAGGAAGGGGAAAGAAAGGGCAGTTGGGTAGGAAGATCTTCTAACTTCAGTGTAGCTCTGAAAAAGTCATGACCAACTTTACAGGGAGCTCCACAACAAAGACTGTGCATTAGAGAAGTCTCAGATTGGGCAGAGATGGCCAGGCCTTAATACCCCTGCCCCGCTAAGCACTGGCAGGATTGCAGGAGAGAACATGTCCTTGTCATCAATGCTGCAGTATACATCCTGAAAGTATGTAGGTAAATAAATGCAGGCCTGTAGCAAACTGCATGCTGTCTGCCAACCTCACTCTTGGAGGAGTATGTGAGAGAAAAATTGCCATGCCTCCCACACACATTTTATAACATTTTTATTCAAGTATAATTTACATTCAGAAATGCACAGATCTTAAGTGTGTACAGTGTAACTAGTTTTGACAAATTAATAAATCCATTTATCCCATCTCAAACAAGGTAGGGAACACTTCTTTCACATGAAAAATTTCCCTGTGGTCCTTGGATCAAATCAAACTTCCTTTCCTCTGCGCACTGGCTTCTCCTCTCCCCTCTACACACTGAGACAACCATTGTTCTGATTTTTATTGCCATAGTTTATCTTGTCTGCTTTGAACTGCATATAAATGGAATCATAGCACATGTTCTGTTTTGCTTCTGGCTTCTCTTATGTAACATAATGTTTTTAATATGCATGCATGTTGCATGATCAGTAGTTTAAAATTGTTTTTTATTCCATTATGTAAATATACCATCATTTGTTTATCTATGTTCCTTTTATGGACATTTGAGTTGCTTCCAGTTGTTGACTATTATAAATAAGTCACCATGAACATTTTTTATCCTTCTTTTTTGTAGAAATGCATTTTTATTATTTTAATTATACTTTAAGTTCTGGGATACATGTACGGAATGTGCAGGTTTGTTACATAGGTATATATATATGCCATGGTGGTTTGCTGCATCCATCACCCCGTCATCTACATTAGATATTTCTCCTAACGCTATCCCTCCCCTATCCCCCCACCCCCTGCAATGCCTTCCCTAGCCTCCCACCCCCCAACAAGTCCTGGTGTGTGATGTTCCCCTCCCTGTGTCCGTGTGTTCTCATTGATCAACACCTACTTATAAGTGAGAACATGCAATGTTTCATTTTCTGTTCTTTTGTCAGTTTGCTGAGAAGGATAGTTTCCAGATTCATCCATGTCCCTGCAAAGGACATGAACTCATCCTTTTTATGGCTGCATAGTATTCCATGGTGTATATGTGCCACATCTTCTTTATCCAGTCTATTATTGATGGACATTTGGGTTGGTTCCAAGTCTTTGCTATTGTGAACAGTGCCACAATAAACATACGTGTGCTCGTGTCTTTATAATAGAATGATTTGTAATCCTTTGGGTATATACCCAGTAATGGGATTGCTGGGTCAAACGGTATTTCTCTTTCTAGATATGTATTTTCATTAATCTTTGGGAAACATATAGTTTGGAATTACTGAATCATATTGTAAGTATATGTGAAATTTATGAGAAACTGACCAACAATTTTCCAAATCATTTGTTCCAGGGGTTCCAAAACCCCAAGCCATAGACCGGTACCCACTGCTACTGGCACTGGTCTGTTAGGAACCCAGCCACATAGCTGGAGGTGAGTAGTAGATGAGCCAGCATTACTGCCCAAGCTCTGCCTCCGGTTAGATCAGTGGCAGCATTAGATTCTCATAGAAGCGCAAACCTTATTGTGAACTGTGCATGCGAGGTATCTAGGTTTTGGGCTCCTAAAGCCTGATGATCTGAGGTGGAAGTTTCATCCCAAAACCATCTCCTCAAATCCGTCAGCCCTGTCCATGGAAAAATTGTCATCCATGAAACCAGTTCCTGGTGCCAAAAAGGTTGGAGACTGCTTATTTATATCATTTTTTCACACAAACAACAAGCTGTCAAACAGAGGTTGTGTTTTGGTTGGCATTTAATCTACTCTGTATTCCAATTTGTGGTAAACCATTTTAACAACATTGAGTCTTCCAGTCAATGAACATCATATATCTCCCATATATATCTTTTTAATTTTTCTCTCAGAAATGTTAACAGTGTAAAAAACATGTTAACCACTTGTTAAATACAATCCTAAATGTTTTATATTTTTATGCTATTGTAAATATTACTGTTTTTAAATTTTTATTGTACAATTATTCATTGCTATTATATAGAAATAAAGTTAACTTTTGCACATTGACCCTTTAGTCTGTGAACTGTCTAAAAGCATCAATTAGTTCTGGCTATTTGTTTGTAGATTCCTTTGCATTTTATATGTCTACCATCATGCTGTCTTCCAAAAATAAAAATTTAATTTATTCTTTTCCAAACTTTATGTAATTACATCTAATTTCTTTTCCTTGCTTTATTTCCCTGGCTAGGACCTCTAGTATCACGGAAGTGGTGAGAGCAGACATTATTGCCTTGTTTCTGATCTTTAGGAGAAGCTGTTCAATATTTTAACATCAAGTGTTCTCTTCATTATGGATCACACATTCTTGCTTCATTAAATGTCTTATTTTAAAAATTCAGTTCCCTTGGCCAGCAAGGTTGGCTCTAAAAAATTTTTTTAAAAATTCAATTCCCGAAATTGAGTATAAGATATCAGTAGTGTTTTGTTTTATTTATTTCTCAAACAGTACAAGCTCTTCCCTTATTTGGCTATTGGAGGAAAGGCTGTTTATTCTGATTATTTCTAGAGTTTGAGTTGAGCTTACGCTGGTACACAGATTATGTTAGGTTGAGTTTACCTACCCTCAGAATGGGAGCTATTATGGCTCTCTGCTTAGTCATAAAGAATTCATGTCAGCCTGAGGCAATGCCGTGTGCCTGCAGTCCCAGCTATTTGGAGACTGTGACGGGGGTTTGCGTGAGCCCAGCAGTTTGAGGCTGCAGTGCCTTATGATAATCACACCTGTGAATAGGCAGTGTACTCCAGCCTGAGCAACATAGTAAGACCATGTTGCTTAAAAAAAAAAAAAAAAAAAAAATTATTTCACCCTTTTTGTGGTCAGTCCATCAAGCTTTCCTTAAATTCCCCAGTACCCTCTGTTAATTCCATAGGAAAGTATAATTTTTGTTTTGTCTCAGAGATTCTTGTTAACACAAACATAAAGGTCTTTTGCAGCCTTTTATATCCGAACCATTAACATTTCATTTTATTGTTTTTCTTGCATTGTGAGTATCTGTTGTGTGTTTGAATCTTCATACTTGGGAGAGCTCAACTTTGTTCTAGTGGTAGTCTTTGTTTTCTCTTAATGTGTGTTTTTTTTTTATTGTCTATTGTTACCTGTGCTTCTTTCAATTTATTTCCATTTCTCTGATGATTTTACTTTTTTCTCCTCCTCCTTTCATCTTGTCATATCTTTCCTATGTTCTCTTATATTTGATCCATTTATTTTTACAGTCATCCTTTACAGAAATTATTGTTTTACAAAAACAATTGTGGTTATCACATTTTTTTATCTTGTTTATGTCCACCTTTGTGTAGTCTGCTGGTAAATTTTGCTGCTCTCTTCCACACATTTATCTGACAGTATCTTTTTATTAAGGCCATGCCAATATCCTATATCACTCATAATTTAATGAGTTAAATTTCCCAGAAGAGGTATTTGCAGGAAATTCTTGATTAGGAGGGAGAGGCCAAGATAATCTTCCAAGCTTTATAACTCAAAGAGTCCCTCTTCTACTTCCTACAAATATAGCACACTATTGTTTGTGATGCTTTGTTTAGCCCCAAATCAGGTTCAGCAGGGTTTCTGCTGCCAGCCTGGCTTGCTTAATTTTTTACACCCTTGAAAATAATCAAAGTTACTTTTTTTCTTTAAAAAAGCAGTTTTTGCTGCTTTTGAGATCTGCTCTTATTGTACATTCTTGCCACTTTTTCATTCTCTGCTATGCAAATTTTCAGATCTCATCTGCTTCTGGTAGCTAGCTCATAGATGTTCATTAAATTTGCTTATTGTTTATGGGTTTTTTTAAAAAATTTGCCATTTTCTCATTTTTTTGTGTATGATTTCCAGAAGGGGGAAATGCCCAGTTATACAGCCATGTTCATGTCAGAAGTCACCTGAAGGTGTTTTGGCAGAAATCTAAATTCTAACTTATGTCTCACAAGACAGTGTTTTATCTACTCTCCTGGATAACATAAAACACAATTGTAAACTCAGTAGTCAAGGATTGAAAATGCTAAGTTTGCAATTTTTCTCATCGAAGAACATTACAGATTATTTTCCAGTAGCTCCTACTAAAAGAAATTCTATTCCACTGCGATTGTTAGAGCTATTCAGCTGATTATCAAAATGCTTTAATTCATCATCTTAAAAAAAAAACTGCATAATAAAAATAAACATTCTAAAACTCCAGAAATAGGCAGAGTGAACTGTAGGGTAGCCCCCAGCTTTTCTTAGTGCACTAAGCCATGCAAGTGTACCTAGTAGAGTTACATGAGCTATGAGGGGGTTATAAGTGCAAGGATGTATTTCAGCGTGAAATCAGAGCAGGCATTGAAGTTGAAGGATTGCTCCCAGTGAGCTTCCTTTTGGGAACACTAAGTAATTATCAGTACAAAGGTCACATAAGTGTTTTATGAAGCCAACCAACCACCTATGGCTTTCTGTGGCTGTGGAACTGATCAAGTCCAATGAAGACTGAGAGCATGGGGGCATGGACCAAAAAGAGGGGGGAAAACAAAGGAGAAACACACAGGCCAATAAATAGTCATTTTTATGTGGACATCATGTTTTATAACATTATTTGTTTTTAATATACTCTGAAAATGCAGAATGATTAAGAATAATGAGGAATCTTGCCTTCAGCCTCTTCCTCTATTTTATCTGGCTCCATGTAAGGTATTGCTCCCCAACTTTTTCCCCTCACATGAAGAAAATGGTAACTGTGTCACTCTAAAGTAGATTGGAGAAAATTAGGGGTATTCATGGGGAAAAATGATTACCTTTCTTTACATAATTATAAGAAAAACAAAACACAATTATTAGGGAAGACATTAAGTATAGAATTTGTATAAAATTTCAAAATAAAGGATTTTTGAAATTTTAATGAGACATGCAAGCTTGCTTTTCTGACCATAATAGTTTAATAGTGGGTTTTGTGTGTCATACACTTCCTGGTTAAACTTAGGATTAAAAGAATAACAGGCAAAGTGTTTGTGAGAGTGCCCAGCATATAGGCACTCTCACTAACACTTCGCCTGTTATTCTTATATATATATATATATATATATAACTTTAACTGCTTATAAAATTTTATGGAAAATTTTTAAGTCTTCTTTTAGAGCCATTCAAAGTTTACAGCTGTTGAAATGTCCTCCAGGTTCAACCATGTTGTAGCAAATGACAGAATTTCCTTCTTTTTAAAGGCTTAATAGTATTCCATTGAGTATATGTACCACATTTGCTTTATCCACTCATCTGCTGATGGACACATAGGTTGGTTCCATATTGTGGCTATTGTGAATGCTGCTGCAATAAACATGGGAGTGCAAAGTTCTCTTCAACATACTTATTTCATTTCCTTCAGATATGTGCCCAGTAGTGAGATTGTTGAATCATATGGTAGTTCTATTTTTAATTTTTTGAGGAGCCTCTATACTATTTTTCATAATGACTGTACTAATTTACATTCCCACCAACAATGTACAAGGATTTCCTTTTCTCCACATCCTTGCCAAGATTTGTTGTCTTTCGTCTTTTTTTATAATAGCCATTCTAAGAGATGTGAGGTGATACTCACTGGGGTTTTGATTTGCATTTCTCTGATGATTAGCAATGTTGAGCGTTTTTTCATATACCTGTTTGTTATTTATATGTCATCCTTTAAGAAATGTTTACTCAGGTCCTTTGCTTATTTTTTAATCAAGCTTTTTTTCTTGCTATTAAGTTCCTTATACTTTTGGGTATTAACCCCTTATGATATGTATGGTTTGCAAATATTTTCTCCCATTCCATAGGGTGGCTCTTCATTCTATTGATGGTTTCCTTTGTTGTGTTCATGGTAACTACTATGGATTTTCTCAAAGACTACTCCCCTAGTATGTTTAGAATGCAAGTTCATTGGCCATGTGTGATGGCTCATGCCTGTAATCCCAGCACTTTGGAAGGCAGAGGTGAGCAGACCCCAAGATCAAGAAGTCGAGAACATCCTGGCCAGCATGGTGAAATCCTGTTTCTACTAAAAATACAAAAATTAACTGGGCATGGTGGAGTGCACCTGTAGTCCCAGCTGCTTGGGAGGCTGATGCAGGAGAATCACTTAAACCTGGGAAGTGGACGTTGCAATGAGCCAAGATCAGGCCAGCCACTGCACTCCAGCCTGGGCAACAGAGTGAGACTTTGTCTCAAAAAAAAAAAAAAATGCAAGTTCAATATATGCATTCGTGTGTATGTGCATCTGCATATGTGTGCCTTCTCCCAAAACCCCAAATACAGCAAAGCAAAGAGAAAACAAAGCAGCTTTTAAAAATGAATCTTTGTTTCAATTACTAACAGATTTAGCAGTTTCCTCAAACCAAAGGATGTTTTATAATATTCTTGCTTTCTAAAAAATTTGATATATAATAATATAAAAGTTCTTAAAATTTATTGGAATTTTACATAATATTTTTAAAACATATACTAAAGTGACCAAATTCAGGTCAGAAGATAGTCTGAGAATGGAAATTTACATTCCAAACTCACATTAAAACAGAGATGCAAAAACCCTGAACAAAATATTCAATAATATGATTGATCTCAGACAGTATTGAGTAAAAGAAGGAAGACATAAGCACAGACGTGTACAATTCCATTCACATAAAGTTCAACATCAGACAAAACTATACTATGGTAAAACTATAAAAAAAAGTAAGAAAGGTATTATAAAAGTTGAAATAAAGCTAACCTTGGAGGTGGGGGTTTGTGATTAGAGAGGTGTTCATGAAGGATTTCTTGGATGCAAAAGCAGTCTTCTATCTTTTAGGTTTGTGGTCCCATAAGGTAAAAAACTGTTGGGGGTACTCTTCCTTATTTTTTCTAATGTCAGGAACAGTTTGTGTAGCCTTGAATTATTTTTTTGAATGTCTAGTAGAACCAACCATTGAAACCATCTGGCTCTGACTCTCCTATATGGAAAAACTTTAGACTACTAGTTCATTTAATGATTACAGGATTATTATTATAGCATTCACATAACATAATACTGTTAAATCGTATTTTTAAATGAATTTTCAATTTTATCTACACTTTGAATTATACTGGCATAAAATCATTCATAATATACTATTATATTTTTAATTTTTATAGCACCTATAATGATTTCCTTTCCAATTATGATATTGGTTATTTGTAACTGCATTATTTCCATCAGTCTTACCACAGGTATGTCAGCTCTATTAGTATTTTCAACAAACCAGCTTTTGGATTTGTAGATCCTCTCTTGAATTCTGTTTTATTTCATTCATTTGTTTTAAGTTATCATTTCCTTCTTTTTTTTTGATATTCTAATTGATGTCATTTTTCTAACTTCTTTAGATGAGTACATAGCTACATAATGTATAGCCTTCCTCCTTTTCTACCATAAGCATCTATGAATATAATCTCCCTCTACATGCTGAATTAAGTGCATCACACAAGTTTTGATGTGTAGTATGGTTTAATATCATTAAGTTCAAAATATTTTCTAATTTGGTTATCTCTTACTTGATATATAGATTACTTAGAAGTGTATCTCTTCACCTGTAACCCCAGCACTTTGGGATGCTGAGGCTGGCAGATCACTTGAGGTCAGGAATTCGAGACCAGCCTAGCCAGCATGGTAAAACCCCATCTCCACTAAAAGTACAAAAATTAGCTGGTTATGGTGGCACATGCCTATAATCCCAACTCCTTGGGAGGCTGATGCAGGAGAACCTCACTTGAACCCAGAAGGCAGAGACTGCAGTGAGCCAAGATCGTGCCGC
This sequence comes from Sapajus apella, assembly GCF_009761245.1. Lineage (NCBI taxonomy): Eukaryota > Metazoa > Chordata > Mammalia > Primates > Cebidae > Sapajus > Sapajus apella. Next base: position 7,798,632 of record NW_022437006.1, read on the forward strand.
TGCACTCCAGCCTGGGTGATAGAGCGAGACTTCATCTCAACAAAGAAAAAGTGTATCTCTTAATTTTCAATATATAGAGATTTTCCAGTTAACTTTATGTTGTTCATTTCTAGCATAACTGTGTTGTGGCAAAAGAATACACTAATATGGTTTCAGTCATATGGAAATTTATTGCATATTGTTATAGTCCAGTGCACAATTTCTATAAATGTTCCATGGATGCTTTAAAAGAATAGAGGTTCTGTGCCTGCTGGGTATATTGGTCATTCATTATACTGTTAAAGCATCCTTTAAGATTTTTCTTCTTATTCATGTTCTGCATATTCACTATAATGTATCTCAATGCTGTTTTTTAATTTACACTGCTTGGGATTCATTGGACTTCTTAAATCTGTACTTTACTGTTTTATTAGTTCCAGATAATTCTCCATGTTTTATCTTTCTCCAGTTTCCTAACTGCATTCTATCTGTGTCCTCATCTATAAAATGAAAACAATAACAGTACTCATCCCACATGTAAGTATCTGGTGATAAAATATAAAATACTTAATACACAGTACTCAATGATTGACAGCTGTTGTCATTAAAGCAATTAAAGTAAAATTTCCTCAACTTTCCTTAAGGTCATGAAGTTTTAGAAATACACAGATAAATTCAGAGATAAGCAGAAATAAATCATCACTAGCTAGGTAAAGTAGAAAATTGAAGCACTTTTCATTAGAAATCGATAGAGCAAAGTGGTTATCACTATGGTCTTAAAACCAAAAAGGGCCAGGTTAAACTCTCTTTACAACCTGGAGAAAGCTACTTAAGTTCTTGAAACCCTAGAATCCTCATTTGTAAAATGAGAATAATTATCATACCTGATAGCTTGTTCTAAATTTTAAATGAAATTCTACAATGCACTTAATATTTCAAGAAAAGACAAAGATTAAACTATTATAAAAGAAAGAATATCATAATAATACCCAATTTTAATACTCCAAACTTCTTATGAGGGGAAAGAACTACTTTATAACTTTCTTGAGATGTACATTTATCAAATAAATTTGCTAAGGTATATTTGCAGTATTTACGCAGCATTTTTAACCCTGTTATATGTCAGGCACTGATAGGTGCCAGAGGTATAAAGATCAATGCTCTTGAATAGTTCATAATAGATGATCCAGATATTTTATCAAATAAGTACAAGACAATGTGAGCAATGAGATGGCAGACAACTATACAAAAGGCTATGAGAACAGATTTCACAGAAAAGACATTTAATACAAGCAGAGGAGATGTTCCAGCCAAAGGGAATGGGAGGGTAAGGTGTGTAACATAGGAAAATTTGCTATATAGGCTGAGCATCTCTAATCTGAAATTTCAGAATCCAAAATCCTCCAAAATCCAAAACTTTTTGAGTACAGACATGATGCCACAAGTGGAAAATTCCACACCTGACTTCATGTGATAAGTCACAGTCAAAATGTATGTACACAACACATAGTCTATTCAGTGTTCTCAAGGGAAAAATAAATTACCTTCAATCTATGTGTATAAGGTATATATGAAACATAAATTTTGTTTAGACTTGGATCCCAACTCTCGGAGTATCTCATTATACATGTACAAATATTTCCAAATCCAAACATATCTGAAATCTGAAACTTTTGGTCCCAAACATTTTTGATAAGGGGTATTTGACCTGGATTTGTGAAACAGCTGTAACAAAGGGTAAGTCCTATGGAGTAGTGATGGATGCCACTTGAAGATTTGGGGCCATACTTGCAGGTCTAAATGTGCTATGTTGAGGGGTTTGGACTGTTACTCCATAGATACTGGGAAGCTTCTGAAATGTTCTATGGCTTAAAAACAATGATAGGATCACATTTCTACTTTTTGGAGAATAATTGACAATAGTGTAAAAGATGGACTGACTAAAGTGGAAAAGGAAGGCCACCCAGTTAGAACATTATTGTAATAATCAAAATAAAGAAGACATAAAAAATAGTCATCAAATGTTTTCAATGCATTGGGAGAATGCTCTTTCAACTTAGAATAACTGCTTCCCAGATTTGTTATTGCCTCCTAAATGTGAAAATTACATTATTATTTACATAGCATAAAAATGTACTTGATTCCTTTGAAGTATTTTATAGAAAAATAAAACAAATTAGTTTCCCTTTGAAAATCATATGCAAAAAATTTTATTTTATTATAACCAATCATTCATTTTATTGTACGGGAATTATAAAGGTTATTCATAGAAAAAAATATCAATTTTCCCTTTTTAGAAAAGAACACTAGCCTTTTGTGTTCCCTGCCACAGGGGAGGCAGTGGAAACAATGATCAGCTAAAATTAAAACCCTATTGTAGTCAAAAAATCAGAATCCTGACTTAACTAGTCTAAGAAAATGCCAGTAAGGCTTAATGGAAAAGGGAGGCTTGGTATAAAAGCATAAAGAATTGAGTTTCTACCCCCTCTACTCTTCACCCTATCCTGCTGCCCAAATACCCTTAGTTAAGGAGTGACCAGCTCTTTGATCTCTTCTCTTTTAAAATAACCAAATAGCTCTTGTTTTGACTACAGAGCTAAACTCCATCTTTGCAACAGGCGTTTTATTTCTACATTGGTAGTTGAGTTTGTAACAAAAAAAGACAATTTAATATATCTTATATTTTGTAATTTGTTCTAAAGGCTAATTTTAAATAATTGCATGGCTATCTTGACTTCTTTCCATAAGTAAAATTTTTCTTTTATAAGAGATGGCATATGTACACAGGCAGAGTAAATTAACTCCTACCTCAAAGTTGCTGAGAAAATGAATTGCTTAAGAAGATTAGAGTCATTTTCTTTACTTAGAGGTATTCTTAACAACCCACACTGAAATTACACAAGATTAACTCCATTAACACCATTTCCCTTTCTTTAAACTAGTAGCTTTTTAGAAAGCAGCATTTAGACTGAATAGTTCAAAGCATATTTTAAGAGAAGATCTCAAGATGCTTAGAAATGCTAAATAAGTATCATTTAAGGATTTAGAATGGAGTGCTGAGAGGTCAAGTAACACATTATTGGTCATGTAGTGAGCTATAAGTGAAATGAAAAGATGTTGCTTGTTTTCCTCTTTGCCATTTAGTCTGCATATTCCTTTTGCATGTGGCATTTCAAATTAAATGAAAACTTAAGGGATATAACACTGTTAATCCCTCGAAGGAAAGGATCTTATTTATTTTTGTCTTCTCCATAGCATTTTGTAGACTATCTTTCACTTAGAGTCATTTAAATATTTGTTGCTTAATTATGCCATATATTTGATATTAATTTGTGGCCTATTAAATATATATATAAATCAAAGGGCTTTAAAAAGCAGATTAAAACAGCACTATAAGTTATCCCTAAAACAGAATCTTTCTGAAATTAGAGAGCAAAATCTATTAACACAGGCCCTAAACTTTAGTTATCCTAGCTGCCATTGGTGCTATTAAAATGTACAATGCATAAAACTCTCTCTCAAAATGTTGTCATGAGCCACCAAAACATTGAACAATGATTGAACAAACATGATTGAACAAATGCAATCAATCCATTAATTCCCTTAAATTTCCCCTCTCTGAACTTTAGGTAATCTTCAACGTTTTTAACTGCAAAATAATACACAAATATACTCATGTTTGAAATTCAAACATCAAAAGTAAATGGAGGAAAAAAGTCCTATTTTCCTACCTCCCCATATCTTCCTCCAACCTCTTTTCCTACCCTTACATCAACGTAAAAAAAAAAAAAAAAAAGAAAAAAACTTTGTATTTAATAATGTAGAGTTTCATTTTCTTTTTGTTCTCTTAAAGGTTGCTCCCAGGTAGAAAATGTTAACCCAGACAGCTCTTAAAGGGCCTAATTTGAAGGAACCACTGAATCCCCAGATTTAGAAATAGTTGTTTCTACTTTCAAAAAAAAAAAACCTCTAAAAGTATGAATTGTAATTTCTTTATGTCAAGACTAAGTCAGATCAGACCTCAATGGAAAGTCACTAACCATTTTATTATAAAAATTTTATCGGCGCCGGGCGGCGCCGCGCGCGGTGGCTCAAGCCTGTAATCCCAGCACTTTGGGAGGCCGAGGCGGGTGGATCACGAGGTCAAGTGATCGAGACCATCCTGGTCAACACGGTGAAACCCCGTCTCTACTAAAAATACAAAAAATTAGCTGGCCATGGTGGTGCGTGCCTGTAATCCCAGCTACTCAGGAGGTTGAGGCAGGAGAATTGCCTGAACCCAGGAGGCGGAGGTTGCGGTGAGCCGAGATCGCGCCATTGCACTCCAGCCTGGGTAACAAGAGCGAAACTCCGTCCCAAAAAAAAAAAAAAAAAAAAAAAAATTTTATCGGGGAGCATAGTAAAGTAATACTATGATAATACTAGCTGAAATTTGCCAAGAATTTACCAGGCACCAGACACTGTTCTTAGTGTTTCATAAGATTTTCTAAAATCAAATCTCTATCTGTAAAATTTTAAGATACAGCATGTTATCAATGCCTCTGCTCATAATGTCTTGAATATGTATATATTTCATAATTTTGTTTGATGCAATACTATCTTGAACTGAAAAATGATAACTAACAGTACTTCAAGTCTGAGAATTCTACAAAAGAATCAGTGGGTTACTAAAGTCACATATTAAAGCTGTGGTAGAGCCCATCTCTGGATTAAGGGATTCTCAACTGTACCAGTATATATCCCATACTGTAATCATTCATGTATTGGTATCATAATTACTGCATCTATACTATTATTTATTTAATACATTTAATTGATTCTACCTCTTTAAAATTAAATTCAGTTTTAAAGGAAACATAATGCCATCACATAAGCAGGAAGCCAGAATTGATTGCCATAAATAAAAGGGAAAATAAATTCAATAAAACAAAGCAATCCTGTTAAATTCTAGCCACATATTGTTGCCTGCTGATGTTTCTAAGCCTGAGGTCTGCATACTTGGTTAAAAAGGTAAATCAGCAAATGTTGATATATGTAAATAGTATCTATCAGCTTTCTCCTTCCTTAAACAGAATGACTGATTCAAGAACTGAAAGTGAATTGAAAAGGAACAAGTTTCTCACCATGTTTTTTCAATATTTGTGCCAGGTACCATCTAAAATACCTTCTATGATCTATAATGATTTTACATATTATTATGATACAAATCCCAAAATATAATGGGAAAATCCCAAAATGATTTAGGGATTTCCTGAAGGGATCCCCTTTACTTTCTATTTTGGTCTCAGAATCTCAAAAGGAATCTTGTCTCTCCCAAGACATGCCCTAATATGCCTATTAAATCAATGGCAAGTAATATCAAGTTGGTAGAAGTGGAAGTTATTATCCAAAAAACTTGTTCTTAGGCAAATGTTAGGTAGATGAAAACAGTACTGATTTAGGAAGCATAATCAAGCTCAACCACACACTATTTTGTTTGATCTTGAATAGGTTAGTAAACCACTCAGCTATGTTTCCAATCAGCAAAATAAGAAAAGATAATACCTCCACACAGGGTGAGTATATGGATTAAAGTGAGAGATACTGGCATAATAGATACTCAGAAAAAGTTAAAAATTTACATGATTTTCAGTTTTTTTATAACTCACAAAAAATCAAGATGTTTTCATCTTAATGCTAATAAAAAGACCTCGATTTGTTTCACCTAACTGACTCCCAGGCACTACTGCTAGTTCAATTTCAAACAACCTTGGCAATTAAAGCTAATCCAAAAAGAACAAAGCTGGAGATATCACATTACCTGACATCAAACTATACTATAAGGCTATAGTAAACAAGACAGCATGATACTAGTACAAAAACAGACACATGGACCAATTAACAGGTTAGATAACCCAGAAATAAAGCCACATATCTATAGCCACCTGATTTTTCCTTTGGGATCAGGAAAGGGGAAAGGACTCCCTATTTAATAAATGGTGCTGGGATAACTGGTTAGCCACACGCTGAGGATTGAAACCGGACCCCTTCCTTTTACCAGATACAAAAATCAACTCAAGATGGATTAACAACTTAAATGTAAAACCTAAAACTATAAAAACCCTAGAAGAAAACCTAGGAAATACTATTCTGGCCATAAGACCTAACAAATATGTCATGATAAAGACTCCAAAAGCTACTAGAACAAAGCCAATAATTGACAAGTGAAGGCTGGGCACAGTGGCTTACGCCTGTAATCCCAACACTTTGGGAGGCTGAGGTGAGTGGATCTCTTGAGGTCAGGAATTCGAGACCAGCCTGGCCAACATGGTGAAACCTGTCTCTACTAAACTACAAACATTTGCCAGGTATGGTGGTGGGTGCCTGTAATCCCAGCTACTTGAGAGGCTGGGGCAGGAGAATTGCTTGAACCAGGGAGGTAGAGGTTGCAGTGAGCCTAGATCGCATCACTACACTGCAGCCTCAGCGACAGAGGGAAACACCAACTACAAAAAAAACATTGACAAGTGTTACCTATAATTAAACTAAATAGCTTCTGGACAGTCAAAGAAACTATCAACAGAGTAAACTGACAATCTACAGAATGGAACAGAATGTTTTCAAAGTATGCATGAACAAAGGTCTGATATCCAGAATCTGTCAAGAACTTAACAAGCAAAAAATAACCCCATTAAAAAAGGAAAAAAGGACACGAACAGATACTTCTCAAAAGAAGACATCCATGGGCCAAAAGCATATGAAAAAATGCTAAACATCACAAATCATTATAGAAATGCAAATCAAAACCACAATGAGATACCATCTCACACCAGTCAAAATAGCTATTATTAAAACGTCAAAGAATAACAGATGTTGGGGAGGCTGCAGAGAAAAGGGAATGCTACACACTGCTGGTGGGAATATAAATTAGTTCAGCCACTGTGGAAAGCAGTTTGAAGATTTCTCAAAGAACTTAAAAGAGAAATACCTTTTGACCCAGCAATCCCATTGTTGGTTACATACCCCCAAAAATATAAATCGTTCTATATAAAGACCAGGCACACATATGTTCATTACAGCACTACTGACAATAACAAAGGCATGGAACCAACCTAGATGCCCATCAACAGTGGACTGGATAAAGAAAATATAGTACATACACACCAGATAATATGACAGTCATAAAAAAGAACAAAATCATATTTTTGCAGCAAGATGGATGTAGCTAGAGGCCATTATTCTAAGCAAATTAATGTAGGAACAGAAAACCAAATACCAAATGTACTAACTTATAAGTGGGTGCTGAACATTGAGTACAAATGGACTTTAAGATGGGAACAATAGGCACCAGGGCCTACTTGAGGGTGGAGGTTAGGAGAAAGAGGAGGACAGAAAAACAACCTATCAAGTACTATGCTCATTATCTGGGTGATCAAATAATTTGTATGCCAAACTCCCATGCAACGCAATTTACCCATGTAACAAACCTGCACATGTTCCAAACCTAAAAGTTGGAAGGAAAAATAAAAATAAAGCAAAACTTTGGAAATAAGGTTATAGACGGTCAGCAAAGGGTGGGTTTGAGATGTTTGGGTAGGTTAAGTGGTCATTTTGATGACATGGCTTCTCCTCTGGCACGTTTAATTGTGATGTTTAATGAACATCCTTGCAGTCTAAGATGACACTTCAAAAATAGTCTATAATAATAATATGAAGAAAAGAAAACCTAATCCAAAGATCATGCTCATGAAGCTCTGAAATGCCCCAGCAAAACCGCAAAAACCTGACTAGTGATCAGTTGGTCTAAAGAATACTATTAATAATAAAGTCCTTAAACAACAAAAAATTTTAACATGACAAGTATTATTGGCATATAAAATAATATTCCACATGAATGATATCTCAATACATTTTATGGTGATAAACTTAGTGATCCTTTATACACAGCTGGAGTATTTACTAAATAAATAAATAAATGTCTAAAATTATAGTGCCATCTGCAGGCAAAGAAAGTAGTATCAATGATACATTTTCATGCTTTCCTATTTTCTGATTGCTATTCAAAACTTAAAAACTAGGATTTAATAATTTATATAACTCATTTTATGATTACATTTATAGGATGTAATTTATGATAAATTGTTTTTACTACCTCATAGGGCATCACTTCATTCTCAATATAACATTAAAATGATGGCAGTAATCCAAACAAAATCAATGGTACTACAATATCCAATCTTTGTGTGTTGAGAATTATTTATTGTCAAAATATATAGCAAAAAAGAAACTTTTTAGTATTAAAAAAAATCCAAATATCCCATCATCTTAACAGGAAGGCATTTTCGTTTATTTTCTTTTCTCTTTCAAACTTGCATCTGCAGACACTTATTTAACAACTAAGTGCCAGGTACTTTTTAAAGCTGCTTACATATATTAGAAAATTCTTACAATAATCCTATGAGATAGGTAATGTTAACATGCCCATTTTACAGATGTTGAAACTGAAGCACATGAATTTAAATAACTTGCCCCAGGCTGCAGTGCTGTATGTGGCAGAGCCAGGGTTCAAATTAAGTGAGTTTTTCTCCAATATCTGTGCTTTTAATCACTATGTTAACATGTCTCTTATTTATAAAAGATGAATTCAGAATATTACTGCAGTTGTAATATATGTGTTCTACTTTAGGGGGCAACATTTTCTCATGTAACTAAATTGTTCATTGCTCTTTTGGATAATTACATATTTTACCATCAAGTTGGCACATATTTTACTTACTTTAGTTACATAATGCTGGACTTTGAATACTGTCTTTAGTGTCTTTCATTATAGATAAAAATATTGCAATAAGCAAGTTGTGCATTGCATACAGCTTGTCTTCCTTCTTTTGAATTTTATTTCCTTATGCTAACATTTTCCAAAATGGTTAAACTGGTGTAAGTATATAAAGTATCACATTACTGATATATAATGCTCCATACTGCTTTTTAAATTTCATCATTATATCTTACCAACAATGAAAGAATGCTCAGCTCTTCCCAAATCAATACATGTCTACATGACAGTCATTCCTCCCACACCCACTCTCATATTTAACTGATAGAAAAAGGTTAAGGATGACTTATAATGTGGGATAGTTAAGCCAACAAAAATTAAAATTTTCAAATGGCACAATGTTTTCTTCCTCCAGCAACATAAAATGTGGATTTTCTGTCACATAAAGTAGGATTATCTGTCACTTATGAAGTTGATATTGTCTTGATTCTATAAGTAACCCCCACACAAAAATCAACAACATACTCAAAGTCACTAGTAAGTGTCAGAGCTAGAATCTAAGCATGGATCTGTCTAACAGCTGTTTTAGATAATATGAAAAAAATTACAAATGATCAAGAGGATCAGTGTATGTCAAGATATAAAAATTGGATGAGAAATTTTACTTCAATTTTCATCAAAGATTATTTGTCTCATAAAGAGGTAATAGCTACTCGGGGATATCTATCACAAACAGAGGGATGGTATTTCCCTTGTATATTGTTTGATCGATAATTGCAAAAATAGGAAAGGATGACAATAATAATCAGCAAAATGTTTCATCTATCTTTCTCTCCAACATTTGCTTCACTGTGACCTAATTTCATCAATGGTCTAAGCAAGGAGCGGGAGGATGTGAATATTTACAACTTTTTTCTTAAATGTTATCTTGCAGTTTTATATATATTTCTAATGGTTTTAAAAGATTGTAACTTTATGACACAGAATAAAGGTCACTGAAACATATAATAGAAAAAAAAAAAAAAAACAGCCTTTGGAGTCACATGGACCTTAAATTTAGACACTGACACTTACATGTTCTCTGTAAAATTATCGTATTAAATCCTAACTTCTCAGAATGCTGTGACAAGTAAAAGAGATAACAGTTATGAAGCTCCTAACACATGGGAGGTGCTTAAGACATTTCAGCTCCCTTTCCTTCAAAGAGTGACATATATACAGTTATACCAAGGGTATCAGTTTTAAACATCATGCTTCATTATTTCCTTCAGACAAACGGTAGCATAGCATGAAGAATCAAGATCAAAAGAGATCAAAAGAGACAAAGCTACTTCATCAAGGTGGGGATCTTTCATTTTGACATCAATGTCATGATCTTCAATTAGTTGGTATGAGAGATTACGGGGATGTTTCAAAATCTGTCTATAGCATCCTGGTACATTCAGTTTCAGAGCAGGTACTTTAAATCTACATGTCTGTAGTCCATCGCTGCTAAGTATATCATGGTACCACTGCCCTACTTTGTTCTTTGGGTACTGAATATTGTATCCAAGTATTGGAAGAACCACCTGTGAAAGAAAAGAGGGAAAAAAATATGAAAATAGCCTTCAAAAAGATACATGATCATATTTTTAATGGTACTTTTATGTGTGGGACCTGGATTTGTAAAAAGGGCCTGAGAATATAAACATCACAGTCAGTCTAAAACATGCTTTGAATAATATGCTATGATATTTTTATGTTGCTAAATAGATAATTAAAATCAAGAACTCACAATAACTAAGGTAACTGACTCAAATCAGATATTATTAGACAACCCACTATTCAAGAAGTTTAGGTATACTTAGTTAGCTGATAAAGATTTAATCTGTATAAAATAAAGCATGTACTTTCTGTAACACAAAGAGTAACCTTTACTGCTCACATAACTGGAATTTTGGTGGACAATTTTAAATTCTTATTTCTTTCAAAACAAGAAAGCAACACATACAATGTTTATTTACTTAGCTGCTTGTGAGTAAACACTGCATTTTGTAGGGTATTCTTCCTTTGCTGGAACAGTACCAAAATGTAGTCAAGAAAAGGAATAAGGTAAAAAATTCAAATATATACACTATATGAATGAATCTGAAATTCACTATGCTAAGTGAAAGATGCCAGACACAAAAGGCCATATACTGTAGTACTCCATTTATGTGACATTATTTTAAGGGCAAACCCATAGTGATAGAAAACTGGCCAGGGGCTGCCAGGGGTGAGGGATGGGAGTGGGCACAGGAAAATTTGGATGTGGGAAAACTGTTCTTTGTGATTGATGTTTGTGGTGGCCACACAGTCCTACATTTATCAAAACTTGTATGTTTATCAAAGCCTGTACAACTGTAAACTAAGTAAATTTGGTTGTATATAAATTATATCTTAATTGAAAAGTTGTTTAAAAAAGAGAGAACTAGTCAACATTTTGCTTTTGGGGGACAATGTCTACACTTACATCTAAGTGATAGTAATTTTTAAGCTAACTTACCTGATGTATTGCATATGTATCAGCTGATCCCTCCTCTTCAGTTACCAGGTGAACCTAGTTTAAAAAAACATGAAAATATGAATGATTCCCAAATGTTCCAAATTCCCTCTACTTTCAATTTTCCCTAACTCTATTATATATAAATCAGTTCCTATGCTGAATATACATAGACCCAAACAAGATCTTGTCATAATTTGTTTCTGGAGCAGCAGACTACATAAAAATTAGATTGATTCTTCCTGCTTCAACCACTAATCACTTAAGTTAGATAACATGGAGAAAGGCCGGCTGCTGAAATCTGAGGCAATACCTCAATCACCAGCAATCTTTTTCTAAATCAAAAAGTTTTTCTTTATTATGTCGAATCGAAAATCTGCTTCTATAATATAAACCCACTCCCCACCCCCCACTAATCTCTGTCCCCCCAAAATATAATACTCTATACAGAACTGATGTTTCTGTGGCTGGATGTGTTCGGTCACGTCTGTAATCCAGCACTTTGGGAGGATCGCTTGAGGCTAGGAGCTTTAGACCAGTATGGACAACATAGGGAGATCCTGTTTCTACAAAAAAAAAAATTTTTAATTAGCCACGTGTGGTGGCACATGGCTGTAGTGCCAGCTACACAGGAGACTCAGGAGGATTGTTTAAGCGCAGGAACTCAAGGCTGCAGTGAAACATGAAGGCTCCACTGCACTCCAGCCTGGGTGACAGAGCAAGACTCTGCCTCTAAAATAAAAATGAAAAAAAAAAAAAAAAATTTTAAGCAGTTGCAGTTGTGTTCTCCGAGTTCCTGTCTTTCTGCCAGCGCCGCCTGGCCGGCATCCCAAAACTGCAACCCAGCCGCCACTAGCGTCGCTGCCGCCGGTAAAGGAGCCGAGCCGAGCCGAGCCGGGGCGCCGCCTGGTGTCCCACAGGCAAAAGGCTAGAGCAGGAGCTAATGACCCTCATGATGTCTGGCGATAAAGGGATTCCTGCCTTCCCTGAATCAGACAACCTTTTCAAATGGGTAAGGACCATCCATGGAGCAGCTGGAACAGTATATGCAGACCTGAGGTATAAGCTCTCGCTAGAGTTCCCCACTGGCTACCCTCACAACGCACCCACGGTGAAGTTCCTCGTGCCCTGCTACCATCCCAATGTGGACACCCAGGGTAACATATGCCTGGACATCCTGAAGGACAAGTGGTCTTCCTTGTATGACGTCAGGACCATTCTACTCTCCAACCAGAGCCTGCTAGAACCCAACATGGATACACGCATGCTGCCGACCCCAGAGCTTTTAAGAAGTACCTTCAAAAAGCCTACTCAAAGCAGGTCACCAGCCAGGAGCCCTGACCCAGGCTGTCCAGCCTGTCCTTGTGTCGTCTTTTTTTTCTTAGATGGTCTGTCCTTTTTGTGATTTCTGTATAGGACTCTGTATCTTAAGCTGTGGCATTATTTTTGTTTCGTCTTTGTCTTTTAAATTAAGCCTCGGCTGAGCCCTTGTGATGTATATTAAATAAATGCATTTTGTTCGTTTACAAAAAATTTTTTTAAGAAGTGGTATTTCTTAGCATTTGTTTCATAGAATAATAACAGGTGTCACATACAAGAGGATGTCCACAAAGCATGTCCAAAAAGGTGCATGATAGATTAAGTATATGAAATGTTGCTCTAGGATATCACAGAATAAGTAGTTCTGCTTTCTCTTATACACGAAAGCTCAAACAGAAATGCAGCTATCCTTTCTCCACAAGGATTCACAGCATTCTCATTATCCTAAAGCATTCATCACTCGCTATAGTGCCTAGAGCACCTCTAAATCTGCCTGTTTTCCCCTCAACTCTCCCTAGTCTTATCAATAATGTTACTCCTTTTTTGTTTTTAATTTTTTTGTTTGTTTATTGGTTACTAACCTTTTTTAATTACTGCACTCAGAAACAGATATAAAACTCCAGATGTGATCTGATCAAAATACAAGAGACAGACTACAAAGGATTATGATCTCTCTTGCATCATTTCTCTCTTTCAGAGTCATAATTATACCTACATACTGTGATTTAAGTAATTTATGAAAACACTGAATAAACATGGTCAGGTATAAAACACCATGCTTTGTCTTTACAGAACTCCCTCCAGGTTGATATTAAGCAATTAATGGACAAACATGCTTTCCTTGTATGGCTGCTCCCAACTATAAATTCACCTAAGTTTTTAATTGTCTAACTCACATTTCGCTGTCTTGCCCATAAAGAAAAAATAAATAAGAAAATTTACCAAGCGACTTGAAACATAGATACACCGTTAGTCTAGTAGTCCTATCAAAAGAGGGAATCAGATTAGTTTCCTACAATTTTTAATTGTAGATGCATATTACATGCCCCATATACCATTTACTAAGAATTTTATTCTTTTTCCTTTTCAAATTTTATATTTTGGACCTCTAAGTACTGCCTTTTTTCCTCATTACTAACTAATAAAATAAGTGATTCATCTTAAAATATACAGAAACATTGTTTTTGCTGCTCATAATAGGGAATTCTGCAAAACATATAGGAGAAAACGTTTTCCTCTTCTCCTACAGCTCCAAAAAGAAAGCAGATAAAATTTCAATCACAAAACTATCCTTGCAAATGTTATTCTGAATGAAGTCTTATAAAAGTCATGCATTTCAGAAATTGTTGCTGTATCTTGTGAAAGCAATCTTTAACTTCCAAAAATCTGAAGTAGAAATGGCTGACTTACTAATTAATGTGCTCTCCAATATTTAAATGGACATGTTTTCTGGTAGGTATTAAGAAATGATAAGGATTTTTAATTATTTATCAAAAGGGAATCACTGACACATCTCTTCTCCCACACGAGGTAAAACCTACAATGCTAGATTTCTTTTCACACAGAGTTTGAGTCTGTAGCTCAATTAAATTACCATTGTTAGTAACATATGCTGCCTCCTAGTGGCCATTTTCTCATTTCTTTCCTATTAGATGGGTGCAAAAGTAATTGCAGTTTATGCCCATTCATCCATTTAATGAAACAGTGAAGCAGACATCTGATGTTCTGGCTCATGCAATCTTTACTCCCTCTTTTCAGTAGTAGCACTCTCATTTTCCAGGGAGCCTCTCCCACATGTCAGATGTGGGTTAGGGTCCCAGAAAGGAGGTCCAGGAATGTAGTTTTAGTCAATCACATACTGCAGTCCACACTTTCTGGTTTGGTTCTGTACATGTGATCCAGGCCAGGCCATTCCTAGCCACTGAGACTCAGTTACACAGCTTTTGTTGACACTGTTGGGGAAGAAAAACCATTTTTCTGCAGAGAAGGAAGTCTAGAGTAGTGAGAAATAAGCCTAGGGTCACCAATAACCATCTTGTCACCAAAGGTGTAAGCTAGACTGGGAATGGATCTAACAGAGAAAAGCAGAGCTGAATGATGAAAAAAATGAGATCGTTTAGGACTCTCAAGTCCCGAATACAGCTGTGCCTGAATCAATAATGGGCTTTCAATTATGAAGGCCAATAAATTCTCAGGTTTCCCTAAATTACTGTAGTTTGAGGTGGGTTTCTATTACTTAAAACAACCAAAAAAAAAAAAAAAACCTTAATTAATACGTCTAGAACTCTGACATAAATTTAGATAAAGTTTCCTTTATGTAGAGTTAGGAGTCTGTTTTACCTCTATTTTTGAAAAACTGGACCATGTTCTAGTTCTCACTACAGACTATATGATTTTTCTAGTAGAGACCAAAATGGGCTAGGAGTCAGGCAGCTGGGTCTTTTTAATTCCACTACCTGTGTGACTCTGAATCTGTCTCCTTTCCAAGCTGGGACTCAATTTTCATTTCTATAAAATGGGAATTTAAAAAAGGATGTCTCTAAAATCCTTTTCTTCTCTAAAATTCAATGATTTTATTATGTTATATATGAAAATATTATCCAAATTTTCACTAATTTAAAAATTTGTGAGACTGACTTATGATAAAGTTAGAGAATAATTATTTGTTGTTTTTACATTACAGTATTATCAAATGAAACCCAGTTTCATTAGTTCAAACCCACAGAGATAAAAACAATCAGACAAGAGGAAATGAAAGGATCACATTTTATAATATAAATTATATTATAATTACACTAATATAAATGTCTCTAAGACATGAAAAGGAAATTATGAATAATACCTAAAATTACATTTATATAAAAGAAATACACACATCACATGTTCCGTATACCATTTTAAAAATCATATTTTTTCTCCCCTCCATATTTTAAGTTTTGGGCCACTAAGTCCCACCTCTTCTTTTCTCAGTGTTAACTAATAGAATAAAAATCAATTTTTTATGGATATTTATGTGAAAACATAGACAAAGGCCTAGAAAGACACATAACAAACAACAGAGGTTGAGTCTCCAGAGAAAGCAGAGGGAACCAAATTAGGATGATAGCAGGGATGGCAGCATAATCTGTAATGTTTTCATTTTTGTTTTTAAGGGTTGTTTTGTGCATTATTTGTGTAATCTTTTTCAAATGTGTTTTTCAAAGGAAGCTTTACTACATATATATCTTTCACTCCATACCACTATTTTTATCTTTTCATTCACCAACATGTGTTAAGCCTAAACTGACAGCAGACTTGAAGCAAGAGATGAGTAAATATAAGTAAAAATTGACAAATAAATTAAATATATGTTGAAAGTGTTTCCATAATCAAGGCTTTTGAAATTCATATTTCTGGTATAGTAACTACTCTTGGAAAACTCTGATGAAATGATACTTACTTTACTGTTTGGGAAATTCTCGTCATCAACATCTTCATCCAAACAGACCAAATCACCCTCCACTACTCTTGCTCCATAGGTTGCAAGTCTGTAAGATACTGCTTCATTCCAAATTTTGCTAGTATATGCATGAATATAAAATATGCGCATGGAATGGGGTAAAGAGAACCATGCCTGGATACAACCTTCCTCTGTCATGCCAAAGCGATGCAATGCCTCCAACAATGCTCTCTCTCGCACTTTGAATTCAGGCATCAATGAAAGTGTGCCTTTAGCATCCTCTGAAACAAAGAGTAAAGTGGATAGTCAGCCACTTTTTATTTAAAGGCCAGTTATAAAGGCTTTTGTTCTACTCTCAAACTGAGGCGATGAACATGGGTATTAAGGTGTTATTCAATACTTTCAGTTAAACCTAGCTACACTTGAAGAGCTTCTTTTAAAAGTAATAATAAGCATATTAAGGCCCTACTTTCACTTTCCCTGCTATTAAAAAAAAAAAAAAAAAAAAAAAAGCAAGAGTCCAATATTAGCAAGTGCTTACTAGAGTCCCTTACTTCAGAATAGAGATAAACTAATGAAGTTATTCACAGGACTGTTAAAACAGAAACAAACAAAAAAACCTCAAGGATTACATAATTTAATTGCTTAGCTAGTAGAGACTACAGTTTTTTAAAGAGCTATTCTGGACATAAACACAATTTTTTTTTTTTTTACTAAGAAAGGGTTGAGATCTGGAGCCTTCAGGCACACTATTATACCTCACAAAATGGGATGTACTTTGAAATGTAAATGACTAGAATCTACCCCAAAGATGCTTATTCAGGTAGGGCCTTGGAATTTGCATTGAAATAAATGTAGCAGGTATTTCTTATGCATATGAATGTTTAAGAATCATTACCATAAGGAAATTATCTTCTAGGGACTCTACAACAGACACAAACAAGTCACTTTGGATTTTCCTTAGTATTACTTAAATTACTCACAACAGTTAGAAGTACCTACACTGTTTTACACATTGTGGAGTGGCACAAAAATACTTCTTTCCTGTGAGTAACTGCACATATGTAATATGTACATAATTAAAGATAACAAATAAATATTTGAAAACTGACATCCTTTGTTTCAATGTAAGTGAAATTCAGTATGTCAGTCAGATATCTGAATGAATCTAAAGTGGTGTAGTTGCTGTTTTTATTATTTAAATAAAGGTAATATTTATCCATATGTAGTACATGCGAGGCATTATTCCAAGAACATTACATCCATTTTCTTATGTAAATCTCATAATACTGCCTTAGGTACTGTGATTTGCTTCAATTTACAGATAAGGAAACTAACGCAATGACGTCAAATCACTTGCACAAGATCATACAGTTGCGAAATACTAAAGTGAGAGTTAAACGCATGCAGTCTGACTCAAGCCACACTCATAACAACTGTTCCTTAGTGGTTTTCATCAAGCATCCTATATATATTCCATATTGACCTAAAGTTTTAAACACTGACAGGGCTAATTGGCAAGTAGATTGAAAACAATGCATAATGTTTGGAAAATCATAAATGAACTTCTATTTATTTAAGTTTGCATCTCCCCAGCTGCAATTAATTATATTGTCATGAGTGTCAGATTAGAATTTGGAACTCCTCTGTCTTCAGAGGATTTCAGCCAAGAAAAACAAAGAAACTATTTTTCCCACTATCCCTACTCCTAAACAAGAGTTAGCACAGACGAAAAAACTTCCAAATCTGACCGAAAACGAAGTGTGTAAGTCATATAATGAAATTATTCAGTATGTAACATACTGTAATCTATTTCTTTCTTTTTTTTTTTTTTTTTTTGAGACGGAGTTTCGCTCTTATTGCCCAGGCTGGAGTGCAATGATGCCATCTCAGCTCACAGCAACCTCCCTCTCCTGGGTTCAAGAAATTCTCAAGTAGCTGGGACTACAGGCACGTACCACACCCAGCTAATTTTGTATTTTTAGTAGAGACGGGCTTTCTCCGTGTTGGTCAGGCTGGTCTCAAACTCTTGACCTCAGGTTATCCACCTGCCTCAGCATCCCAAATTGCTGAGATTACAGGCATGAGCCACTGCACCCGGCCTGCTGTAATTTATTTCTTATCACATTTATGTTACAATAAATGCTCTCCTCCTGATAAAACATTTGCAGGTGTATCTGTATCTGCATGGCTATGTACGGGATAAAGAAACTTAAATACCAGTTTGACGATAATACTTCTTTGCTCTATTTACAGGATCATCCAAGTCTTCTGGTGTAAGAAACAATTTTATGGCTTTCGCCTTGAAAAATCAAGCAAGTAAACATGTGTTAATAAAAATGTCAAATTACTTTTTTTAAAAAAGATGCAAATTCTCTAGCATCCTAAAAGAATAGGCATTTAATAAATTATACTTGAAGCTGCAATGTTCTCTTTAGGCTTTCAAAAATTAGATAGTCAATGTTAAATGTAGAAATAAACCTCCTGCATGAAATAACTTTATATATAGGTTTAAAATATGGACTGAAAAAAGTGTTTTGCTATCATTTCCATAATTCCACTTTTGTCATTTTTTAAAATATTAATTAAAAAATGTATTGACATTCGTAGTAAGGTGTAAGAATTCTAAGAAACTTAGGCTAAACGTATTAAATCCTTATTTGTAATACTGTTTCCAAAAGCAAAAAAAAATAGCAAATATTATACATAGTACAACTTTTTTGTAATCATTTCAATTTCTTAACAACCCATCAGAAGAAGCACCAAGAAAACCCGGCATATTTCCTAAGACAGTGAAAACTAAGCCCCTTCTGGCCTAAAAATAAATATTAAATATTTGTTTAATATTGAAATAGATGCATTTGAAAATATTTAATATTTAAATGGCTGTAATCAGAGTAAAATTAAACCAATGTTTGTATTGTTATAGAAGGAAAAAGAAAAAAGCAAGAAAGGCCAAATGAAAAAGGAAGACAGTGTCTATGCCAAAGAGTTAAATATGGACACAGGAAATGCAAGCCTCTATAAAGAGAAAAGATCAAGAGCCACTCTGAGGGCTCGGAAGTAGAAACTAGTGAACCCCAAAGACAACCCTCAAAGAAAAAGAAAAGAAAGAGTTTAAGTATCCAGCTTACCTGAGTCAGAAAGGGAAGAGAAAAAGAAGTAGCTCTGGAGATGTAAAATACCTCGCTCCCAGAGCAAAAGTAAAGAAAATCGCTCAGAAAGATAACATTTAAAAAGAAGCCTCAGAACTTTCCAAAGAAAACACAGCTATAACTTTCAGGTTAGGATTAAATAAATTAAAGTTATGTTTCACCCATTTCACAGCCACAAAAAACTTAACTGACTTTTTTATTCCTCAAGATTTAGAAGCCCTTGAAGAAGAAAACGGTACTGGAAATTTATAAAAGAGGGTTCTCCCTTAAAACCAAAAAGGATGCATAAGACAAAACATAGAAAAAAACATAAAATTGGAGGTTATATCAATGAGAGTGCTATCAAAGTAAGTACACAGTATAAATTCTATTGTCATTGGCAATTGACAGAATAACCTATACTTCTGTCATCCTTTGTCTCTATTATTGAGCTAAAAATATAAGGGTAAAATAATGACATAAATCTCAGACTTGACCAAAACTCATGATGAAAATAAGAAAGTAGCAATCAGAGGGGAAATGGCAAGCCCTTAATTTCATTTGTGTGCTCAATTTCCTGAATTCTTTGGTCTTAAAAATAAATGCCAAAACCTGAATGAAAAAATTGCCAAATTTAATGTTTTATTTTAAATCCCAAATAGATTAAAAGATGTTCCTTTTTAAAAAAAAAAATTACTAGTTTGTGTATTTTATCACTAACTCTAGCACTCAGATTTATTTTTAAAGCTTGTCTTAGAGTAGCAAAGAATCTTAAATATGTTATTCAACCCAATTCCCCACTCACTTTTCTTTTACAGTATTTATTTACTCAAACAAATATTATTAGGTATCTACTATGTGCTAGGTACTGTGTAGAGTATTAGAGACAGAGCATTGAGTAAAAGTGACATGGTCTCTGCCCAACTAAAACTTATGGCCTACTGACAAAATTAAATAAGCAATAACAATAAAATATAAAAAAACTTAAGATGGGAAGCCCAAGATGGATACAGGATCACAAAATACGAGGAATTCACTTTTTATTGGGGAGTAGAATGAGAATATTTAAATTGAGATCTAAAGAATATACAGTTGGGGAGAGGGTGCTTCAGGCAAAGGAAAGAAGACACAGCTTTTTAGCTGCAGGAACCAGCCTCTAAGATGCCCTTCAATGCTCTCCATCGCTTGGTCCTCACATGTGGTGTAGTCTTCTCCCACACTTATCACGGTTGGTTGGTATGGCCAAAAGACAGAAGAAGTAAAAGTAGACCACTTCTGAGACTAGGTTACAAAAGACACTGTGGTATTTGTTGTCTCTCTCCCCGTTGCATCCTTGGACTTATCTCTCTAGGGGATGCCATGCCACAAGTAGTCTTAAAGCAAGAAAGTAAAGTCTCCTGCCAACAGCCATGAGCATGAGCTTGGAAGCAGATTCTCCATCCCAGTCAAGTCTTCAGAGAGTATAGCCCTGGCCAATAGTGTCACTGCAGCCTCACGAGGTACCCTGATCCAGAATCACTCAGCTAAGCTGCTCCTAGATTCCTGACTCTCAGAAACTGAGATAATAAATGCTTGTTGTCTTAAGCCACTGCATTTTGGGGTAATTTATTACACAGCAATAATTGATTATTACTACTAAAGCAAAATTTTTAAAAAATTCAAGAGCATGTAATATGAGGTTTGAAAGAGGTAAAAAGGTAGCCATTTAGCTTTTGCTTAAATGTTATAAGAAACAGGACATTCCAGTTAGCTGAACAACTGTTAAGAAAAAGTATTTTTTATGCTGGACTACAAGAATCTTAAATACATACATGCTATCTCCATTTTACAGATAAGGAAACTGAGGCTTGGAAAAGTTGAGTACCCATAGTAACACATGTGACAAAATGGCAGAACTCAAGTAGAACATATGCTGCATGCCATAGGCCCCAAACGATTAAGTTCATCTTCCATATAACAAAATTTTTAACATTTTACGAGTTAATTTTCAGAGTTTTATAGACTGAAGAACCACTGCTGAGGTAAACATTGCTAGATTCTTTACCATATCAGTTATATTCCAGTTGCTAAAATCCCCTTTGAAACGTGAAGCCCAGAACTAACTACAGATTTGCAGATGTGGTCTAAATTCTCAGCTCTGAACACTCCTTGGTATGTAAGATGATGTTCAAGGCACTATGCTTCTCACAAATCCTTTTACTGTTTCTTTCTCTTCCAGTCAATAAATCATATTAGAACACATGCGAGTGAACAAGATACTATTATAAGAATAATCTTGTATTTGTTTAAATATATAATTTTTATAGTTCTGTACTTTTCCCCCATTATGTGCACTCCATTTTAGTGTAAAAATATGTGATTATATATATATAAATATAAAAGCATATATATACACACATACACTTTTAATATTTCAGCAAATGCAGCTTCTTAGTTGTAACATGCAGTTTCAGTTTCATTTTGGACTAGTCAGATTTTGTTTTCAAATTTGCTGCTCCCCTTTTAGTCTCCGGACTTATGTGGACTCCTATCTTTTATATGATCTGATACCTGATTTCTGGGAAGGCAGGGTCAAAATTTCCTCTAAATCTTCTATTCAGTTCACTAAAATTGAAAGCGATAGTCATTTCTGTGTCAAATCTCAAATATGTACTAACCACAAGGACATTCACACATTTGGCTTTCTTGTAATGTGATACCAAGGACATAGGAGCAGCTTACTAAATGTTCAGTGATATAATATATTTGGTATGTGTGTGTTTATATGCTAGAGTTATGAAAGCAAGAGGCTGGATTATGTAATAAGTATAACTGACAGAAACAGATAAGATTACATTTTTCAAAATCCATACCATTTCATTCTTCAGCAAAGCTAGTCCAATTTGGTCTGTGTGAACTTTCCTTCCCTTCCCAAATCTCTGTGGTCCATAGTAATTCACAAAGCCTTTTTTCTATGTATACAAAATAATCAACAAATTAAGAGTATACAAATACAATTATGTGTCAAAATACGTAATTGGATTTTTCTCTTCATATCTATTTTAATACAAGAAGTCTGTAATCAGCAGTATGCACATAGAGACCCAATAGTCTGAAAAATGCTATGCAATTAAAGAATAGGAGAGAAAACACAGAATTAGAAGTTAGAACATAAAACCAGTGAAGGAAACTTTAAAAATATGTCAGCGTTCCATTAATGTTACTGAGGAGTTTCCTGGTATGTGCGATTTTCAGTCCTAAAGCCAGAAAAGTTCTGGACATCCAATATGAGTTGTTCACCTAGTACCCAGATCTGATCCCTGATGCTCTTTCTTATTTTGAGACTCTCTGACTGTCTGGAGATGTTGGGAATAAAGAACAGGCTCACTTTCAAACCCCACACATCTTGGTTCCTTTCTACGTAACCATTTGTTCTTTAGTTCATCTCAGTTTCTTAAAGCCTGACCTGAGACAATGGAGTCACTTCAGCAGTACTCGACTGGTCCAGCCATTTCAGCAGCTGGAATAGTCTGTATTCCAGGGGAGGAATACAGAATTCACCTCTTAATGGAGGTGAACCCTTCAGACCATGTTTTAAAACTGTCCCATTACTCAGAAGAAATAGAAAATTATAATTTATTACTGCAACCATTAAAGAAATTGGTTAGTCATTAAACATGTGCTCACAAAGAAAACATACAGGCCAAGATACTTTCTTCAAAGATAAAAGAGTCCTCCACACTTACTTTATGAGGGTATGCATTTCTTCAGTCAACAATTATTATTGAGTACCAACTAAAGAACTTTTTAATAAAAGATGCTGGGCCAATTTGTTATCAGCATGATACAAAAGCAACGGCATCTTTATCTCATGTCATTTAAAAAATTAATTGCAGATAGAATAAGTACTCCCTGAATTAAATCTCATAGTTAAATATTTTTAATTATTTCAAATTTGGAAAAATAACATCAGATGATATTCTAGAATAACCAGAAGAGTTTAAAGCTAACACTTCAAATTACTTAGCTATAACAAAAGGTTTATAACAGAGATATAACCCGTTGAAACAAACCTTCAAAGACTCCTTATTTTCAGGATTTCTCAATTCCTTTCTCACATCACGAGAACAAATGGAAGTTGGCTAAAACTTAAGATTGTTTCTAATGGGAATTTTGTAATAGGCAGTTGTATATTCATAAATAACAAACGAAAGACAGGTAATAAACACTATCAAAGTTCAAAGGAACTTTTACCCTTTTTAAAGATATACCATTTTAGTAAAAATTTTTGAGAGAAAAAAAAGGTAGAATTTTAGGTAGGTCAAGAAAAAAAAGAGATAAAATAACATATGATGTGGTTTGGCTGTGTCCCCACCAAATCTCATCTTGAATTGCAATCCCCACAGGTCATGGGAAGGACCGGGTGGGAAGTAATTGAATTATAGGGTCAGTTTCCCCCATGCTGTTCTCATGATACTGAGTTCTTATGAGATCTGATGGTTTTATAAATGTCTGGCATTTCCCCTGCTGACATTCATTCTCTTTCCTGTCACCCTGTGAAGAGGTGCCTTCTGCCGTGATTGTAAGTTTCTTAAGGCTTCCTCAGCCATATGGAACTGTGAGTCAATTAAACCTCTTTTCTTTATAAATTACCCAGTGCCGGGTATTTATTCATAGCAGCATAAGAACAGACTAACACAACATATAAAGGGTATACAATAAGAGAACTCCTATATACCGATAAAATTTCTGGATTTAAAAGATCTTTAGTTGGAAGATATTTTCCTAACTGCAATGCAGGTTAATAACCAGTGTTTGTTTGTTTGTTTTCCTGTTAGAGAGGAATAAAATTGTGTAAAAATGTCTTTGTGGTCAGAAATTTGGATCAGTGTTTCTTGGTATTGGCTCTAAAGTAGAATCACCTAAGAAGTTTTTAAAAAATAAGTACTAATGCCTAACCTGCATCCCTAAATGTTCTTTTTTAATTGGTTTGGGAGTAGAGATCAATGGGTGAAATTTTTAAAAAGCTCCTCAGGTTGAGAACTACTCATCTAGATCACGGATTAGCCAACTACTGCAGCCCACAAATGAAACCTGGTCCAACACCTGTTTTTGTAAATAACGTTTTATTGGAACACAGCCATGCTCGTTCACTTATATATCATCTGTGGCTGCTTCCATACGATGGCAGTAGATTAGCTGCAAGAGGAACCGTATATCTAAAAGGTCAAAATATTTATTATCCGATCCTTTACAGTAAAAATGTTGTTCATCTCCAATGTAGATGATCTAGTCTTGAAGATTATAGTTGTAGGTGCACATTTAAATGTCTGGAAAATGTCATTTAGAAATTTATGTTAGGTAATTTTTTTATGACATTTTCCTTTTTGAGACAGAGTTTCGCTCTTGTTACCCAGGCTGGAGTGCAATGGCGCGATCTCGGCTCATCGCAACCTCCGCCTCCTGGGTTCAGGCAATTTTCCTGCCTCAGCCTCCTGAGTTGCTGGGACTACAGGCACGCGCCACCATGCCCAGCTGATTTTTTGTATTTTTAGTAGAGACGGGGTTTCACCATGTTGACCAGGATGGTCTCAATCTCTTGACCTCGTGATCCACCCGCCTCAGCCTCCCAAAGTGCTGGGATTACAGGCGTGAGCCACCGTGCCCGGCCAATTTTTTACTATAAAACATAATAAAGTTTGTGATATGGTTTGGCTGTGTCCCCACCCAAATCTCCTTTTGAATTGTAGTGTCCATAATCCCCACGTGCCATGGGAAGGACCCAGTGGGATTGCATCATGAAGGTTTTTACTCTCATGCTATTCTCATGATAGTGAGTGAGTTCTCACAGTATCTGATGGATTTGTAAGGGGCTTTTCCTCCTTTCCTTGGCACTTCTCCTTCTTGCCACCAAGGGAAGAAGGATGTGTTTGCTTCCCCTCTCTACCATGACTGTAGGTTTCCTGAGGCCACCCCAGCCATGCTGAATGTGAGTCAACTAAACCCAGTCTCAGGTATGTCTTCACTAGCAGCTTGAGAATGGACTAATACAGTGTGTATGATCTATAATTTATATACATCAAAATTTCCAAAAAATAAATTCCCTTGACTAAATACTACTCTACATAGATATAGCAGATGCTTAAAAAAAACTCTCTCTTATAAATATAGATTATCCCCCTTCTCTAGAGAATGCCATACCTTGCATTTAAAAAATCATGTTTATATATTTTGTTTCGTTTAAATACAAAAATGTATTAAGCTAAAAATAAAATATAAGCCAAATGGCCCTAATTATCACTGTAAAAAATAATTATCACTTTTTAAAAATCCCATGAACAGGAACAAAAGAAAAAGAAGTTTCCCTTCTTGCCTCAGTGTAGAAAAAGGGACTATGAAGATTTCCCCAGATACTCTTTTAAAATTAAGTTTTCTTACCTTAACATTTTCTATTGCCTCTGAAATTCTCTCTCTCAGGTTTGTAGAATCATTTATTTGTTTTTTTAAATTTCTAATGACAATATCGAAGTGATTTCCTTTGAGCTGACCAAGTCTTAGGGAATCATTTACAGACCGTATATTAAAGACATTCATTCTTTTCTTTTCAATTTCTTTTTCAATATTTTTCAACCTGTAAGTAATAAATCATATAAACTCAGTTAAATCTTACATTTAAAAATTAATATAAGGTTTTCAGTGGCAGTTGCCAAGCAATTAGTATTCTTCTAGGAGACTACTAATATAATTTTTTTTAGAATATTCTGAAGTTAATGTTATTTCACCAAATGTGTGCTTAGTACCCATCACTATAGGATTACAATAACAGAATTATTTTAAAAACTTGAACATACATTACTAATGCTATCACTCTTCTTAGGTAGGCCTTCTGACTTCTCCTTAGCTCAAGTGACAGAACCTCCTAGCAGTTCTCCTGATCTTCCTGTCCCCAACTCTGCTCCTTTTCTTCTCAGTCTCTTTCCCCAACATTACTAAGAAAAATCACTAGCACCAGAGGATTTTCCTGAAATTCTACTCTGAACACTTCCTTACTCAAACTTTCAATTCTTCCCAACATCAAAAGAATTGACATTTTCAATATTTCTATAGTAACTTGTATGATCCTATAGTAACTTGTATAAAATTTCCTTTATAGCCATATTTTCCATAGTCCTTATAGGAATTATACATGTGACAGACTGTTGCATGTACTGCCCTGCAAGTATATCTCCAGTTTTTTGCATCTGCTAAAGTCTTACTATTACTTGAAGTGTAATTAAAATTCCAGACTGATAAGCTAAATCAAAGTAATCTCCCCTCCTAAGAGGAGAGCTTTCATCTTAAATACATTTTAACATCTAAAGTCCTTCTTCTGCCCTATCCTGCACTTCTTGACCACAAAAGCAAAATCATACACTTCTTTTTGTACTCCACATAAGAGCTTAGAAGCACTCAGAAGAGTCTACTTGCATATAGTGGATATTTAAACATCTGTTAACTAAGAATTAATATATTGATATTACATTAATTAGGCTGAATTTTGACCCAATATTCACATTTTGAAGTTTATCTTAAGGAAATTATCTATAAATTACAGATTTAAGTATAAAAATATTAATCATGGTATTATTTACAGTGAAAAACTAGAATTTCAATTTTCAAAAACAGGGAATGTTAAAAGAAATTAGTCTTTATGATAGACATAATTTTGAAATATTTCATGATATAAATTTTCATCTAACAAGATTATTTTATCAAGTAAAATATAAATTGTATACATAGTTTGATTTTCCTATATATAATAAGTGTTGGCCAGGTGCAGTGGCTCAGGCCTGTAATCCCAGCACTTTCGGAGGCCGAAGCAGGTGGAACATCTGAGGTCAGGAGTTCGAGACCAGCCTGGCCAACATGGTGAAACCCTGTGTCTACTAAAAATACAAAAATTAGCCAGATATGGTGGTGGGTGCCTGTAATCCCAGCTACTCAGGAAGCTGATGCAGGAGAATCACTTGAACCCAGGAGGCATAGGTTATAGTGAGCTGGGATTATGCCATTGCACTGCAGTCTGGGAAATAAGAGCAAAATTACATCTCAAAAAAATAAAAAATAAATAAACATTTCTGTGTGATACAGTCTCTGAAAAAGGTTTAGAGAGAAATAAAAAATGTTATTGCAGGTTTTTTTTTCCTTTTTTTTTTTTTTTGAGACAGTCTCATTCTATCATCTAGGCTAGAGTGCAGTGGCACAGTCCCAGCTCACTGCAACACCCCCACCTCCAAGGTTCAAGCAATTCTCTGGCCTCAGCCTCCTGAGTAGCTGGGATTACAGGTGTGTGCTACCCCACCCAGCTAATTTTTTATATTTTTGGTAGAGATGGGGTTTTACCATGTTTGGCCAGGCTGGTCTCGAACTCCTGGCCTCAAGCAATTCACCTGCCTCGGCCTCCCAAAGTTCTGGGATTACAGGCGTGAGCCACCGTGCTCGACCTATTGCAGTTACCTCTGAGTAGTAAGCTTATTAATAACTTCATTTTTTAAAAACTTGTTTGTATTTTCTATAATAAATATATGTCTTTTACATTTACAAAAATATTTATGAAATTTGATTAAGCTGACAGAAGCTAAATTTGAGTACTTTACATTCTACTTAATAAGGATTTATTTTAAATGTAAGGCTCCATGATAATAAAGCCATAATATAATTAATTAGAAAAACATGATTTATAAGATACTTTCCTGAATATAAGTTCATATTTGAATACAGTACAAGATGTTTAGAAACAATTTAGACAATTTAAATCTGCCGCTTGTCAAAGTTTCAATCCTAAAACTTCCTATATTTTCAGTGCAAACTTAAGACATATCTCTATTTAGAAGATACTTATGAATGCAGAATGTGATATTCAATAAACTTGTAATTCACGAATATTGATAGTGATGTTAATGTGCTCCCAGTATTAGTCTGAGCTATGAAAGTAAAGGTCAGTCTTATAAAGTAATATCTTATTACCTCTCTGGAGTCACTTTTCTAACAACCATTGTTTGATAGGTGATGGCTTTCTTGTCTTTAAGGCCTGCATAACTAAAATCCGAAGGAATCACACCAAGTTTGATAGCTAAAAAACCAATTGCTTCAAACATTTCCAGGTTTTCCTTTCGTAGGGTAAAGGCTGAAACAAAAAAATCTTAGATTACAAAAACAGCAGCTACTGTATGTCAGTTACATTCTTAGCTGACTAACAGATTAGTATAATGAATCAGACTATTATTGTAAGGAGTATTTTTTAATGAAAATATAAAATCAGCATGATAGATGAGGCAAAAAAATCCAAATTCCTTCATCTGCCATTCATATCTGGCCCAAATCTACCTTTCCAGGCTCCAAGTGTACCACTTCCTTTCATATGTCCTATGACCCTGACACAGAGAACATCTTGTAATCCCTGGATTAGCTAGAGCCTTCAGCAGTTTTGTACTTTTGTACATCTAAGTCCTCTGTCTAAAACACATGTTCCCCTTCTATGTTCACCACAGAACTATTCAGAATAGCAAAGACATGGAATCAACCCAGGTGCCCAACAAGAGTGGATTTGATAAAATGTAGCTGGGTACAGTTGTTCATGCCTGTAATCCTAGCACTCTGAGAGGCTGAGGCGGAAGGATTCCAAGAGCAAGCTATCTAAGACTAGGCTGGTCAACATATGGAGACCCCATCTCTACAAAAAATTAAAATGTTAGCCAGGTGTGGTAGCACACACCTGTGGTTGGAGCTATCCAGGGGGCTGAAAGGGGAAGCCTGCTTGAGCCTAGGAGGTCGAAGCAGTAGCAAGCCATGATGGTGCCACTGCTTTTCAGCCTGGGTGAAGGAGTGACAGAGACCCTGTTTCAAAGAAAAAAAAAAAGTGGTACATGTACACCATGAAATACTACACAGCCATTAAAAAGAGCAGACTCATGTCCCTTGCAGCAACATGGATGCCGCTGGAGGCTGTTATCCTAAGCGAATTAACAAAGGAGCAGAAAACAAAATACCTCATGTTCTCACTTATAAGTAGGAGCTAAACACTGGGTACAGATGGACATAAAAATGGGTCTATAAGAGGTAGGAGGGAGGAAGGGCGTAGACTGAAAAACCACCTATTGGGTACTATGCTCACTACATGGGTAATGGGTTCAATTGTACCCCAAACCTCATCATCACACGATACGCCCTTGTAACAAATCTGCACACGTATGCCCTGAAACTAAAATAAAAATTAAAAAATAAAATGTGTTCCCTCCATTTATTATTTGTCTTACTTCTATGCATTCTTGAAGGTCCAACAGCAGCAACCATTCACCCTGACAGTTTTGGAGATGTCATTCAAGAAACTCAGCAGTTTAAAAGAAATCCCCAACTTGTCTGAGATATCAGTTTGTTGCTGATAGCAGCCTAGGTGGATAAGCATTTTTTTTACCCATTAAGATTTAGAATTTAGTATAGAAATATGTTTAAGAGAATCAAATTCATGATATTGTATTAATATTAATCTGTATCTACATAAAACTGTACACACTTGAATGTTTAAGAGAATGAAATTTGTAGTCCCAATTTAAAATATTTAATTGATTTACATTTGTCTTTTTACATTGTTGAGTTAAGAGGCTAGATACTGGAATTCAGGAATGCTGAGTAGGCTGGAATTCACAGGGAAAGTACCAGATAAGACAAAGCTTTCTAGAGGAGTTTCAGAAATCTGCATACATGGCTCCTTGAGTTTGTTGCTGATCAGTAATTTGTGCATGTCAAATGTTAAATGCTATGTATTATTTATTGTTATGTAACAAGTCACCTTAAACTTTAGTGGCTTACAATATTCATTTATCTCCTGCAGTTTCTGTGCATCAGGACTTCAAGAACAGTTTGGTTTGGTGGCTCTAGCTCAGGCTCTCATGAGGTTGTATGCAGTTAGATATGGCTAGGGCTGCAGTTATTTTAAAGCCCAAAAGAAACTGAAGGATCCATTTCCAAACGGGCTCATTCACATGGCTGGCTGGTTGGTACTGGCTGTTGGCATGAAGTACCATTGTCCAAAGGGCTGCTTGAGTATGCTCATAGTACAGTAGCTGGCTTTCCCCAGAATGAGCAATCCAAAAACATGACAAAAAGCACAATACTTTATAACCTAGCCTCAGAAATCACGTCACATCCACATTTTCCCTCAAATTATTTCCAAGTCCCAAGGCTGAATGCTTCTAAATCAAATATCATGTGTGCTTTATTGACCATTATACCCCATCCACTGGCAGATGAATGGGTAAACAAAATGTGGCATACACTTACCGTGGGGTATTATTCAGCCTTAAAAGGGAAGGAAATGCTAACATAATGCTCAACATGAATGAATCTCAAAAGCATGCTAAGTGAAGTAAGCCCATTACAAAAAGACAAATACTGTATGATTCCACTTATATGCGATACCTAGAGTTGTCTAATTCATAAAGACAGAATGCAAAATGGTGGCTGCCAAGAGGTGGAGAGATGGAGGGATTGTTTAATGAATATGGAGTTTTAGTTTTAGTTTCACCATAGTTCCTATGGTGAAAAAATTCTGAAGACGAATGGTGCTGATGGTTGTACAACAAGGTGAATGACCTCAACGCCACTGATGCTTAAAAATGGTTAAGATGGTACATTTTATGTTATATATATTTAACATAACTTAAAATTTAAAATAAAAGGTTTTTTGAACCATCATCCCTCCTTTTAACATATGCCTCCAACAATTCACAACTTTAGAAAAACTAATATAAACAAAGTTCCTACAATTTTTTTTACTCATTAACTCAAATTAATATTGTTAGAATTTCAAGCAGCATAAAATAAATAAGAATTCCTAGAGCTGCTTAAATCACTAACCAGCAATTCCTCTCTCTATGCGTAAAGCTAGTATTCTTTTTCCTTCAAAATAGATATATCTGTTAACACTTACCATATGCCTATTATGTCAAGTTATACATGCACATATATATTTAATACATACATGACCAGACAAATTATCAGAAGGGAAAGAAATAAAAGACACTAACATTTAAGTAACTATTATGTAGTAAGCAATTTCATTATTTCATTTAATACTTAGAATATCATTGTGAGTCAGGCTTTCCTATTACCCCATTTTTCAAATACAACCAAAAGTTATGAATTATTAAGTAACTTACCCATGGTATTATTCTTCCCATTTTTATATTTGTGAAATCAAATCTTAAAGATGTTAAAAATTGTCATAAGTCTTTTTGTGAACTAAAAGTCATAATATAAAATCAAACCCACATAGTTCCAAGGTCCAAACTGTTTTCATTTGTACCTGTAGTCCCTATATGGCACCATCCTATTTCTGTGTAACTGTGCAAATTTAAGTTGCTGATTTTATCTTAAAAAACCTTGGTAAATAAACTTATTAAATATGATTATCTGAAACATTTCCCATCCTTCAAGTAGAATTGAGGCCAGTTAAACATGGTCATCTGGACTTTTACAGTGAGAATTCATCAGTTCCATTCACCCTGGGAATTAAACACAAACCCTAAAACCATGATTCTCAAAATGTAGTCCGCAGATCAGCAAAAAAAACATTGCCTGCGAATTTGTGAACGCTCCAGAATCAGAAACTGAGAATGGGGCTCTGAAATCTGTTTTAACAAGACCTTTTGATGATTATATGCATGCTAAAGTTTTAGCACATGTTGTCTAGAAGACTGGCAGGACAAGTTTTCAGGTTCCCTACCCTGGGTAGGGAAATATAATTTGTTTTGGATTACAAAGTATCTCTTCACTTTCCCAAGGACAGTAAATATATTATCCTTATCTCCAAAAACTTAATTTTAATTGAGATGACTTCAAAAATATGAAGTCAAGATTTACCTTCAATAAACGTATTAAACACAAACCAACTGCTTCAACTTTATACATTTGTGACTAGGCTAATATAAATGCCTAGGTTATCAGTAAGGCTAATTTTTATATTCAGTGTAATTTGAAAGGTTTTATCATCTTCCACTAAGTTACAGAATAAATAAGAATTCCTCGAGTTGCTTAAATTGCTTATCAGCAATTCCTCTCCCTACAGGTAAAGCATATATTCTTTCCAATCTCTCTAGCCAAGTCTATTCAATTCATTTCCACGATTTTACATTTCACTAAGCTTATCCAAGAAAATGGATCATGATTTATTAAATTACCTGTATATATAACTTTTCCTTCTTGGCATTCAGGAAGCGGCCTTTTCCCACGCTTGTGTGCTTTTTCCCGAAATCTTACTGTTATCACCACATTTGAATTACCAGCACTACAATTCATTTCAGAAAAAGATTTGGTTTCCACAAGATTTCCAAACTTTTTGTTGACAAAATGGTGGACAGCTTTTCTGTGGCCTTTGTTTGCATCAGGTTTAAAGGTAAATTTGGAATTTTCTTTCTTTGCATCCAAATATTTAAAAAAGTCAAAAGCTTCCTCTTCTGACACCAAATGACAAAGTTCTTTATACTCAAGATTTGGCTTTACAATAATTTCACTGTTTTTTCCTACAGTTATTAAAAACGGAAATTTCTGCCTAATGCCACTATGTAAACTAGCCCTCTGGTTTTTGTCAAGGATTCTGCCTATTGAGAATTCAGGAGGTGGTCCAATTAGCTCTGTTTTAGAAAGCCACTTCTCTTTTATACCACAAGCAAAATGATTCAGTAACTCATGAGTTTTTTCATCTAAAAAGGAGCTTAAAACATCAGCTTTTTCTTCACATTTGGAAGTTCCATCACTGATAGTATCTTCCTTTTCTGAACCAGACTGATGATTTTGGTCACCATCAGTGTACTTAACCAAAGTATTAACTTCTTGCTTTCTTCCATCTTCAAAGGACAGGTTTTGAAGATCTGGTTTTGGTTTTTTGGGAAAATTACTTGGCTCAGGTTGTATTTCACTAATCTTGAAAATAGGCTCATTAGTGGTCTTATTAACTAACTGTCCCTGTTCATCAATTTCAATAACAATAAAGTCACTTGGTGAGCTTTTTATAGTGCCATGAAATCCAACATGATCATTAAAGAAACACAAAGAACTAAACCTGATTCTATAATCTGTATCTTCTTCCATTCTTCTATCATAATGACTAGAAAACAAAAAACAAAGAGGTAATTACCAGAAAGAGAAGTTATGGATGACCAAATAGGAATAGGTTTGCAGGATTTCGTTAATTCGTCTCTCTTTTAATGCTGAGTCTTCTTAAATGGCATCATTAACTTAATTTATGGCTATATGTACATCCTGTATACTTTGACTTTCCTATACCAAGCTGAATTAATAGGCAAACTATTTCTGGTATAGCTAGAGATTTGGTAACTTGTACCTTCACTCACTCTAGATTTGTACCTATTATCCAGGATTAAAATGAGTCAATTTTAAGTTTGTCTTAAAAATACCATTTGTAGGCCCACAAGAAGAGGTGACAACACAGGACTATAAAACAAAGATCTGTCCAAATTCCATTCCTGGATCCTAAAACTTCCAGCTAATTCCAGAGAATATGTGGCTAAGTTTTCTTATATTATTAGTGGTTAGTGACAGGAGAGGTAACAAGAAGACAATAGGAAAACTGATGGGTAAATGAAGTTATAAATACGAATTTGCAATTTGATTATATTTCAAGGTAGGATTAAGTTAGTCCTTGACCTTCTCTAATGCCCCCATTAGGATATACAGAAGCTTTTGAGGTTGACCCAAAGGAAAGGTCTAACTATATCATTGGCATTAGAGAGAAGAAACCCTTACAGAGCTTCCTGGGAACACACCACCAGAGAACAGTACTCTGATCTCTGACTTTTCACACAAACCTATGGCTACCATACCATATGGAGCTGCGGGAAAGAGAAATTGCCCAGGGGCTCCATACTACTGAGTTCTGTGTTTACCCACATTCTCCAAGTAATTTATTATCATCTGGACCATCATCTCATTTCTATAATGTACTCTACCAATCTGAACCAATTTAGCAAATCACACCCCTTCTCAATCCTTCAGCTCGTGTCATATAGAAATCACAGCAAATTCTCTATATCCCAATTTCCTAAGGAATATATAAGATATGTTTACTTTCCTTAATTACTTAATTTCCTGTACAGTTCCCTCACTTTCTTGCCCTAATTGAAACCTGGCTATTTCTTTAGGCTGCTGCTTCTTTAGTCCTCTCAAGTGAGGGCTATTTTTTCTTTCCCACCCATCTACCTTAGGACCTAGAGGCTATAAATATGTTCTATATCACTGTTCCTTGCAAGCCATTTCTGTCTCTACTACCTCCAAAACCCCAAATCTTCTGAAGAGCCTGCCATCAGGCTTTACCATCTGCTGTCATCCTCTCTCAGATCCCCAGACAACTCGTCTTCATTCACTGATCTTTGCCTCACTACCTTCTTATCCAACATGTTTTCATGATCATCTATATGGATCATCCATTCAATGTCTTGGACCCTCAGGTCCTCAATCTCAGGCTCAACCTCCCACCTCTACTTCATCTTGGTTATCCACTGTCATGATGATAACTGACTTTCTCATCTCCAAAAACTGCATTAACCTTAAGTATCTGATTCTTATCACTCCCACTGCCCTTCATCACACCTACTTTAGTACTTCCATTCCAAAAACTTTTAGATGTTGTGAAACAACTCCTGCTTCTACAACTAGCCCACTATAGACCATTATCCAGCCAGAATGGTATCTTAAAATGTAAGTTAAATCATATCACAATCCAGTTTAAAATCCTCTAATCACATTTGCAATAAGATTCAAATTACTTACTCTGGCTTCCAAAGACATCTAAGATTCGGAACCCTATTTATTCTCCAAGCTCATTTTGTACCTTTGCCCCATTACCCACTATACTCCAGCTACTCTGGCCTTCTTCAGTGCTTTTGTGCTAACTGTTCCTGTTGATTAAACTGTTCCTTCCCCAATCATATAGTTGCATCTTTTAGGATTCAGGTCCTTAGATAAGTTTTTCCTGACCAATAATCTATAGGAACCTGCAAGTGATCTTCTTTCACAAAACCCTATTTAATTTTCTGCATAGCAGTTCTAGCTAACATTTTTCTTTATTATTTATTGTCTACCTCCTCCAAAGAGAATGTTAGTTCCACTTGAAAAGTAACCTTGTCTGCCTTATTTACTACTGATGATCCCACATTTTGAACAGTGTTAAGCACATGGTGGGTCTGCAATAAATACTAATTGTTGAATAAATGAAATAACTAGTAAAAAATAAGAGCTGTGAGAATGTAGTAGAAGATAATTAGGAGAGGCATAATGCAAGAAGTGGCCAAGTTCTCGAATAGTTCAAGCGATAGAAATGAGGCAGAGACCTCACAAGTAATGTACAAACAAAACATGCAATGTGTGAGAGAAAAATAAGCAGCCCAGATACAGAGCAGTGGGGATGGGGATGCAGGAAGAGTACAGTGCTGGAAAATAGCTGAGTTAGTATCAGATGATGGAAGATGCTGAATGCCCTGACAAGGACTTAGAATTTACTGTGTGGTCAATGGACGGTTAGTATTTGAGTAGAAATGTGACACAATCCCAGAACATGCTTTAGTAAGATGATTCTGATGGAAGTGAGTATCCGATGGAGTAACAGTTCGAGCAGTTTAAAAACAAAACAGGGTGGTCAAGAACACAGCTGTAGGGACTGGCCCTGAAAGAATAATGATCTTTTCCTTATTCCTGAAAAAAGAAGGAAGATAGACATTCTAAGCAAGTGAAACAGGTAGGGAAACTTGGGGAGAAATGACGGAATTCCAGCATCCTGGTGGAAGAGTGGAACCGAACTGGAGGGCAGCAAAAGAGCCCACGTGGCGTTAAGCCTGAAGGTGCAGAGTTCCCATTCAACAGATACTGCTGATGACAGTGAGGGACAGGGGTGGGGGTGGGGGATGCAGTTTGCTTGGCCCGTGGTTGAGGAATTCTTTGGTTGAGCAGGGATCCTGGGAAGGTATTAGAAATACTGAATCCAGTCCTGCAGAAGCTACTACACTTCACAGAACGAGGGTACATCCAAAGGTGTCCCCGACAAGGCCAGCAGCCCTACTTGTTTCTTCTCCTTCCCCTAACCCTACCTGTCCAAAGGCGCGACACTAGCCCACGTCACCCTTCTTTGGGGGCAAAGGGTATGGATCCTCAATGCCGATCTCGTCACCACCCCACAGACAAGCCACCCACCGCGCAAGAAGCTGGACCCGGTCTACCTCGGCTCAATGGAAGAAATTCATTTGCACAACGCCGTGCGCATGCCCGGAAGTCTTAAGTGGTTCAGCCACCGACAGGGCGTATTTAAAAAGGCAGGCGCCACGTAAAGACCCGCCCTACGCAAGACGTGGAGTTTCTCACCTAGCGGAGCCGCCTGGAGGCGCCAAGATGAAGCCATCTGGGAAGTGGGGCGGAGCCTGCTGGGTTGGCCCCGCCCCACCGCGGCATTTCCTAGTTCGCTGATTCTTCCGTTGCCTGCTTCAACAGCCCGCGGCCGGGCAGGTAAGGTATTCCTCACCTGCGCGCCCCAGTCAAAGGTCGTCCGAGGTCCGCGTCCAGGCCTCGGTCCCTCTGCCCCAGGGTTGCCGGGGTCGGCTGAGGAACGGAAATCGCTTTCTTATCCGTAAGAAAAGTTAGAGAGGAAGTGGGTTGCTTGGACAGAGCTTACTCCTGAAGAAAGACTTGGGTGGGTCCCCGTGAATCTAGAAGTTCGTCGGTCCTGAGGAAGAGCCTGAGTCTCGGAGGGGCGTCAGCCAGCTGTTCTGGGGCGCAGTCGGACCTCAAGTTTCTCACCTCCCTTGCTCTGGGTTCCGTGAGTCCCTTTGCGAAATGAAGTCTGTTTTCCCCAGAACCAGGAAGTCAGGCCAGCACCTGGCAGAGATGCCTGTGACGCTGACAGCTCGCGGAGCCTTCACACGATTGTAATTCGCTTGTTTCTCTGGCCTCCAAGCTTCCAGGGAATTAGACAGTGGAGCGGGCTTACGGGATCAGATGAGAACGTTTGCAGAGGTGGAGTGGGGGGTATACCTGCCATCTTGGAAGCCAGAGGGGAGAGAGACAAAGGGATAAAAGCAAACCCTGAGAAAGCACTTTGAGCATTTCAGAATGGGAACAAATGGCGCTATTATTGCCTCCAAAACGTAACTGCCCCAGGCCCCTTATAAGCCGAGGATATTAAAATCTGCTTCTTCCCTTTCTTAGAGTGATCCTTGAAGAAGGCAATCGGGAAGTTCAAATTTCTTCTGTTTTCGTACAAAGTGTTCATTTGAAGTTTGCCTTATACCTCTCCAAACCAAGCCTCTAATGTTCCAGGCCGAACTTGCACCTTCCTGAGCCTTCTCCATCTCAGTAAACATTGGGAAACTTGGTTATGCCAAAAACCTTGGTGCCAGTGTTCTCACGCTCCGCATCAGCCCATAGCTTTCTATTGGCCTCACCTCCGAATCCTAGGACTTCTGCACTTGCTCTGCTAGGCTGGAGGTCCTAGCCTCCAGCCCCTCCCACCTGGCTTATTGGTACGCTCTCCTAAATCCTCCCTTTCTTGCTTTTCTGCCCTTACTCCAACATCCTTTATTCCCAGCAGCCCCAGTATCCTTTCAAGACCATGAGTATAGAGCATGTCTCCCTTTTTTCTGAAAACTTCCAGGTGGCCGGGCGCGATGGCTCACGCCTGTAATCCCAGCACTTTGGGAGGCCAAGGCAGGCGGATCACG
Organism: Sapajus apella; assembly: GCF_009761245.1. Classification (NCBI taxonomy): domain Eukaryota; kingdom Metazoa; phylum Chordata; class Mammalia; order Primates; family Cebidae; genus Sapajus; species Sapajus apella. The sequence continues at coordinate 7,836,517 of NW_022437006.1, forward strand.
AGGTCAAGAGATCGAGACCATCCTGGCCAACACGGTGAAACTCCGTCTCTACTAAAAAAAAAAAATGCAAAAATTAGCTGGGCATGGTGGCGCCTGCCTGTAGTTCCAGCTACTCGGGAGGCTGAGGCAGGAGAATTGCTTGAACCCGGGAGGCGGAGGTTGCAGTGAGCCGAGATCGTGCCACTGCACTCCAGCCTGGCGCCTGGCTACAGAGCAAGACTATGTCTCAAAAAAAAGACTTCCAGCCGCTACATCTCACCCAGAGGATAAACAAAGTCAATAAAAAACTCAGGCAGTAGGAGACCTGGCCCCTTTATCTTTCTGACCTCATCTGCTACTTGCCTGATCCCTCTTCTGCAGCCTCACCATGTCCTTGCTGTTACCTATTGGGCCCACTTCCAACCTTTGCGTTTACTATTTGTTTTGTCTGTAAACTTTTCCCACAGATAGCCCAGTGGCTGGCTTTCTCATTCTTTTTGACCTTTAATCAAATGGCACCTTCTTACCGAGGCTTCCTCTGACTACCCTATTTATAATTACAACTCTTTCTCTGTTTCGTTTTGTTTTTTTCATTTCACTTGGCACCATCTAACATAGTATAGAGTTTATTTATTGGCGTATTGCTTGCCTTACCCCATTAGAATATGAACTCCATGAGTTCAGGATTTTTTTTTTTTTCTCTAATTTTCCTAATCCTTCATCTCCAGGGGCCTGGAGCAATATCCAGCACAGAGTAGACACTCAGTAAATATTTGGTGAGTTGTTTTTAAATATATGCAAAGCATTTTTAATTACTTAAAAATGTTGTGTTGGATCAGTGTTCAAGAAAGATGTGTTATGTTTGGTTTATGGTACACCAGCACAGATCCCAGTTTGTAATAGGCAGCCCTATCTAATTTAATAGCACTGGAAGGCTTCACCAGCTTTTGTTCATAACGATGATGAAGTATCTAAAAATAAAGATTAATGGTTGTGCAGCATATTTTGATAAGAATGTATGGAAGTAAATATTTTAGAAAGGATATAAATATATTAAAAGTACTGTGGTTGATCAAATAAGACTGCCACTATCTGAAAAGCTTAACTATATTCTCAGACTTCTTATTTGTACCCTTTCTGGGGTACAAATTGTACCACTGTTCTGGAAATTGAAACTAAATACAACTCTGCACATTCTTTTTTAAAAATGTGATATAAGAATAATTTCTGCCAGAAAATAATAATTGCACCTTTTTTTTTTTTTTTTGACTACCTATTATGTGACAAGATTTGGCCCTTTTCATGTGTTGATTTTAATTCTTACAGCAATTCTTAGGTATTACTATCTCTGTTTTTCAGATTAAAAAAAGCAAGGTCCGGAGAAGTGGATTTACTAACTCCGGTCACAGTGGGCTTTAATTAGAACTTAGCACTGTGCAAACTCAAAGTTCATCTTCCCTCCACCCCTGCACAATCTTTTTCTCTGATCAGAGGGCTAATGAAGCACAGTCTTAAAAGTTGATTAACACATTTGACAAGAATCTTTTGCACTTCTGTTTTGGGCATAGTACTTTGTTTGGAAAGGCATTGGGTTCTGTAAGCAGGTGCTGATCTTAATATATTTCTCAATCACCACCCCCTTACCTTTTGTACTTGTCTGAGTTGTCTTATTTGAAAATATGATTGGGTTTTCTTTACTATGAGAATTAGTGGTGAGAGGAAACAGTCATGAAGATATTTACTTATTTACTTGTAAGCAACATATTCTGTTCCACCTTTATTAATCCTAAATGTACTAAGGTAAATCTTGAACAGTTTGAAAGAGATGATTCTTTCTAAGTTTTTTTGCACAGTCTGTTTTCATTATTCAGAAAAGCAAAATGAAAACAAAACTATCATAAAAGCCATCATCAAGGGATAACCACTGTTAATATTTTGGCTTATGTTCTTGTAAGTATGTGGTTGGGAGTGGTATATGAATGTACATTTAAAGTAAAATTTCTGGGATTTTGAACTTCTGAGTACATGTATGGAAGAGTTGGCAGAAGGCCTTCTTTTTCCTAGTATCCTTACACCCATCACCTCTGCTTGAAGTCTGGGTGCAGGAGAGCTACCAAATTTATCCCTGGCCTTTAGCTAGTCTGGGTTTTTTCCCTCAATTCCTTGTATTTAGCTCTAATTTATAAGATTACTAAATCTATCTTTTGTAGCTTTGTCAATCATGTTGTACCATACAGTAGAGAGAAATCTTAATAAATAAGGAAAAATAACTTGAAGAGAGCAACTACAGAGTCTATAGGTAACCTAGATAAAATCTCTTAATTAAAATTTAAAAATCATCAGTCTTTCATTCAACACCAATGTTGTAAGTCATTGCTGAGGTGAATTTGGTTAGATCCCAGCCCAGAAGAACATACCATCTAACAGAGAAAGCAGACACATAAACAGTAAAATATAACAATTGTTAGAAGAATGACTAGGTGACATTTTGAAGCAAAAGAGATGACTGTCAGGGAAGCTAACAGTGCCTTTTGAATTGGGCTTGAAGAAATAATAGGCATTTAACAGGCATTCTTTAAGGTAAGTGAGCTATTCTTTTGCCTGGCCCTAGATGACTTTCACTTCCTGTTTCACAGAAAAAATAACATTATGTGGGAACTCTTCTCCCTTCAAATATATCTGTATTCAAACCTCTGCTTCCTTTCTAGATTCAGAAGAGGTTTCTTTCTATTCAAGGCTGATTTTTTCACCTGTACACTATTCATTATCCCATTTGTATTGTCAAACAGCTTAAGTCTTAAACCCTTAACACCAGCAGTTCTCAAAGTATAGTTGGAGCCCCTAACGCTCTTTCAGGAGGTTTGTAAGGTAAAAATCGCATATAGTTAAAAGATTTATTCAGAGTGAAATACACTTTAATGTTCTAAGTTAATTGATACAGCTTCAGATTCCACATTGCTGCTTACCTTTAAGAAGTTATTCGTTGTCAAATTTTAGTGTAATTTCAAAGAGAAATATTTGCTACTTTGTGAAAAGGCCTTTAAAATACACCTTTCTTTGTAACTATATGTCTGTGTGAAGCTGGATTCTCTTCACATACATCAACCAAAACATACTGCAGTGGATTGAGTGTGGAAGCAGATATAAGAATTCAGCTCTCTTCTATTAAGTTAAATATTGAAGAGATTAGGAAAACTTTAAAACATTGTTACTCTTCTGGTTTTGGGGAAAAGGTAATTATTTTTTTTAAAATATATATGCTAACATGTATATGGTTATTTTAAATGAATTAAATAATTTTTAAATTTCTCAGCATAGATTTAATATGTTAAATATTGGTAGATATAACCAACATAAACAAAAGCCCTTTGGAGTCTATATTAGTTTTTAAGATGGTAAAAGGTCCTGAGACCAAATTTGAAAACTGCTAGTGCTTGCATGTTCTCCCTCCGTCCCTCCCTCTCTCACCCTACCCCCACCTTCATTTCCCCTCCGCTCCCACCCCTCTCACCTGTCTCTCTCTCTCTCTCTCTTTCTTCTTCCCTTCACAACCAGACTTCTTGGAAAATCTGTTTTTGCCATTCACTGACTTTTTTACTACAGCTGTTCCAAGTCACCAGTGGCCTTCTAATTTGAGTCTAACATAACCATCAGTGTCTATTTGACCTCTCTGAGTCTTTTATACCAACCTGTCACCTTTTCTAGAAGTCTCTGGTATGCTACTGTCCTGGTTTTTTCCTTGGTATCATGACTAAGAAGTATTTTTAAAAATTCTTTCACATCATTCCTTTCCGTTCTAAGCATTACTAATAGGCAACCTTATTTTTACTGTTGTTTCAACCATCTATGTATATGTGCTCTTAATTTGTATGAGGGCATTTCAAAAATGTAACTATATGTCTCAAAAAAATTGTGGAAAAATTGAATTAAAAAATTAAAAATGTAAACTTTGGCTGGGCACAGTGGCTCACGCTTGTAATCCTAGCAATTTGGGAGGTCCAGGCGAGCAGATCACCTGAGGTCAGGAGTTCAAGACCAGCCTGGCCAACATGGAGAAACCCCATGTCTACCAAAAATTAGCTGGATGTGGTGGTGCATGCCTGTAATCCCAGCTACTTGGGAAGCTGAGGCAGGAGAATCGCTTTCACCTGGAAGGCAGAGGTTGCAATGAGGCAAGATTGTACCACTGCACTACAGTGTGCATGACAAAGCAACACTCCATCTCAAAAAAAAAAAAAAAAAGTAAACTTTATTTCTGAACATAACCTCCATGAAGTTTAAGACACTGTTGTAAGGGATAACACCAGCCATTTGATCCATCCCTAAAGAACTGGGAGTCCTGGGAATTTAACCTTATCAATAAAGTCTTTTCTACATTATTAACTGGAGAAAAATGGATGCCCTATAAAGATTTTTCAAGATTAGGAAACAAAAAGTAGTCAGAAGGAGACAAATCAGGACTGTAAGGTAGATGCCTAATGATTTCCAATTGAAACTTACAAAAAATTTGATGTTGATGAGAGAAAAAAGCAGGGGTATTGTGATGGAGAACAACTCTGTGGTGAAGCTTTTCCAGATGTTTTTCTGCTAAACATTTGACTAAAGCTTTAGCAGAAAAGCTTTAGTTTAGAAACATTCAGAAAAGCTACCGTTTCTCAAAACACTCTAATTAGCAGATGTTATTTTTCTTTGTCCCTCCAGAAAGTCAACAAGCAAAACACCTTGAGCATCCCTAAAAACTGTGGCCATACCTTTGCTTTTGACTGTCGGCTTTCGCTTTGACTGGACCACTGCCACTTTTGAGGAGCCATTGCTTTGATTGTGCTTCAGGATCATACTCATAAAATCATGTTTCATCTCCTGTTACAATGCTTTAGGATCTTGATTCTACTTGTTTAAAGTTTCCATTGAAAGCTCTGCTCTTGTCTGTAGCTGATCTGGAGTTTGGGCAGCCATTGAGTGGAAAGTGTGCCCAACTTTAATTTTTCAGTCAGAATTGTATAGGGTGAACTGGTTGTCTATGGTGTTCACTGTTGGTTCTGCTGTTAATTATAGGTACTCTTCATTTAGGGCAGAAACAAGATGAATGTTTTCCCCAAAAATTGACGTGGATGGTCTGCTGTGGCAGGCTTCATTGTCAACATCATCTCATCCCTTAAAATGAGTTACTGATTTGTACACTGCTGATTTTCTGGAGGGTCATTGCCCCCATAAACTTTTTGTAAAGCATCAGTGATTTCACCATTCTTTCATCCAGCCTCTACCATAAATGTGTTTGTTCTAGCTTCACTTTTAGCAGAATTCATGTTGCTGTGGTAAGGTTCTTTTCAAACTGTCTTATTCTTCTTAGTGCCTCAAACTAGATTCTGTTTAGACATGGATGATAACAAGTTACTTGTAACAAGTTAGTATAAGTTTATTTCGGAAATGTGTTTTGCAAAAACAATTTGAAATCCGTGCATGGTTATTGCACAATATGCATTTTTCATGAACTTTTTGAAAACCCCTTATATATGAGAATACTTATATGGTGAGCATTCTTTGCCGAAACCCAGCTCCTAAGCGCCAGACCACGTATATAGGTACTTGGTGTGAAGGCCCCTAAATGGTACCAAAGGTAGATATTTCACATTTAACACAAGCAAAAAAAAAAAAAAAAAAAAAAAACTGTTCTATCTCCCTTTCTTCTAATTGCTGATCTCTAGTGAAATTGTTGTGATTTGGCCTCCTAAATGTTTTGATGTTTACTTCTTCATTCCCCTGCCCTATACTTTTTCTAAGTTCTCATTTCTATTCACCTCGATTATTGTAGAAGTTTTCAAAACTAATTTTCTTGCCTCAGTATACATCCGTTTAATTTTTATCCAGAGGACTCCACTTAACTCTACAAGATTATTTAACTTCCCTTCTAAAAATCCTGAAGTGGCTCCCCTGTAACTTTAAGTATAAGTTCAAATTCCTTGTCTTAGTATATGAACTACATGGTGATATGGCCCTGCTACCTTTCCACCCTCATCTCTTCTCACTTAATCACAGAATCCTATGATCCAGCCATAGCAAGCTCTTTGCCTGAGACACACATGCTCCCAACTTTTCCCATGTTATTCCCTCTGCCTGGAATTTTCTTTTGGGTTTGCCTTCATTCCCTTTCATCCTTCCAACCTCCCACTCCAATCAAATCTGTCTTGATATCCCTACTCCAGATTGCCTCTGCCTGATGCTCCTTTTCTGGGCCCCATAACACTCTTGCAGCATTTATCACTACCTGTTACTCTGTGTGTCCCTTGGTATATTGAATAGCTTGGAAACAAAGATTTTTCTCTTCTCTGTGCTCCCGTTTGTTACTACAAAGACTGACAATATGTTTGCTGAATGTATTCATGAATGAAAGGAAAGGAATGGTCTTTCTGAAAAAGAAAATGGCATAAACGATGCATTGTATTATAGAAGTAGGGTTTTGTGGCATGAATTTTGGAGTCAGACATAAGTGTAAGCCCTGAATCTTTCACTTACCACCTTTGTGAAATAAAGATGATAAAACTGTAGTAGGAAGTAATTTCATTATTCCTAAAATAATACTGAACAACACCATTCTCTACAGTATGCAAGTCACTAGGTATAAAATTAGCATGGTCCTGAACTCATGGATCTTAAATTCTAATGGGGGAGACAGTAAACAAGTAAACAAATATATGATTACAATGTAAATATATGATTACAAATACATTATGCAATAATGAAAGAGAATTAGGTGAAGGGCAGCTAGACCTATTTAGATGTGGTCAAAGAAGTCCAAAGAGAAGAAGTGAATACTAGCATAGAAACCTATAACACAGGGAAGCTTTTTGCTTTTTACTCTTTTTTATAGTTTTAGAATGTTGTTCTATATGAACACATTATTTACCCTAAAATTAATTGTATTTTTAAAATGTATATAAGGAAGCAAAAATAATTGACAGAAGAATATCTGAGTCTATTTGTCTTAATTGAAAGGAAAGATCCTTACCTATTGAGAATGAGAGACATGAAGAATAAATAAAAATCAGGTGGGAAGAGGTAAAGGTATGAAACAGTCACTAAGGACAATGAGAGAAGACAAGTGGAAGGATTAATGACAGTGTTGAAGGCCAGGTAGAAAGGGGGTTACCATAAATTTGTATTCACATCATCAGCTCTGTTGTATAAGTATAAAATTGTTAGATTTATCCCTGGCTGCAGCTCTCCAGGGTGGAGTAGCAGAAGAAAAGGGGGATTGCCAGAATAAAGATTCTGTCTGGAGAGTAGTTGAAATGGTGAAGCACAGGTTTTGGCACAGTAACAAATGAATTATGGTCAGGCAGATCTCATGGACTCAAAAAATGTGCAGAGATCAAGGAAGAGCAAGCTATGTGAAAAGCAGGTGGGTGGACCATATCTGTTAGTGCTACACAAATCATTTCAGTACTTTTTTTTCACTTATACCAAATAATGTTGTACAAATTTTTAATAGTAAATAAGTACTGATTGAGAAAAATATATTAAATTGAAAGGTAAATGTTTTTATTAATAGATTTGACGTCTGAATATGCTAGTTCTGATAGTTTGTTGATATTACTGTTAAAAGGAATTTTTCTGGTAACTTTTTTGCCCCTTTCTATAAATTTTACTTGGGAAATATCAGTGTCAGAAAAAAGTCCCCCAGTTTGTATTACTTTAATAGGCTGGAAAAGAAAGCAAACCCGGAGTGCAATTGGACAAATGAATTACAATTTTAATTTCATCTTAGGGTGTCAATGACATGACTTTGGAATGTTTCTTTATTATGGTATAATCAGTTGATATAGCAAAGTGTGACATATAAACTTACAGGTATCATCTCTAAAAGTACTGTAAAATTTTAATGAGATTTTTCCATATTTTAGGAATAGAAGATGAACAAACCCATAATACCGTCAACATATGTGCGCTGCCTCAATGTTGGACTAATTAGAAAGCTGTCAGATTATATTGATCCTCAAGAAGGATGGAAGAAGTTAGCTGTAGCTATTAAAAACCCATCTGGTGATGATAGATACAATCAGTTTCATATAAGGTAATAGATAAAATTCTTTGTATTTTTGAATTCTTACATCACAATGTAGAATGATAAATAGGTGTAAGTACTATCTAATGTGGCAGTTTAGAACGTGAACCTCTCTACTGTGGAGGAGACAATGGTAATAAGTAACCTCCTTTTGGTTGTTCCTTTTGCAATTTTGTCTTCTTTTTCCATATGTTAATTGGGCCAATATTTTGATCTCTCAAATAAGCTTTTTGGGTTAGAATCAAGATTGTTTGACAAGCCTAGTGAAGTTTACTCTGCCTCACACTTCTCATTTCCAGATTGAAGGAAGATGACAATATTATAAGAATGTCTAGTAAAAATCTGCAGCTTAAACTTCAAAGTATGTAAATCTCTACTATACTCTAACAATGTATTTTGGGAGTTTTTCAACTTGACATTTTAAAGTTGTTGCTTACAGGTGTATACTTTTATAAACAGAATTCTTAGATCTTAGCTAGGATTCTTTAGTGCTATCTTCAGATAATTTCAGTTTTTCAAAACTCTTTACTCATCTCTGTTCGATTTAGTGTAAAATATGCATGCAGATTTTATTTTTGTCAGTCATTGCAGTTAAAACCTATATCAAAATTTTTCTTTGGTAGGAAAAGGAAAAGAAGACTATTTGTTATTTTCAGCATGAATCTGGGAAAGTACCTAAAGCCTTGGCCCCCTTCCAGGAAATGTTTCCAATTAAGAGCGAACATGTTAAATTACTTGAAAGAAGCTTAAGTTTAAACTGTGTTAAGCCAATGTTTAAAGATAGTTTGTTGATATTACTGTTAAAAACTTATGGAAGATAATTGGGGCAGTGGTGGTAGGAAGATAAAGCTCTTCTCTTTTTTAATTCTTTTTTCCAAGACTCACTCTTTTGACATAAAAAGCTCTTTACAGAGTAATATCTGTAAATAATTGTGAAAAGAATGGTAGAATTAGAAAAATACCCATTTGCAACCACCAAATGGTAGCATGAGAAAAATACCTATTTGCAACCAATCAAATGAGTAACCGATTCATACAAGGCTCGTCACTGAACCTAAAAACACAAGGTGAAATGTGGTTCTCATGCAAATGAGCAGGATATGCACAAGATTTTAAAGTATTATAGGCTGGGCACATTAGCTCATGCCTGTAATCCCAACACTTTTGGAGGCTGAGTTGGGCAGATTGCTTAAGTCCAGGGGTTCAAGACCAGCCTGGTAAAATCCCATCTCTACAAAAAAATAGCTGGGTGTGGTAGTGCACGCTTGTAGTCCCAGCTACTTGGGAGGTTGAGGTGGGAGGATCATCTGAGCCCAGGAAGTCAAGGCTTCCATGAGCCATGATGATGCCACTATACTCCGGCCTGAGTGACAGAGCAAGATCCCCTCAATAGATAGATAAAAAGTATTGTACACAAATTACTTCTGAAGTATGAAAGCAAAGGGTACTTTTTTTAAATGAGGAAATATGAAGTACACTTCCTTCACCAAGTGATCAAACTTCAGCACCAATAGTAATGGTGCAAAATGCCATTATGTACCCCTGGATATGATACATTGGGAAGGGCACATTATCACCTATGTAGTATTTCTGTCAAAATGTTTAATGTGAATTTAATCATGAGAAAGTAGTCAGATAAATCTAGGCTGTTAGACTCATTCTATAAGACATCTGGCCAGTGTTCTAAAACATACACACTCACAGACACACATTGAAAGAGAGCGTGCACAAGAGCCCAAATATGGCATAATTTTTTATCAATTGTTAAATTGATGAATCTAGGTGAATGGTGGTTCATTCAATCATGTTTTTCAACTTTTCTATAAGTTGAAATTTTTGAAAATAAAAAAAAGCAAAAAAAAATGATATTGGTTCAATTTTTTAATGTTATTTTTCAAAACTAATTTTTGATTTTAAAGAAATGGAAAGAAATGGGATGAAAGCCAATTTTGTGATTTTTTTTCCTCAATTTAATTACAGTTAAGATCAAAGGGATAATTTCCTAAGCAGGCTAATTTATTAAAAATTACGTAGCTATCAGAGTCCTAAGTCATGTGGGAAGTAATATAACTAGGTAGATTGAGAACACACTCTTATGTCAAATGAGATCTGAATTTGAACCTCAACTTAGATACATCACTTTGGCTGTGTGGCTATGAGGTGGTTACTCTACTTTTCCAAGCCTGGCTTTCTCACTAGTAAATTAGTATCATAATCATAATGTCTTTGAACATGTTCATGTGTATGCATCCTGTAACTTACTAAGTAAATACCCAGTAAGTACCCAGTAAATTTTTATCATTATCTTTGGCATCTTTTTTCCTCCTATCTTTCCTGTCTCTTTGTAATTCTTGCTAGTTCTCTTGCTGTCCCTTTTCTTTAGTATTATAGGAGATGCTGTGGGCAAAACGGGCAGGTGAGATCAACACCTATTTTCATATGACCTCAGTTTATAAATTCTGTTGTTTGAATGTGTCCCCAAAAGTTCATGTGTTGCAACGGTGTTGAGAGGTGGGACCTGAAAGGGGTAGTTAGGTCATCAGGGCTCTGCACTTATGAGTGGATTAATGTTGTTATGGCAGGAGTGGGTTAGTTATCTCAAGAGTGAGTTTCTGATAAAAGGATGAGTTTGCCCCTGTCTTTCTTTCCTTTCCTCCTTCTCTTTCTCTCTCTTTGTTTCTTTCTCTCACACACGTGTTCATGCTCTTTTGCCCTTCTGCCCTTCCACCATGGGATGATGTTGCAAGAAGGCCCTTACCAGATGCAGCACCTCAATCTTAGACTTCCTAGCCTCCAGAACCGTGAGCCAAATTAACTATTGTCTGTAAATTATACAGTCTGTGGTATTCTATTATTGCAGCACAAAATGGACTAAGACAATAGACTAATTTTGTTTCTTTGTTACTTACTTTTAAGGAGATTTGAAGCATTACTTCAAACTGGAAAAAGTCCCACTTCTGAATTACTGTTTGACTGGGGTACCACCAATTGCACAGTTGGTGATCTTGTGCATCTTTTGATCCAAAATGAGTTTTTTGCTCCTGCGAGTCTTTTGCTCCCAGGTAAACTGATTGTGACCAGGGTGTCCACAATTAGGGTGGAAAGACAAATGGAAGAAATAAAAATGTTTCTTCTTACTCTTTTTTCTCATAGTAGATGAAGCTTACATTTGAGAGTCCCTTTATTTCTTTCAGCACTCCTTAATTCTTTAAAAAGCAACACAAAGGACACTGTGAACTCTGCTACTAAGGTGATAGAAGCTTCGTAAGAGTCAGATAGTTTGGTGCCAATAGGAAGTTTAGAAGGGAAGACCTCATACATCTGGCTTAGGCTGTAAGAAAGTAATTATTCTTTTGAGCTCTTGATTTTTTTCATCTTCAGCTTCCACTATGATGGAATTCTATGATCATGATTTTTTAAAAATTGTATTCTGATGTGTTAGTATCTAGTTGCCTTCCTTATAACCTTTCCTTTTTTGCTTTGATGCCTTTCACACCAGTGGTTGTCAACCTTTATCGTGGATAAGAATCAAGTAGGTTCTTGTTAAACATGTAGATTCCTGTGGCCTATTCCAAATCTACTTAATCAGAATTCTGGAATTAGGTTCAAGGTCTATATTCTTAAACAAGTGCTTCAGTGCCTTTGATATAGTGGCTGCTGGATCACTGTTTGAAAACACTGCCTTACTCTCTCTACCCATCTTCATTATAACTTACAGATTCTTACTAGGTAGCTTCTTGTGTGTGATATGAGAATATGGGAACAACCTGTAGAAACTGGAATGATATTAAATGAACCAAATTTCTAGTTTAACTTTTACACAACCACTTTTTCTTACTGAAAAACAACTTGTATCTTACTTGGTTTGTTAGATGCTGTTCCCAAAACTGCCAATACACTGCCTTCTAAAGAAGCTGTAACAGTTGAGCAGAAACAGATGCTTTTCTATGACAAAGACAGGACATTGATGACACCTGCAAAGAATCTTGGACAAAGCTGTATGCCACCTGACTCTTCAAGTCCAGAAAATAAAAGTTTAGAAGTTAGTGATACACGTAAGTAACATTTTCAGTGCTTTCCACTGGTGGATTTGTCATTAAGACTACTGGTGCTTTAAAAGAAAGCTCTTGTTCATTCATTTGTGCAGCAATCACAGGCACACTGGAAGTAGCTCTTTTGTGAGTTTTTTCCTCCTGATTTATTAAGAACCCTCTTCATCAGTGATTAGAGGCAATAGGACGTGCAAGCACCAGAGAAGCTATGGAAAAAATTAAGTAAATATTTACGTAACTTGGAAGGGTCACTTTTTAAAATAAAGTATGTGACTAGAGTTTTGGGCGGGTAGACTAGACCTACCCAAATGAGTGACCAGAATTTTAGGCAGGTGACTATAGTGTTTGGAGGGTAGGATCACCAAACCAAATTCTCAAGAAAAACTTGTAATTTGTATTTTAGAAATTGTTGTATCCTCTCCCATCTTGTCTAATTCAAAGTCATAAATAATTGCATATATGTGAAATATTAAAATGAAAACATATTAGAATTATCAAAACCAATTTTTAAAATTTAAATGCGTTTTTCTTATTTTGACATTATAGGCTTTCACAGTTTTTCATTTTATGAATTGAAGAATGTCACAAATAACTTTGATGAACGACCCATTTCTGTTGGTGGTAATAAAATGGGAGAGGGAGGATTTGGAGTTGTGTATAAAGGCTACGTGAACAACACAACTGTGGCAGTGAAGAAGCTTGCAGCAGTAAGTTATATTTTTAGGAATAAAAGGAAAGAAAGAGTTGCTTCCTAGTGTGCTCTAAAATAGGCTTTAAATGTATTAAACTTTAGGAAATACATTTTTTCAGTATGTATTTTCTTTAAATAAACATCATCCTAAATAGTAGTTCTTAAAATTTAAAAATCTATATAAAGCTATGGACCCTATCCCTAGAAAAATGTAGTTATGCACATATATACACAATCATACATACAATTTTGGGAGATTCACAAACTAAAGTTGAAAAGCCCTGCTCCACACAGTACTTCGTGTGTAATCAATATTAAAATGGTAAGATACCAGGAAAACTATTTTTTAAAAAAACTTTGTTTACATTAGTTTTCCCATTTAAAAATAAAGTTTAGAAAGTATACATTAAGAAAAAAGATTAATTTTTTTTTATCCGTGTCCTTTGTTACCATTTCTATTGGGATATTCACCTTTTACTTATTGACTTGTTATATTCTAAACCTTTTATTAGAGCCTAAAAATATCAATAGAATACATACGTATGTGATAAAGATAGTTACTCTTTGTCATATACATTTCAGTGCTTTTGTAGGTTTTGTTTTCTATTTTGCATTTAAATTTGCTTATGTTTTCTATTTCCTAGAATTTTTTCTCAAATTTTTTGTGTAGTAAAATTTCATGTGATTTCATTTTGTTTCTACAACAACTCAGCGAAATTTATATGTATTTTTCATTCCACTAACCAGCCATGGACCTTGAGCAAATCACTAGAATTTCTATATCTCAGCTGTTCTATAGATTGGGAAAGTGATACCTTATTGTTTTGAAGAAAGGGCAATCAGCCAGCTGATCTCTTGAGCCCTCTGAGCATTAGGAGCCTTAGAGTTGTGTGGTATTACATTGCATATTTTATTTTTTCAGGTGGTTGACATTACTACTGAAGAACTGAAACAGCAATTTGATCAAGAAATAAAAGTAATGGCAAAGTAAGTCTTAATTTGGTAGTGTGGTATAGTGAAAACGAAAAAAACAAGGAGTAAGGAACCTGGTTCATTCTAGAGTATGCCATGAACTAGTGATGTCTGCACATATGTGAAATTAAAATAAAGTGTTTAGATAAGAGAAACTGAAAGTACTTTTGGCTCCACAATTCTTTAATTACATATACCCATATGCTGGGAGATTAAATAGCAGTCATTATTTTAAATCACAACCAAGTTACATGGAATTTCACTATCATGTCTTTCATTATCATCTTTTCTACTTCCAGAATTCGTGATTAATAGACCCTTATATTTAAAGTAGCACATACAAAGGAACTAGAGTCATGTTATATGCAAGGATGCTTAGAAGGCATTGACCCTGTGTGCTGGAAAATTTTTGGGCATCATCAGCAAGAGTAGGAGGGACAAAGGAGGGAATGTATTCTAATAATTACAATGAGTAGTAATGATTGATATTTGAGTTTGTCCAACATGCCTGATATTGTGTTCTGTACTTTATCTGCATTGTCTATCTAACCCTCAGACCTGTTACAACTGCCCTTTTTGTTTGTTAATTGAGATGTAGAAACATTAAATGCTTGTCCAAGATCACATAGACAGTAAGTGTTACAGATGGGACTGAAATTCAGATGTTTGATTGCAGAGCCTGAACTTTTGATCTGAATCCTAATGGGATTCACCAGATTATACCCATTGAACCCACTGCTGTAAATCACAAGTCATAGTTACTCAATTTCAAGAAGAGTAGATTAGAATTGATTTAGGCAGAGTAAAAATAATGCACACTGAAAAAAGATCAAACCCTTTTTTTTTCCAGGATTTGTTTTCTCCACTCCTACCCCTACTCTCCAGTCCTAAAAGTAACTTGTTCACAGTAAATAATCTGGAAAACACAGGAAAGTATTTTTAAAATATACAAACCCACATGCATGCAGGGCTTAATACTTAGGTAATGGATTGATAGGTGCAGCAAACCACCATGGCACGTGTTTACCTATATAACAAAGCTGCACATTCTGCACATGTATCTTGAAACTTATAATACAAACCACCTCTCAAATATATCACTCAAGAGATAACCACTGCTAATATTTTTATGTACTTGCTTCATGTTGTATGTGTAGTATTTTCCCATGTCATTAAAAATAATTTGAAAACATTTTAAATTATTGTACAACATTCTAGCATATGTGAGGATCATGTTTTATTTAACTATTATTAGGTTTGTTTCTAATATTCAGTATTAAAAATAAAGTTTCTTTAAAACTCTTTGCACATAAATCTTTAAGTGCAGTTATACTTATTTCATCATCTAAGGTAAAGTCCTAGAAAAAGAATTACTAGGTTGGAATGCATGAACTTTTTAAAGACTTTCTAAATATATATTCAAATGGTTTCTGAGATAAGTTACAGTAATTTCTATTTCTACAGGCAGTGTGTTACAATTTCAAACTTTACTGGTTCCTTACTTTCATTTAATATTACTACTATTTTTTAATAAGTGCTAATCTCTGGACCTTACTAGCAGAATGATCTTGGCCAAGTTTCTTAACTTTCTATTCATTAATTTTCTCATCTATAAAATGGGATAATAGTACTTACTTCATTAAGTTATTGTGAGGATTAAATAAAGCAGGTAAATCACTTGCCACAGTGCCTCATATATAGTATTAACTCAGCAAATGTTAACTACTCACGTTTAAAATGTGCCAATTTGGGCTGGGCACAGTGGCTCACCCCTATAATCCCAGCACTTTGGGAGGCTGTGGGCAGATCACCTGAGGTCAGGAGTTTGAGACCAGCCTGACCAACATGGTGAAACCCTGTCTCTACTAAAAATACAAAAATTAGCCTGTAACCCTAGCTACCTGGGAGGCTGAGGCAGGAGAATTGCTTGAACCCAAGAGGTGGAGGTTGCAGTGAACTGAGATTGCACTATTGCACTCCAGCCTGGGCAACAAGCAAAATTCTGTCTTGTGCCAATTTGGTGGAAAATGAGACACTTACTGCTTTAATTTGTACTTCTTTTTTTTTTGAGACGGAGTTTCACTCATGTTACCCAGGCTGGAGTGCAATGGCGCGATCTCGGCTCACCGCAACCTCCGCCTCCTGGGTTCAGGCAATTCTCCTGCCTCAGCCTCCTGAGTAGCTGGGATTACAGGCACGTGCCACCATGCCCAGCTGATTTTTTGTATTTTTAGTAGAGACGGGGTTTCACCATGTTGACCAGGATGGTCTCGATCTCTTGACCTCGTGATCCACCCGCCTCCGCCTCCCAAAGTGCTGGGATTACAGGCTTGAGCCACCGCGCCCGGCCCCCAATTTGTACTTCTTAAAATATTTATGAGGATAAAAGTCATAGTTGATATGAACTGCTAGAATTGTGGATCATTTTGAATGAACAAAATGAATAAGCACTTAAATAATAAAACACATGCTAGATATGTTTCTAGGCTGTCATGTTTACATTTGCTCACTTAATTATCTTAACATCCATATCACATAATAGGTACTATTTTCTGCATTTAGCAGATAAAGGAGCTGAGGCTCAGTAAGGCTGTTAACTTGCCATAGGTCACTTATCCAGGAGGGGGCAGAGCTAGACTTTAAATTTAGCACATACAACTCTGAGCCCTGTTTTCTTTCTTCTGTACTACAGATGTTTGCCATTTTATTATATTGTAGGTCTCTTTAGTTTTATTACTCTCAAGTATATAATAACACTCATATTTGGTTATAAATAATCCAATATGATTAAAAATCCAAAACATGTGAATTAGATGTGATTCAAGATCATGTCTGTAAATCAGTGCTTTGAGTATGTTAGAAAATTCTTGAAAGTATTAGCATAAAAGTTTAAACAGACTTCTTGAAATCTTACTTGTGCCATCACTGAAAATTGGGCTAAAGAAAGTAAGCATCAGCCTAGTCCTTGATCAAACTTATCAGAAGTTCCAATGATCTGAATTACTCAGCTTTTACTGTAAAATAGAAAGAGGTTTGGCCAGGTGTGGTGGCTCACACCTATAATCCCACTACTTTGGGAGGCCGAGGTGGTAGGATCACTTGAGGCCAGCAGTTTAAGACCAGCCTGGGAAACAGAGTGAGATCTCATCTCTACAAAAAATCTAAAAAATTAACTGAGTGTAGTGTGCACCAGTAGTCCAAGATACTTGGGAGGCTGAGGCAAAAGGATCACTTGAGTCCAGACGGTCAAGACCTCAGGGAACTATGACTGCACTGCACTTCAGCCTGGGCAACAGAGTTAGACCCTGTCTCAAAAAAAAAAAAAAAAAAAAAAAGAGATTTTACTTCTAACGTTGACTAATATTGGCTGAAAAGAAAACTATTTGTAGAAAATTAAAAACAGTTACAATAAGCGTATATAAACATAAACATCAAGTTAGAAATGATATATAACATACTACTTTCTTTCTCTTTTTTTTTCTGTTAAAACTTTGAATAACTTCCAACCTACAATTGAATATATAAATATTTATTATAATAATTTTGGATGAAAAATTATTTGTCACAGGTGTCAACATGAAAACTTAGTAGAACTGCTTGGTTTCTCAAGTGATGGAGATGACCTCTGCTTAGTATATGTTTACATGCCTAATGGTTCATTGCTAGACAGACTGTCTTGCTTGGTAAGATATTTGTTCATCACATTGTTTGGCTTTTTGTTTGTATGCTGGAATATTAATATTCATTTTGTTACTGGATTATTTAAAGCAAATTAACTTTCATATTTCTTCTGCTCTATGAAAATTATACAGTTGATATGTCAACAACTGAATTGCCATTCTATTAGGTAGTAATCTAAAATGTAAAATTCAGTCAAGACTATACTAAGGAGATGCTTTTATATGTTTTTATCTTCAAATAAGAAATGTAAGCACCCATTTGAACTTATTTAGAGATTATTTTTAATAACTTAAAAATGTAGTCCTCAATTATTAGTGCTATAACATCATCTTCGGTTGTTGCCTAGAAAAAATTCTGTGTTATATATTCTCTGTAGATTTTTTATTATTCTTTCTTGTTTATAATTTGATTTATTTCTTTATAAGGATGGTACTCCACCACTTTCTTGGCACATGAGATGCAAGATTGCTCAGGATGCAGCTAATGGCATTAATTTTCTACATGAAAATCATCATATTCATAGAGATATTAAAAGGTAAATGCTACTGTTTAAAGCTTTTGGAAAGCCATCTTTAAAGAATAATTTGCTGTTACTCTATTCACTATTTACATGGATGTCTTAACCTAGTGCTTCTGGACATTTTCCGCATCACTCCATGGAAGCTCTTCTCACTAAGGACATCTATAATTTCCTTTATTCCAAGCCCAGTGACCTACTTCCAGTACTCATCCTACTTACCTTTTTTGTTTGTTTTAATAGTAGTTTATTCTGTTCTTCTTGACACTTCTGCCTTATGGAAATTAGTTGTTTTCTTAGTTTCTGGATCACCATTCTTTTCTGAATTACCTTCATCCTCCATGAGTACTTTTCAGTTCTCTTTTTTCTTGTGTATTTATCTAGTTAAATATTTACCTACTATAAGTAACATATTAATATATAGAACTCAACATCAATCAGTCACAAAATAATAGAATGTTAATGTGTACAGTACACACATATGTGTATGTAGTATAGTATATAGGATTAATATAAAGAAGGATTTCCAAGAAAGTGATATTTAAACAGAGATTCAAAAAATGGGCAGGAAATAAGTAGGTACAATTTTAGGGTAGCTATAGAATAGAAGATGGGGAGAAGAATATTCTAGGCAGAAAGAACTACATTTTTAAGACCAATGGTGAGAGAGAATATGGGAGCATGATGAGTTACAAGAAATGAAATATGCTCTGGGAGCCAAGACAGGAGGCATTTGAGGCCAGGAGTTGCAGACCTGGCTATGTTGCCTGGACGACATAGTGATACATCATCTCTACAAAAAAAAAAAAAAAATCAGTCAAACATGGTAGTGCATGGCTACAGTTCCAGATGCTGGGGAAGCTGAGGAGGGAGGATGCTTGAGCCCAGCAGTTCAAGGTTGAAGTGAGCTATGATCCTGCCACTGCTTTCCAGCCAGGGCAACAAAGCAAGACTGTCTCAAAAAAAAAAGAAAAAGAAAAAAAATGAAGTAAATGCAATATGACTGAGATGCAGAAAGTTATGGAGTGGTGGATTGGAGATAAAATTACAGAGGTGTAGGAAGCTAAGTCCTATAGGACCTAATGGACCAACATAAGGCTTTTAGTTTTATCACAAGTGTAATAAGATACCATTGAAAATTTTAAGTAGGAATGTGGCATCATATTTAAGTTTTGCAAAGACAACTTTGACTAGTGTAGAGAACAGTCTGTAAGAAGAGGCAGTTAGTAGGTTATCGTAGGTGGCAGTTTATATGAAGAGATTTGAGCAGATTAGAAAGATTAAAATGACAGAACTTGTTGACATCTTGGCTGTTCTGGGGATCAGGAAGAGGGAAGTTCAGGAATGACTCCTGGAATAATGGCATCCAGACTTGCATTCTGGAATGATTATGGCATGATTCTCTTATATAGAAAGGGCTGAAAGAAGACCTGGTTAGACTGGGTTAGAGAGGTGGTTAGAAAATGTGAATTAGTCTTTGTACTTGTGTTTGAGGTTCTTTTAAGATATAGAAGTAGAGATGTTAGGCAGTGTGATATACAGATTTGGAGCTGAAAGTCTGAGCTGAAGGTATAAATGTATATATTACTTGTATACAGGTGGTAATTGAAGTGACTCTATTCACTTAAGGGGAGATACAGATTAAGAAAAGGTCACAAGATTAAGTCCTGAGGAACCCTAAGACTTAATGGCCAAATGAAAGAGATAATCGCAAAAAGGAATCTAAGGAAGTACACATACAGAGAAAGGTAAGATGAAAACCTGGAGAGTGTGGAGTCCGTGAAAATGAGGAAAGAAAGTGTTTCCCAAGAGGGAGTAGTCAAAAATAGTCAAGTGCTTTAGTCATTGGATTAGCATCACCATGGTCATTGGTGACTTTATGGAGACCCGTTTCCATGTAGTAATTGGCTTAGAAATCACATTGTAGTTGAAAGAGTGAGGGCTAGAGAACTGAGATATGAGGATAGACAAGTCTTTTAAGACATTTTACTGATGAAGGGGACAGCTAGAAATAGATAATATCATTCAGGAAACTTTTTTTAACAATAGCAGAGACTAAACTATGCTTATATGCTAGTAAGAAGGTAAGAGGGAGAGGATATAATGGGTGAGAGAAATGAGATAATGTGGTCAGTAGAATTCCTGAGAATGTAGGAAGCAGCCCAAGCAGAGGAACTGGCCTTAGATGAGAAAAGAAACACCATCTCTTGTCCTCCATGTATTGGTACTTTCTTATGTTCTTACATCATGTCTCTTCTCTCCCTGTATGTTCTTTTTTTTTTTTTTTTTTTTTTTTTTTTTGAGATGGAGTTTCGCTCTTGTTGGAGTGCAGAGGTGCAGTCTTGGCTCACTGCAACCTCCACCTCCCAGGTTCAAGAGATTCCCATGCCTCAGCCTCCAAGTAGCAGGGATTACAAGCATGCACCACCACGCCTGGCTCATTTTATGTTTTTTGTAGAGATGGAGTTTCTCCATGTTGGTCAGATTGGTCTCGAACTCCCAACCTCAGGTGATCCACCTGCCTTGGCCTCCCAGATGCTGGGATTACAGGCATGAACCACTGTGCCTGGCCTCTCCCTGTATATTCTTACTGAGTGATATTATATTGATTTTAACTGATATTTATATGTGAGTATCTCTCAAATGTGTATCAGTAGCTTTCAATCCTGGATTTTTGGTATCCTCATACCCAAAACACTTCATGTGGGTATCCCACAGTAGCCTCTAAATCAGCATATCAGAAATCAAACTCATCAGCTCTTCCCAATCTAAAGTCTTCCCACATTTCCTTTCTGATAAAATGAAGTCACCATTCATTCTCTCTCAAGCTAAAGACTCTCATTCTCTATAATGTGCTAATTACAAAATTCTGTTAAGTGAGCCTCAAAATTTTCATTTCCCATTTACCCCAGTTTTATGACCATTTAGACCCTCATTATCTCTCATTTGATTTGTTCTAAACCTTTGTAGTCAACCTAAATCCAGTCTGTATCAGTTCTCATCTATTCACTACAACACTAGCAGGTCATGGTCCTAAAAGTGAAGTCTAGTAACATCAGTTTCCTACTGTGAAAACTCTGGCTGGTATCCTGTTGCTCACAGGATAAAGTTCAAATTATCTCCATGTTTCTTGTACACTTGTTCCTTGAAGTTGACCACGTATACCATATGCCTTCATACTTTCATCACTTTGTACATGTTACTCCATTTGCTTGCAGTTCCTTTCTTTCCCTCATATAAATATCAACTTATAATAATCCTTCAATACTAAGCACACTTTTCACCTTCTTTTTCTGTTTGAAACTTTCCCTACTTTTTCCAGGCACATGGTTGTTCTCTCAGCATTTTGTACCTAATATTACCATTATGTTTTAAAAAATTATTTATGCCTATCACAGATAAGATTTTAAGATTCCCCCATGCCCAGCAGGGAGATTAAATACTCTACAACTTAGGGAGTTTTCAATAAGATTTTGTTTAATGAAAGTATGAAAGCATATAATGAGTGAGATATTTTGGCCGTATTTTTTTTTCTTCAAAAGATTCCTGATAGTACAGAAAAAAAATGAATAAAGAAATGCATAATTGCAATACTTTGATTGGAAATTTGTTTTTAAATGAATTGATAAATATTAAGAAAGGAATTAATAGCCGTGCACGGTGGCTCATGTCTATAATCCCAGCACTGTGGGAGGCTGAGGCGGGCAGATCACCTGAGGTCTGGAGTTCGAGACCAGCCTGATCAACTTGGAGAAACCCTGTTTCTACTAAAAATACAAAATTAGCCAGGTGTGGTGGTGCATGCCTGTAATCCCAGCTACTTGGGAGGCTGAGGCAGGAGAATTGCTTGAACCCAGGAGGCAGAGGTTGTGGTGAGCCGAGATCATGCCATTGCACTCCAGCCTTGGCAACAAAAGCAAAACTCCGTCTCAAAAAAAAAAAGGAATTAATAAAGGTGCTTTGGAAGATTTTGTAGGAATTTACCCTACAATAAATTATTTGTGGAATAATTAAAATACCTCTTACTAATGTAGACAATTTTATTTCGTTTTAATTCTTCTAAATTTTTTCCTCTAGAAACATAAAAAAGAGGACAGTTGTTTCTCTTTAGCTATAATCTTAGTTCTAGCTTTATTTCTATAAATTTCAGGCTTTTATGATGATACATACTATAAAATGTTATAATCTGTAAATATGTATGTACATATACATGTATGCATATACATACGTACATACATACATGCATCCATACATGCATCTAGCTAAGGAACTGTTTGACTTTTTGGGGTGGAGAAAACATTTTTTTCTTCAAACTTTACTTTTTTTCAGTGCAAATATCTTACTAGATGAAGCCTTTACTGCCAAAATATCTGACTTTGGCCTTGCGCGGGCTTCTGAGAAGTTTGCCCAGACAGTCATGACTAGCAGAATTGTGGGAACAACAGCTTATATGGCACCTGAAGCTTTGCGAGGAGAAATAACACCCAAATCTGACATTTATAGCTTTGGTGTGGTAAGTTCCATACACATAATTAGTAAAAAATAATCATTCTGCTATAATTGTGAAAGTGAAATAGAATATTATTTAATACACCCATCTTGTTTAGCTCTCTTATGTAGCAATATAAGTTTTTCGCATTAACTTCTACTTATGCCAGAAAGTTTATGAAAACTTCTTCCAATGTGTAAGACTTTTGAGTTATTTTTGAAATGACTATAAGAAATTATTTTCTTGCTGTTTGTATTTATGAATTAGCATGGCGCCTAATGCATTAAATGAATCATGTCATACAGTATATACCTTAGTCTTACATTTTTTGACATTTACTAATCTACTTGTCTGTTCCAAATAACTTTAAGATAGAGTAAGAGATAGGTGTGGGTGGTTGGAGATGCCAGGGGCTTTTTCTTCGTTTTATTTTCTCATATGTGTTTCATATATGGAAACCTAACTTCATAGCACTGTGAAAATAAGGCATAGGGCTATAGACTATGCCTAATGTTTAGAAAATAATATCCTTCTAAGAGCCAGAAAGTTATTCTTGTGAAGAATCCCCAAGAGGCAGGAAAAGGATTATATGTTGAGTGGGGCTGACTCTTTAGTAAGTTGCCAATGGAAAAGTGCTGCTTATGGTCATGATGGGGTCCAAGATGTCCCCGAAGGAAGGATGGTGAGAAATGCCCAAAGCTCATGTTCTTTCCACTTAAATATCTAAAAGACATAGCTTTGTATGGAATGATTCATCAAATTTTATAAGCAAGATTCATATTCCTTCTAGTTTACATTTATCTTTGTCTTGAGTGTTATGTATCTAATTTATTAGTATCATCTATAGTATATATATTTTTTAGAGAGACAAGGTTTCACTCTGTAACCCAGGATGAAGTGCAGTAGTGCCGTTACAGCTCACTGCACCCTCAATCTTCCAGGTTCAAGTGATCCTATCACTTCGGCCTCCCAAGTAGCTGGGACTATAGGTGTGTGCCACCACAGCTAGCTAATGTTTTTTTAAAATTTTTTTGTAGAGACAGGGTCTCCCGTTGTCCAGGCTGGTCTTAAACTCCAGGGCTCAAGTGATCCTCCCACATCTGTCTCCCAAAGTTCTGGGATTACAGGCATTAGCACCATGCCCACCCTGTCTTGCATATTATATTAACGGATTTTTTTTTTTTGTCTTCATAGGTTTTACTAGAAATAATAACTGGACTTCCAGCTGTGGATGAACACCGTGAACCTCAGTTATTGGTAATTAAAATATTTGTTTTCCTCAGTCCTCTTTTCTCTATATTTGTAGTCGAAATTTATATGTATAAATTTGACATCTAGAAATAACCTTTTCTGTTGGCAATCTTTCCATTGGCTATTACACTGTAGCATATGGATAGAGCATTAAATATTTTTCATTCTCAGCTCTGCCATGAAGTATTTGTGAAACCTAGAAAAGTCACTTTTATAGTCTTTGTTCTGATTTCTTTGTGGGTAAAATGAAAATAGAACTAAATGATTTCTGAGGTCCTCTTTAGCTTATGTTTATTTTATTACTTTCAGGGTGGTTACTATTATTAACAGTGTTTTCAGCATTTTCAGAAGGGAAAAAAATGACTTCCATTCAAATGTCTATCAGAGTAAAATTGCTAATAAAAGTTCTCTACTTATTTCTATCATGGAGTATTTTATTTACAAAGTTACAGTAAAGAACATACCTAATTTTCTATTGTTAGTAAAAACTCAAATCATGTTTTTTCTCTGCTCTCACACCACCACAACAATCATCAAAATTTCTGTGACCAAATGTGAATGGGGAGGGTTTCTCGCCACTACCAAGCAGGCAATCTACTTTGCAGCGGAAGTCAGCTGGATGTCCTCCAATTTAATTCTAACACTATGTTCCTGAAGATAGCATCAGAGTCAGATCCCACAGGTTAAGGGATCAGTCCCCAGGACTGCCATCCACCAGACACCAGTCGCAAGTTTAGGTGCCCAGAACTTCTGACCAACTGCCTTCAAGTTGGAGTTTATGTGACATGCATTTTGGGTATGGAGGGCTCAAGACTGAACCCAGATTGATTCTAACTTGCAGCATATACTTTGCCCAAATTTTCCATCATTTTTGCCTAAGACGTTTTCCTTGAAAATATGTAAAAGCCTCAAAACTTTGGGTTGAGTAAGAATGAAATGCAGAAAAACATAGACTATCTCAGTCACAAGTTTTGCATTTCAACATATAATAGTGAAAATCATAAATCTTTGGAGAAGGTTATATTCTTTCACCTAGTCTTAAGGTTTGACTGTGATGTGACTCTAAAGTAATAAGATTTTCATACAAGCACAGTTAAAAGAAAGTGATCCTTTGAAGAACCCTTATGTCACTAGATTCTGCCATTGCCAATATTTTCAGTTTTTCTTTTTAAAGTGTTTGTGGAGAGTTTACATCCCACCTCTCATGAATAGTTTGTTTTTTTTTTTTTTTTTTTCCACCTGTATTAGTTTCCTAGGATTTTTATAAAAATAGACCAAAAACTGTGTGACTTAAAACAACAGAAATTTATATGCTCATAGTTCTGGAGGCCAGAGTCTGAAATCAGGATGTTGGCAAGACCATGCTTTCTCTGGAGGCTCCAGAGAGAATCTTTTCTTGCTCATTGGATGTAGGGCTTACCTCCAGGATTATCCATAATCTGAAATGATCTCATCTCAGGATACTTAATTACATCTGAAAAGGCCCTTCTTTTCCTGATGAGAGCATATTCACAGGTTCCAGGAATTATGACATAGACATGTTTTGGGGGGCCATGACTCATTCAACTCTACCACCTTATTCCTGCACTTCTCACCCTATTAGTTTTTTTTATCATATTCTGCTCTCGATTTTTCCCCTTCCTTTTTCTCTTTGATTCAGAAATCTGAATACCCATAGAGAAATTTGTTGGGTACAGGGAGAAGGAGTCTGGGTCTAGAAGTTGAAATTGCACCATTTGAAGCAAATCAAGAAGCAGACCACCCTGTGCTGCTCACCTAGTAAATGCTGCTGCTAATGGGAACATATAAGCAATTAGTTCATAACATAAATATAAAAATTGAAAGGCAAATGGGAGGTACTTGCACCCATTTGCTTTTCAATTTTTGTATTTATGTTATGAACTAATATATATAATTTATATTTTTATTTTTATATGTTATATATTTATACATATTTTTATGTTTATGTTATGAACTAATATATATAAATACATATATTTATATATTTAGACACACACACACACACACAGAGTCAAGTGTTGCCTAATGACAGGAATACATCCTGAGAAATATGTTGTTAGGCAGTTTTGCTGTGTGAACCTCATATAGTGTGCTTACACCAACCTAGATGATATGACCTACTACACACCTGGGCTTATATGGTATTGCTCTTAGGCTACAAACATATGCTGTAAAGCGTAATACTATCCTGAATTCTGTAAGCAATTGTAACACAATGGTAAAAATTTGTATGTGTAAACATAAAAGAGGTACAGTAAAAATATGGTATTTTAATCTTATGGCACCACCATCTATATATGTGGTCTGTCATTAACCAAAATGTTAGTTTGTGGTAGACAGCCGTATTTATTTACGTAGGATTTGTCCTGTATGTCTTCAGTTCTTTTTTTTTTTTTTAATTGAGGCAGAGTCTCACTCTGTCACCCAGGCTGGAGTGCACTGGCGCAATCTCAGCTCACTGCAACCTCCGTCTCCCAGCTTCAAGCGATTCTCCTGCCTCAGCCTCCTGAGTAGCTGAGATTATAGGCACACCACCATGCCTGGCTAATGTTCTGTATTTTTAGTAGAAACAGGGTTTTGTCATGTTTCCCAGGCTGTGTCTTCAATTCTTAATAAAGTTTTAAGATAGTAAAATGAGAGTGCATGTTATTACAAAGTAGATTAATTTAAATGATTAAAATGTATATTCTAATTTCTTTCACTTTGATTTGAAGTTCTTAAAGTTTTAATGCTCATTTTAAAGCTAGATATTAAAGAAGAAATTGAAGATGAAGAAAAGACAATTGAAGATTATATTGATAAAAAGATGAATGATGCTGATTCCACTTCAGTAGAAGCTATGTACTCTGTTGCTAGTCAATGTCTTCATGAAAAGAAAAATAAGAGACCAGACATTAAGAAGGTATGAATTTTTTATACTTATTTAAAAAGTGAAAGGGGTGGGGTTCATCATATTTTCTTAAGTGCACATTTCAAAGCAGCTGTGTAATATGGTTCTTTTGCTTTTTTCTATCTTTTTTTTTTTTTTTTAAAGGTTCAACAGCTGCTGCAAGAGATGACAGCTTCTTAAAACTTCATGGGGCTCGACTCTTGACTTTTTATATACACCTGTCTCAACCATTTTTTCAATTAATTTTTTTCATAAATATTCTTCTTTAACAAAGCAGCCTAGCGCAGGACAGTAGTTATTAAAGCATAGGTTGAACGTCCATTAAAGCATAGGTTGAACGTCCAACATACAAAAATAGAACCATCATATCAACACTTAGCCCTACCCATTAGTATCACCCTCAGTTCTTAGAGTAATCCCTGCAACATCTCTTTCAAGTATCACCAAACTCAGTTTGAAAATTACAGGGCTAGCAAAAAGAGCCTTGGCTGTATGTAGGGTGGAAACACTCTTATTTGAAGCCCAACTGACTCCACTACTAATTGGCTGTAAAGCTTTGGACACACACTTACTGCTATGAGCCGATAATAACATTGGGCTAATATCTGCTGTGCTTCTCTGACAGGTAGTCATGAAAATCAAGTGATGTGGAATATATACAAGTACTTTGTAAATTGTAAAATGATATAAAATTTAAAGTTTATAAAGCCAGTTATAAAATCCTATTACTCATATTTTTATAGATTGTGTTTATAGCAATCATTTACCACAAGTCAAATATCCCTTGATGATACTGCCATAAAGATATGTCCATTATTAGATTATGTTACATGACAAAGTTGATGGAATTTTGCAGATGCAGTTAGAGTTCCTAAACAACTCCCTTTGAGACTATTGAAAGGGCCTGACCTAATCAGGTGAACTCTTGCAAGAAGGATTCTCCTTGTAAGCCTTGAAGAAGTAAGTACCATGTTGTGAGAGTGGTACATTGGCTAAAACCTAAAGGTAGCCTCTAGGAGATGAGCGCTACCTTCCATTTGTGAGCAAGGAGGAGGAAAAAAAAAATGGGACCTCACTTGCAACCACAAGGAATTGAGTTCTTCAAATAATCTTTGAGTGAGCTTTGAAGAGTTCTCTGAACCTCAGATGATACCGCAGCCTAGGCTGATGCCTAGATTTCAGCTTTGTGTGATCTTCAGTATGAGAACCTATCTAGGCTGTGCTGGACTTCTAATATATAAAACTGTAAGATAATGGGTCACATTGGCTGGATGTGGTGGCTCACACCTGTAAATCCCAGCGCTTTGGGAGGCTGAGGCGGCCAGGTCACTTAATGTTAGGAGTTCAAGACCAGCCTGGCCAACATGGTGAAATCCTGTCTCTACTAAAAATGCAAAAATTAGTTGGGCGTGGTGATGCATGCCTATAGTCCCAGCTACTTGGGTGGCTGAGGCAGGAGAATTGCTGGAACCAGAGAGGCAGAGGTTGCAGTGAGCTGAGATTGTGCCACTGTATTCCAGCCTGGGTGACACAGCAAGACTCTGTCTCAATAAGTTGCATTAAGCCTTTGAACTTGTGGTAATTTATTATGCAGTAATAGAAAACAAATACAGATACTCTCCCATGATGTTTTTCCCATGACGATTTCCCATGATATTTACAGGCTCTGCGCACATTTGAGGGGTATGTGGAAATCATACAGAGCATATGCAATGGGGGACTTATAGTATACATACTGAAATGTGGGGTTGGAGCCCCAACACAGAGTCCCCAGCAGGGCACTTCCTGGTGGAGCTGTGGGAAGGGTGCTGCTACCCTTCAGACCTAAGAATGGTAGAGCCACCAGCAGCTTGCACACTGAGCCTGGAAAAGCCACAGGCACTCAGCTTCAACCATGAGGGAAGCCATGCACCCTGCAAAGCCACAGGGATGGAGCTGTCCAAGGCCTTGAGTACCCAGCCCTTGCACCAGTGTGCCCAGGATGCAGGACATAGAATCAAGGAATATGTTGGGGCTTTAAAGTTTAATGTCTTCCCTGCTGGGTTTCAGACTTGGGTGGAGCCTGTTATCCCTTTCTTTAGCCAATTTCTCCCTTTTGGGACAAGAATGTGTTACTCAATAACTGCACCACCAATTATATCTTGGAAGTAAATAACTTATATTTTATTTCAAAGGCTCATAGGTAGAAGGAACTTACCTTGAGTCTCAAATGAGACAGGATTTCTGAGTGATGCTAGAATGAGTTAAGACTTTGTGGGTCTATTGGGAAGGGATGATTATATTGTGCAATGTGGGAAAAACATGAGATTTGGGGGGCTGGGGGTAGAATGATATTGTTTGGATATTTGTCTCCCTCAAATCTCATGTTTAAATGTGATCCCCAGTGTTGGATTTGGGGCCTGATGGGAAATGTTTGGGTTATGGAGGCGGATCCCTCTTGAATGGCTTAGAGCCATTGGTGATGAGTGAGTTCTCAGTTCATGTGAAATCTGGTGGCTGAAAAGAGTCTGGACCTCCCCTTTCTTTATTTTGATACTGCTGCTGCCATATGATATGCTCCCCCTTTGCCTTCTGTCATGATTGTAAGCTTCCCAGGGCCTTCATCAGAAGCCAGGCAGATATTGACGCCATGCTAGTACAGCCTGCAGAACCATAAGCCAAAACAAACCTTTTTTCTTTATAAATTACCCAGCATCGGGTATTCCTTTATAGTGATGCAAAAGGGGCTAACAATATATATTTAATTTTTAAGTTACATATTGTACTGTTTTATTAAACATTTATGAGTACTGTTCAAAGTGCATAATTTGTTTAACCCTTTTAACAATCATATGAATTTGGTGATAATATTCACATTTTACAGATGAGGAAATCACCCAAGATTACGTAGCTAATAAGTTGTATGCAGAAATCAGCATCTGGCGTCAGTTACAATCTTTACCATTAACACTATGCCTGTACGTCATATTAATCATAATCATTTTCTCTGTCATGTGTTGAGAGCTATTGTGCCAAACATTGTGCTAAGTGTTTTGTAAGCATGATCTGATTTGATAAATCCACAATGTAGGTTCTGTTCTTTTACTTCTTGAGGAAATTTTGAGACACCCCAAAGATTTATTGTATTTGGACTGCAGTTCTCCACTCTTCCATATATTTGATGCCTTTTGCAATATGGCTTTGTAATTTTTCCCATCAAGAGATAAAATCTATTTCCTCAACCATTAAATCTGGGCTGGCCTTGTAACTTGCTTACAGCAAAAGTGATGGTCAGGTCCAAGCCCAGCCCTCAAAAGCCCTTGTGCACTACTTCTGTCATTTGGAACTCTGCCACCGACATGAGAACAAGCCAAGGCGAACATGCTGCTGATGACAGACCATGCAAAACAGAGACAAGGCATCTCAGATGAGGTCGTCCTTAATCAGCCGCCTGCCACCTGATCACAGACATACATGAGACATGAGAGATCCACCAACTGTAGATTTGTGAGGAAGGATAGTTTTAAACCACTACTTTTTTTTTTTTTTTTTAAGGTAGAGTCTCATTTTGTCACTCATGCTGGAGTACAGCAGTGTGATCACAGCTTACTGCAGGCTTGACCTCTCAGGCTCAAGTGATTCTCCTGCCTCAGCCCCTTGAGTAGCTGGGAGTACAGGTGCATGTCACCATGCCCAGCTAATTTTTTTTTTTAATTCTTTGTAGAAACAGGATCTCACTATGTTGCTGAGGCTGGCTTTGAACTCCTGGATTCAAGGAATCTTCCTGCCTCAGCTTCATGAAGTATGAGATTACAGGCATAAACTACCATGAAATTCACATTGGGGGGTAGTTTGTTTTTGTTTTGTTTTAAGGAAGAAAGGAAAGAAAGAAAAAAAGGGAGAGAAAGAGGGAGAGAGATCGGGAGTCTTGCTGCATTGCCCAAGCTGGAATGTAGTCTAAAAATGGGTATTAAAAACCTCTTTTATGCCAATAATTGTACTTGACAATGGAGACAGGAAGGAATAAGGGAGCAAGATAACAAACAGGCAGTCAACCAATATTTCCCTTAAACCTGTGAAATGCTATGCATTTGCTGAGGAGTGATTTACTTCC
Source organism: Sapajus apella (assembly GCF_009761245.1). Lineage (NCBI taxonomy): Eukaryota > Metazoa > Chordata > Mammalia > Primates > Cebidae > Sapajus > Sapajus apella. The sequence goes on from NW_022437006.1 coordinate 7,867,215, forward strand.
AATTATGTGGTCACTTATAGAGTAGCTGTGATGTAGTACTGAGAAGAATATATATTCTATGGCTTTGGGGTGGAGAGTTCTGTAAATGTCTATTAGGTTTGCTTGTTCCAGGTCTGAGTTCAAGTCCTGGATATCCTTGTTGATTTTCTGTCTTGTTGATCTGTCTAATATCGACAGTGGGGTGTTAAAGTCTCCCACTATTATTGTGTGGGAGTCTAAGTCTCTGTAAGTCATTAAGAACTTGCCTTATGTATCTGGGTGCTCCTGTATTGGGTGCATATTTATTTAGGATCGTTAGCCTTTCTTGTTGCATTAATCATTTTGCCATTATGTAATGTCCTTCTTTGTGTCTTTTGATCTTTATTGTTTTTTTGTTTTTTTTTTTTTTGAGACGGAGTTTCGCTCTTGTTACCCAGGCTGGAGTGCAATGGCGCGATCTCGGTTCACCACAGCCTCCGCCTCCTGGGTTCAGGCAATTCTCCTGCCTCAGCCTCATGAGTAGCTGGGATTACAGGCACGTGCCACCATGCCCAGCTGATTTTTTGTATTTTTAGTAGAGACGGGGTTTCACCATGTTGACCAGGATGGTCTCGATCTCTTGACCTTGTGATCCACCTGCCTCGGCCTCCCAAAGTGCTGGGATTACAGGCGTGAGCCACTGCGCCCGGCCCGATCTTTATTGCTTTAAAGTCTATTTGATCAGAGATGAGAATTACAACTCCTGCTTTTTTTTTTTTTTTCCCCTCTCCATTTGGTTCATAAATCTTCCTCCATCCCTTTATTTTGAGCCTTTGTGTAACCTTGGATGTGAGATGGGTTTCCTGGATACAGCACATCGATGGGTTTTGGCCTTTTATCCAATTTGCCTGTCTGTGTCTTTTGATTGGGGCATTTAGTCCATTTAAATTTAGGGTTAATATTGTTATGTGTGAATTTGATACTGCCATTTAATGCTAGCTGGCTGTTTTGCCCTTTAGTTAATGCAGATTCTTCATTATGTTGATGCTCTTTACCTTTTGGTATGTTTTTGGAGTGGCTGATACTGGTTGTTCCTTTCTATGTGTAGTGCTTCTTTCAGGAGCTCTTGTAAAGCAGGCCTAGTGGTGATGAAATCTCTGAGTGCTTGTTCACAAAGGATTTTATTTTTTCTTCACTTATGAAACTTAGTTTGGCTGGATATGAAATTCTGGGTTGAAAGTTCTTTTCTTTAAGGATGTTGAATATTGGCCCCCACTCTCTTCTGGCTTGTAGGGTTTCTGCTGAGAGATCTGCTGTGAGTCTGATGGGCTTCCCTTTGTGAGTAACCTGACCTTATTCTCTGGCTGCCCTTAGCATTTTCTCCTTCACTTCAACCCTGGTGAATCTGACAATTATGTGCCTTGGGGTTGCTCTTCTTGAGGAATATCTTTGTGGTGTTCTCTGTATTACCTGGACTTGAATATTGTCCTGCCTCACTAGATTGGGGTAGTTTTCCTGGATAATATCCTGAAGAGTATTTTCCAGCTTGGATTCATTCTCTTCATCACATTCAGGTACACCTATCAAACATAGATTAGGTCTTTTCACATAGTCCCATATTTCTTGCAGAAAATTTGTTCATTCCTTTTTACCCTATTTTCTCTAATCTTGCCTTCTCATTTTGTTTCATTGAGTTGATCTTCAACCTCTGATATCCTTTCTTCTGCTTGGTCAATTTGACTGTTAAAACTTGTGCATACTTCACAAAGTTCTTGTGTTGTGTTTTTCAGCTCCATCAATTCACTTATATTCCTCTCTAAATTGTCTATCCTCGTTAGTATTTCATCAAATCTTTTTTCAAGGTGTTCTTAGTTTCTTTGCATTGGGTTAGAACATGTTCTTTTAGCTCACAGAAGTTTCTTGTTATCCACCTTCTGAAGCCTGATTCTGTCAATTCATCACACTCATTCTCCATCAGCCCTTGGTCCCTTGCTGGTGAGGAGTTGTGATCACTTGTAGGAGGAGAGGCATTCTGGTTTCAGGTGTTTTCAGCCTTTTTGCACTGGTTTCTTCCCATCTTTGTGGATTTATCCACCTGTCGTCTTTGTTGCTGACTTTCAGATTGGGTCTCTGAGTGGACATCCAGTTTGTTGATGATGAAGTTATTTCTGTTTCTTAGTTTTCCTTCTAACAGTCTGGCCCCTCTGCTGTAGGACTGCTGAGGTCCACTCCAGGCCCTGCTTGCCTGGGGATCACCTGCAGTAGCTGTAGAACTGTAAGGGTTGCTACCAGTTTCTTCTTCTGCTATCTTTGTCCCAGAAGGATACCCGCCAAATGTCAGTCTGAGCTCTCCTTTATGAGGTGATTCTTTGGGTGTACAGGGGTCAGGGAGCTGCTCGAGGAGACAGTCTGTCCTTTATAGGAGCTCAAGTGCTGAGCTGTGAACTCCATTGTTCATTCAGAGCTGCTGGGCAGGTATGTTTAAGTTTGCTGCGGCAGAACTCATAAACCCCCTTTTTTTTTTCCCCAGGTGCTCAGTCCCAGGGAGTTAGGGCTTTATTTATGAGTTTCCATAGTGTTGCTGCCTTTTTTTTTTTTCAAGGCTGCCCTGCCCAGCAAGGAGGCAGCCTACCTCCATAGTGGTGGAGTGCTTCGGTAATGGCGGATGCCCATCCCCCACGGAGTTGAACCTTCCCAGGTTCAGCTGTGCTTGCTGTGAAACTCTCAACCCACAGCATTTCCAATTGCTATTTTTTTGTGGGGATGGGACCAGCCAAGCCTGATCACCTGGCTCCCTGTCTCAGAGCCCTTTTTTTTTTTTTCAGTTGAACAGTCGACTCTCTCCCAGGTGGTCCAGTCGCCTGTTGAAAAGTTACCGGGATCTGTGGGATTTCCCGTGCGGTGACCCACAGCACCGGCTGAAATAGCGGCATTGAGATTTGTGGCCCTTTTTTGCCTGGGGATCTCCTGGTCTGGCTCCCTGTTTCAGTCCCCTTTTTAGTCAGCTGAATGGACAACTTTGCCTTCCTGGAGCTCCAATTGCCAGCCAAAAGGGCACACATTCCCGTGTATTTTGTGCTGAGAACCGCTGCACCAGGGCATCGGCAAAACAATTGCACCGGCCAAAAGAGTCACGCTGGCCACCCTTGGGGTTCCTCCACCTGGGTATCTCCTGGTCCGTGGGCAACAAAAATCCACCTGGAAATGCAGCGTCCACTCACCCTCTGCACTTTCACTCGGAGCTGCAATCCTGAGCTGCTCCTAATCGGCCATCTTGGATCTCTCTGGAGTCACGATTTTTGAATGGACCATTTGTTATGCATTAGTATGACTAAATCATGACTAATTTAGTCACGTAGCCAGTAAATGGCAGTCATGAATACACACACACAAGGAAATGGCCCAGCTTGTCTTATTAATACAGCTTGGTATTAGAAAACCAAGAAATACAATCTCACCCCCATTCATGGTTTGCCCCTTCCCCATTAACCATCCAGAGTTCACTAAGAAACTACAACCTGTCTAAATCCTAGCAAATGAGGGTGGTAGTGGAGCAGCACTGACATTTGAGTAGAGGCTGGTCTCAGTCTTTTTGAAGCACAGAATCAGCTGAATGATGATCCCTACTGAAAGGCACTTGATGCTCAGGAATGAATCTACAGCAGCACTTTGTGTGGTGGAACCCATGGCCATTGCAGGGCAGATTTTGCCAGTGTTAGTGAGTTTTGCTGTGGCCAGAAATAGAGTGATGGAGGGTAGATCCTCTGGTGACCCACCACTGCTGGCACGTGCTCCTTTCATGTCTGCTTTTCAAGGAAAGGTAAATTCATTTATTCATTCAACAAATTGAAAAATGCCCATGTCATAGAAACTTCTAGGTGCTAAGAATGTAGCAGTGAATGAAGCTAAGTTTCTTGCCCCCATTGAACTTGTGTTTTAGTGGGGGAGACAATATATGCACAGATATAGAATGCCTAAGTGCCATGAGGAGGAATAAAGCAGGATTAAGGTGAGAGGAACAAGGCATACAAGCAAATAGGGAAATTAGGGGAGACCTCTCTAAGGAGATGACAGTGACACTTGAACAGAGAGACCTGTGAGGAAGGCATGTAGATATGGGGTTAGAGTGATGTGCTTCTTGAGGCTATGCTTCTTCTACCAGAGGAAAAGAAAGCTGCAAGTGAAGTGAAGCAGACTGATAAGGAAGGTAGAGAGCTACTGGGCAACAGTAAGATCTAAACTTTCTTCTACGAGATATTGCCACTATCATAACTAGTACACTGCAAAACTTGTTTGTTGGCTGAATTGGGGTGGGGAAGAGCTGCAATTTATATAATTTAAGGCAAACTGTTCCCAGTCATGGCTAGCCATGAATCATTTATGGAACTATTTGATTCCTGGATCCACCTACTGGGTCAAAATCTAGTATGAAGCCCAGAATTCGTATTTTAAAAAAGAACATTCCATCATTCCAATATATGGTCATATATGCAAAGAAAATGTGAAAGGATATACATCAAACTATTTAAAGTACGTACCTCAGACAAATTAGTTTAGTTCTGAGTAGAAATGTCTTAGCTAATGTTTAAAAGTTTTAACAATGAGCCTTTCTAAAGCTATTTCTGCATGTTTTGTAAAACTGCTACAAAAATGACATCCATTTTGTTGCATCTCTAACAAAAAGGATTTGATAGCAAATTGCACACAGGAGTGCATTCAACATTTTTCAAATGAATTAACAGCAAGTCTCTGAAGAGCTTAGTGTCAAGTAAATTGGTGCTGGGGTGCTTCTATCACAGAAAATGAATTAACTCATGGCATTTTTATTATTGCTCCAACATGGGCAAAATTTTAAATTAAGTACCCTATAGTCCTGACTATTCTTGCCTAGGTTTGAAGCTACTTAAAATCCTTTTTGGACTTAGGCAGACTAATTAACAAATAAATGAATGGAATTTCTAACCTATCATCAGGTACTGAATTATGCAAAATTATACAAACATTTAAAAAAATTATAATAGAAAAAGCAACAGTACACAACTTAAAGAGAAAAAATTTTATTGTGATATAAAATGCACTTATAAAATGTCCACCAGAAGGCATGTAATTCTTCACTGCTATATAAATTTATTGGGAATATGTTATTCACCATCTAGTTATGATAATGCCACCTAAAACATACTGTAAACAATGAGTTATACTCTATAACAAATGCATCACTGATTTTCAGCAATCATTGGTTTAATAATAATTAGTTTAAGACTATAATCACATCTATATTCTGGAATGTCCATTTACTTTAATGTAGTGTAGAATTTAGAGTATAATTGCACATAGATGGTACAGAAAAAACATTCACTTCTAAATTATTTTATACCTTCATGACAGGTAGTCTTCCTGACTGAAAATAACAGCTTTAGCTATGGTCTGCAACACAGCTCCAGGATTCTTAATGCAATAATTTGGGTGTCTGTGTGTCAGTCTACATGTGCACCCATGGAACAACTTACATCTTTAGTAAACAAGTGCAACATTATTGTCAGTTCCTTTGCATGTTTAAATATTATAGTCTGATTATTTGTAAACAAACAAAACCCCACACAAATACTCTAAATTCTATTTTAAAAATCTGTCAACCCATAATTATTCTAATATGCTTTACTTACTTGAACACAAATTTCTGAAAGGTGCATATATTACCTTAGATAATAAGGTTTAGAAATGAGTGCTTCACACTATGAAATGTGCATTTCTGATATTTGATTTACGCAGCATAAAGTTTAGATCAAGAAATTACAAATCCTGGATCCCCACAGTTCATTTAGAAAATGCCTCAAAGTTATGGCTCTTGCAGCAGGTTTAACAGATTAACCGTGAAGTGTTCTTGATCCCTCTATTTCAAGTATCAGAGAAATACGAGGCTCAAAATCTATCTAGGTTTTAACTGAAAATGCAAAGCATTAGAAAACAGTTAAACATGTTTTGAAATACAGTATTAATTGAAAGGAGATTATTAAGGTGTTTATCTGTGTTAGCCTGTTAAGTACTGGGACTTTAATTTTAAATCTGAGTATTTGCTCAGAAGTAATAAAGAACACAATTTGCCTATAAAAACTCAACATTTTTTTCCTTTTGAATGATATTAATTTAAATTTCAATCTGAACATAAAGGTTTGGCCATACAGAGCATTAGAAAGATAATTTACTAAGGCTGTTTAGTCCTTCAATGTCATCAGAAATCCTGTAGTATAGAAAATATCTGGTACCCTTAAAGTTTCAGAGTGAGCTGATCTGCAATGTTAATGCTATTAAAAAAATGTCAAATATAAAAGGCTGCTGCAATATAAAGCACTATTTCTAAAAGTTGCAGACATGATCCTACAGTCTGACAAGAGTTAGCACAGCTACTCAGAGTAAGCAACTTCTGGCCTTTTCCGAGGCACACTAAAGTAATATGAGTATTTTAAGGTCTTTCTGTCTCACAAGAAAGTACTAAGTTTATCCTTCAAGACATCAGACTGTCTAGAACTGGCCCAGCTGTATAAAATTTTAAGAAGTATGTGAAAGTGTGGAATCAACACTATGAAAACAGTGTGACAAAATTAAACATTATGTTGAACCCCTTTTCTAGCTTTAACTCAAAAATAGAAATCATGAGTCTTCTATAACATTAATTTTAAAAACACACAGAAGTGAAAAGTGCTATTTTCCAAAAAGTACAATTTTTTCCCTACTATATATCAACATGGAATGATTTCAGTTCTCCTGTACTAAAAGCTGGACTTTTAAAAAACTAGTATTGCAATGTTTAATGTGATGACCTTAATCAGTAGTAGCTTCAGTTTCTGCTGGGCCCCTAATCAGTCTACGAATTCCTCTTTTTCCTGCAGGACCTTTTGGTTTTGCAAAACTTTGCTTGTGTGCATGCTGCTTGGGATGTACTTCTTCATAAAGGAAGTCTGCAGTTAACTCATCCCCATTGTCTATCTCGATCTGTAAAAGATAAAATTAGAAGCACAACATTCAAAACCTAATACAAGCAACAAGCTGGTTTTCATGTATATGAATGCTCACAAACAAATACATAATACTCATTCCAGTAAGGCAGAATCAAGGGTCATATGTAAACAGTTTCACTTTCTTCTTTTGGGAGAAGGGGCTAAATGAGTTACTTGAATATATAATCAGCTACATTCACTTCCTTCTTTCTTACTGCTCCAATTTAAATATAGCGTTTAAAAATAGAAGCCACCATTATATTCTCAAGTTGCTTTGATACACGATTTATTCAAGAAACACTTACTCATGGCCCTTTTATCACTTGGGTCACTTGAAATCCTTCCAGAAGAGAGAGAAACAAACCATGGGCCGAAGGCCAAATCCTGCCCAAGGTAAGATTGTTTTACATTTTTTAAGGGTTGTTAACAACAGTAAGAATATGTGACAGAGATTATATGTGGCCTGGCAAAGCCTTTACTTACTATTTGGTTCTTGGCAGAGAAAGTCACCTGATCCCTGCTATAGAAGGTGCTATTCATGCTAGAGTGATTGATTCTTAGGAACTTAAAAAGCATGAAGGGTTCAGAATCTAAAAACACTGGTAGTTTTTAAGGACCTGTATTTTTATGAGTTTAAGGGCTCAAGAATCATCTTTTCCCATGCCTTATCTGTATTAAGAAAATTGTTAGCTTACTTCCCAAAATTCAAATGTTTATGTTTATTCCTCCCTTCCCCCAAACTGGAAAGATTCCCAACTATCCCATAATTCGCAGTCATAAGGGAGACTATAATTCCTTATTAATATGGAGTCCAGAAATAATCGCAAACCTGTAGCTCCGGCAGCACTGTCCAATAGGACTTTTTGCACTGATGGAAATGTCCTATAAATTCTGCACTATCCAATTCAGTAGCCATAGCCACATTTAGCTAATGAGCATTTAACATCAGGTTAGTGGAGTTAAGAAACATAACTTTAAATCTTATTTAAACTTAAATAGCCACATGTGGCTTACTAGAGAGTACAGATATATAGAGAGATAGGGATCATGACAGGTAATCCCCAGGCACTTAGAGGAGATCCTAAGGATTTAGGATAACAAGCAAAATAAGTATTTTCATTTATAAATCACAATGCATCATAAACTACATAGAAATGAAAAATCTAGCAAAAACTGAAGATTTCAAAATAGGTGGGCTACCTTTCTAATTACATCCATTTGTAGTTGTCTTTCTACAATTTCCAGCAGGGGGCTCTTGCAGCTCGAATACAGCATCCGTTCTCTTATACTGCATGTGTATCCGGGCATTGAATAAATAAAAACTGTAAGTTCAAATAATAACAAATATAATTAGCAGCATATCAGTTAAAGCAAGTACATAAAAACTTCATAAAACTATAGCTAAGCCCTCTGGGCAAGAAATATATACAAATACAGGGCTGACATACCAATAAAAAAACTCAAAGTAACATGTTAAAAACATTGTATCATATACCTATGGACTCTAAATAGTCTCCTTCATGGGAATGTTTATATAGAAAGAAATGGTAACGAGCTGAATCCTTGGGAATCCTCTTTGGCAAATCTTTTAGTTCTGTATTTGTTGTGTTGGCCAAAATTATAATTTCATTTTTTATGTCTATTTCCTACGAATAAGAAACAATAAAATACATTCATTAAAACCAGATATAAGGAAATTAAGTTAAAACATATTTAAAAAAAAAGACTAAGAAATAAAAGAGGAACTTAGTTCTGGACTGTCTGAATTTTTTACAATGAATATTTACAAAATGAATTTTAAAAATCAGAAAGCACATTTAAAACTTAAAATCTATGAAAAATAAACCCTATATAAGCCATAAACTACCAAAAAGAGCAGCCATTTAATACTCATTATGCATCTCTTACCAACTGCACATAGTTGAGCTGTCTGTTATTCAACTTTTCCAAAGCCTGAAAGGCTTCTCGAGAAATAGGAAATGCTACTCCTTGTAGTGTTTGATGCTTTGTGTCCACACCCACGTCAGTCTGTACCTAAGTATGACAGATTTAATTTACTGGTAAAGTTTAGCAGTTAGCAGTATCATATGACAAAAATACGAAAACCCAATCTCTATAAAATAATATTCAAACCTAGCCCAACCTATAATTAAAATTATTTTTCACATTTGTTCATGGTCCTGCTAGGATTTTGTCAACATGCAGACTGCATGACACATCTTTATGACAATGTTGGAGGTGAACATTTGAATGAGTGTACAGTGTTAGTGAGGTTTGGGGGGTTTTGTTTGTTTTTATGTTTGGTTTGGCACAATTTCAATGAGCTACACAAGCTCTTTAGAGTGTCATCAAATTACACCATTAATTATAAAATTTTACTTGACAGAATTTATAAACAACAGTCTACATACAATATGTATAGAACTTTGTTCTGTTGGACAGAAAATGCAACACAAACACCATGCACTGAATTGAAAGGAATACAAACGGTGTACAAAGACATAACACAGCTCAACAAGTTATACTACTGCAGAAGTTCCAGACTTAAGAGATTTCTTTACTAAGAACATAGTGTGCATGTATTGAAAGAAGAGAAAGATATTTCAAGAAAGCATTCAATGCACGTTTAAGATTTTTGCACTTGATAAATGATAGCTAGTATAGGGTCTCATTTGCCGTGTTGCAACAGAAAGTCCAATAGAAATTTTACTTTTAGAAAAAAATGAATGGAGATTCTACAGCATAAATGATACTAGTTAATGAAAACATCATAGAACATATGCGAATGCATACCCCAATATGATCCTCTGGGTTCTGATTGCAAGAAATAAAACAAACTATCAAACTTGTAAAAAAAAAAAAATCACATAAAAAGCCCTACTCAAATAATATGAATTAAAATATGACAGATCTTTGCTACCAGTTTAATATTAAATAATAACCATTCACCAGACTGATTCCTATTAGTCTTTGACTCAGGCTAATGAATAGTGGTTTTGGCCACTTATTCTTTTCTTTAAAGTCCTAATAGAAATACAGTAGTTATTCCAGTATATTAGAATAGCTGCAGAAAACACATTAAAGATAATGGTAAACTACAAAATAATATGGCTGAAATTTATTTACTCTAATACGCTCAAGTACTCAAATAATAATCTTCCATATATCTCTCTATTCAAGTAGTGTTCATAGAAGTTAATTTGTAGAAATTAACTTAGAAATCTCTAGAAAGCCAACAAAACAATACCCTGCTTCACGCAACCTTATTAGATATATTCTTTGCACTAAATGGGTAACACACGCTTTTTCTCTATATAATATTCAAAGTACAAAGTTATCAACGGCTGTACTTCAACAGGAAGATTTATTATTCCGACAGGAGATTACAGGAAAAGCTATTTATAAAATGTATATAAAGTTTAATATTCATGTTTAACTTTTCTTTTCTGAAAACACATTAAGCACATAGCCTTATCTCTAAACTAAACAGAATAAACCTAGCTACCTAACTTTAATCTCTAGTTACCTCCACATCTATTAATTAAAAATATGTTATTTTCAAACACTTAAAATCTTGCAAAGGCTTTGAAGCTGTAACTTACCTCATTGATTTTAATCTGTCGTAATTCTTCCTCAGCTGCAGTCAGTGGGGCAGGGGAAGATTGTGACAGCAAATATTTTTTATATCCATGCAATGATACATCTTCCTAAAAGTACAGAATGGACTATAATCAATAATTCTCTAGAAGTAAAACTAGAGTGAAGTTACTTGAGGAAAAAAAAAATCATTAACAGAAAAGACTTTAAATGAAAGTAAATAGCATTATGAATTTCAGTATCTTTTTACTTTTCTTTAATCCTTAATTTTAAGTTTCAAAACTTTTTAAACTTTAAGTTTCAAAACTTTAAACAGTAGGGGAGTACCTACTGTTCACTTCCTGAAGTTTTATAATTACTAAATCTTTTGTATGAGTTTGCTACTAGTAAAGTGAAATACTTAGCCTGGTCATCCTTTAAGTCTATAAGACAACTGTAACTAACTTCTTGGGAAAACTGCCCTGTGATTATCTAATAATCAACTGCCCTATGATTATCTAAAAAAAAAAAAAAAAAACTGCCCTATAATTAATAATCAATTGCCCTATGATTATCTAATAATCAACATAATATAATAATCAGCAACTAATAATCAACATATTCAGATTCTGAATACTATGTTATAATGATTTACATAATTTCTTTATAATTATTCATATATTAAAATTTTCATATCAAAGGAAAAAAATACTACAAAGAGATCTACCTAGCATCAAAATTTTGTGGTTTAGAAGACTGAGACTCATGAAACCAAGAAACCGGCCTACTTCACAATTGATGAAGAAGCAATATACTCCCATATAGTCTTGTGCCCTATCCACTAGATTATATGACTTTCTGAATCAGAAAAGCTCTAAACAAACAAAAAAAGTTCAAAAATATATTTCAATTTGTATATATATGTATAAATACATATATTTACCATATAAATACTTTAAAAGAATCAGTATGTTTTAATATCAATTATTGTCAATGTCAAATAGATGCAAATCAATAAACTCAGTTACATATTCATTACAGCTAGCTTTTATATCATATGAAATATTTCTTATTTCCATGTTTTCAGAATATCCATCTGAATTCATATCAATTACCTATTACCTAGGAGTTCTCGTTTTTAATCATTTTAATTGCAACATACAGAGTCCACATAAAACTATAATACCTTTACTGTTCCAAATACTTCATCTTTAATGTGGCCACCTCCAAATTCCTTTTTCAGAGTTGCTCTTGTTGCTGCATACAACATTTTTTGACGAACCTATTTGGTTGTGAAAGTCTACTTAGAAGTTTATAGGCAAAAACATACGATTACAAAAGAAAGCACATTCTGAATATATTAAAATTCTGAAACATATTAAAAACAAAACTAAGCATAAGTCCACTGACTATAATATGCTAAAGTACCTGTGTACAAATAACCATCATAACATGGGCATCTAAACTATCAATGGCTATTAAGACAGCCTTTAATTTACAATGTCACTTTTTTTTTTTGAGACACAGTTTCGCTCTTTTTGCCCAGACTGGAGTACAATAGCATGATCTCGACTCACTGCAACCTCTGCCTGAGGCAGAAGAGTCATACAAACGATTCTGCTGCCTCAGAGTAGCTGGGATTACAGGTATGCACCACCATGCCTGGCTAATTTTTTGTATTTTTAGTAGAGACAGGTTTCACCATGTTGGTCAGGCTGGTCTCGAACTCCTAACCTCTGGTGATCCACCCACCTCAGCCTCCCAAAGTGCTGGGATTACAGGTGTGAGCCACTGAGCCCAGCCACATTTTTTTTTTAAGTTAAAAAAATATATATTTTTTTAATTCTTCATTTTTCAAACTCATGAGTTCAAGAATAAAAAATTAAAATGTGAGGAAAACTGAAATGAAGTAATTTTGATAGTGATATTCTTCTCAAAGCTGTATCAGGTATTAACGAATTAAGTTGCTAAGAAAATTCATGGCTTACCGATGGCATATACCATCCTAGGAGGGACATAAGGATGGAAAAAAAATGTAATATATACTATTATTAAAGCATCTACTGGAAACTATGGAAAGCTACTAAAGATAACTACCAATTAACAAATAATTTCATAATCCCGCAGGGTCAAATCCAGTATTTCTCTCAGACAGAACATGTGGAGTTAAAGAGGAATAGGATGATCTTTTGAGAACAATATGTAGATAACTTTAAAAACCATCATTTTTTAATAAGAAAAATTCAAATTAATTTTTTAAATATTGGGCTGTGTTCATATATTAATTTTGTCCATTTTTCCATTTAGTCAATCTACCACCAACTTTCCTAAAATGCTTGCTTTTGTATGTAGGCCCATCACTTGAATGGTAGTGACTAATAAATATGTGATAATACTAAAAAAAATTTAATATTATATTCAACTAGTTCTCAGATTTATTATAATTATTACTCTCAGGGCCAATCCGTTTGCATGGAGTCATTTTTAAAACTGCCACAAATTAGGCTGGACACAGTGGCTGATGCCTGTAATCCCAGCACTTTGGGAGGCCGAGGTGGGTGGATCACTTAAGGCCATGAGTTCAAGACCAGCCTGGGCAACAGAGTGAAACCCTGTTTCTACTAAAAATATAAAAATTAGCTGGGTGTGGTGGCACATGCCAGTAATCCCAGCTACTCAGGATGCTGAGGCAGGAGAATAACTTGCGCCTGGGAGGCAGAGGTTACAGTGAGCCAGGAGTGAGACTTGCCTTAATAATAATTTTTAAAAATTGCCACTGCCACAAATTTTTAAATTTTAAATGAGTAATAATTATTTTGATTTCAAGGGCAAAACTCCTGAATCTGAGTACATGATTCCTGATTCCATATTATCAATCCAAGGATTTTCCTTATGATCATTCCCTTCTATGGGAAATGACTGCTGCTTTTTAACCTTTATTTGGCCTAGAAATTTCAAAAACATCTTTCTAGCATTTAATGTCAAACAAACTACAAAAAAGTTACTTACATGAGAATGATCTGGAGACCATGCAATGAATATCCATTCATAGCCCTGGGCATTCTGAGAATCTAACCTGAATAATATATAGCACGGTTGTTTGTCTTCCAACAGGGGTAAAACAAAGGAATCATAATCCTTATCCCAGGAATCTGAAGGCTGACTATATGATCCAATCACAAGTTGCTCTATGAAAAATTATTTTTAGAAAGATAGGTAAATGGTTTGAAAAACCAAGTGGTAGTGTGATGAAGACTAGAAAAATAAAATGATAGTCATTTCACAGTTATTATTATTCGCATCAAAAAGTTGAAAAGAAAAAATGTGGCAACATAGAAAATAATTATGATATAAAGCATTATAAAAACAGATAACATTTTAGGAACACGGCTAAAATTTTTAAATATACACAGCCTAAGAAACATATAAAATTGATCATAATAGTTGAATTAAATGATCAAATAATGGGTGGTTACATTTCTATTTTCCAAAATGTCTGTGCTTAAGTTATCCACAAAATATATTTAAACTACCATTCGAAAGTATAATCTCTGAAATTAACACTAAATTGTACAGTAAGAAATATTAAAACAGGTTTAACTCCTATTTGGCCATAATGCTCCAGAATTAAACATTTGCCTAGATGGTATAGCCACTTTGAAATGCTATTCAACAGAATCAAGTAAAATTGTGAATCTACTTTGCATACAGAATCTCTTATATTTAAGTACAAAGGTGTTCACTGCAGTACTATACAGTAACAGTGAAGACTGGAAATAGCCTCAATGTTCATCAAGAAGAGGCTGGAAAAACAGTATGTGGCATAGTCATGTAACATTCTGTTCAGATTTAAAATGAATTATTGAGCTATCAAAACTAATTGCAAATGTAACAAAAGGAAAGATATAGAATAAGATGGTATCATGCAGTTTATGTGAACTCAAAGAGCAGTATACCCTATTTAGGGATACATATAAAAAGAGATTGCACAAATATCAAAACTCCTAATTGTAGTTGCCACAGGGGAAGGAGATCAGAAGTAAAATTGTTTAAAGGGGATGCTCTTATACCAGAAGAACACTGAATTTTCTAAAATGCTTGAAGTAAATGATAAAATGTTATCAGTTATTAATAAAGGGGAGATATAGGTATTTATGATATGATTTTAGTCTTTCAATTTTCCTTATTTAAAAATTTTCACAAAACAAGTAAAACTAGAAAATAATAATTTAGGAAATAGTGGCATTTTCCTTCTGTAGAGATGCTAGATTAACTTTTCCATTTTAATTCCTTAACTAGTCACTTAGGAAGTGATGACATTTAAAGTTTTGGCTCAGTATTTTTAAAATATGCTGCTTTACAATATACTATATTCCTATTGAATGTTATTTGTAAACAAATGCATATTTTATAAACTATTCTGGTTTTAATATATAAGCAAAAACCAGAAAATCAATTAGATTTAATTCCAGTTTGTGAAAGAACAAATTACTTTTCCAAAGCAAAATATTTCCGGATACTTAAGAAGTTAGGCCACTGGGATATTTTAACATATTCTTTGGGATTGAGTAGCTGTAACAGAAATTGTTCAAATTCAGATCTGCCTGACTTAAAAAATTCTACCACTCAACCAGATTCCCTGCTTAAAGAATTATTTTTAAAGAATCAATTTGTAGTTTGTTATAGTCTCAGAACTTTCCCAAAACAAGAAAGGATAATGATCATTTCTGTAGCAAAGGTTGCAATCAAATGGAGAAAATGGGAGTTTGAAATCCTTTGTTTCTATTTCAAAACAAACTTTATTCAATAATTCACAAGTAACTATTGTTTTTGATAATCACCTGTTTACTGATTTCCATTCCAGAGATGGAAGCACTGACATTAGAAATGGACTGTGGTGCAGAAACTGAGACACAAAAAGTAAAAGAGGAAGAAGTCACATCAAAAAACATCTTTCTATTTCCCTGATAGTCACAGAATTGAGAATGAAATCAGCGGCCCATAGGGACCTGCACAAGATATGAGGAATCCAAGTTACCGTAAGGTAAGATTTGAACTTGTTTCACATTAATTAATAGTCAAATCACTCACAACACACAGTAAGTTTAAAAATACAACAGCCACTAATCCAGGAACAAAAAATATTTTAAAATATTTAACTAACCATTTTCAATAGATATTTTCAGAAGTCTGTACTTTCCATTTCTGGCTCTGGCAAAGATCTCTTTAACATCTTCACTTGCTGTGAAAAAAGATAAAGAAAGTAAACTTTTTATACTTACATATGAATACTTTTCTTTGCTATCTATATGGGAAAAAATTATTTAGAATACAAAAAAATTCTAGAGCATGTAGCATCCTTATTATCAGTATTATAAAACTAATGGCATAAAATAACGAAGACTGTATACAATTAAGAAATATAAACATTTTAAAAGTATGCTAATAATTTGAATCTATTTTAGCTACATAATTTTGTAGCAGAAATAACACTGGGATGAATGTACTGAAGTTACTCAAACCCAATAATGAGCAAGTTACAATTCTGAAAAACTTTTATGGCTCTTTGGAAAAATACTGAAAACCTGCTTTCATTCTCTAATTCAGTTTCAAGCTTATGATAGCCACCTTCTTCATCAATTCACTTTATTTTCCCGTTAAAAACAACAGTATATATCAACTATCCTAATTTGACTAAGGAAAAGCCAATGAAATGCATTCAATCTTACTTACTTCAGGTTGTATTTTTCTAACTTGGATTTCTCAAAAGCTAGATTAAACTCATTGAATAAATATATATTTAATAACTAACCCTTGTGTTCCAGTGAAGCTTCAGTTTCGTTCTAATTTCATTCCTGTGTTGTCTATAACAGCAAGAAACCACTATTTAAGTAGGTAGTGCTTGCTAGAAGGCTCAAGCATGAAAGTCAGTAACTACATATTTATATATCGAAATTAATATGGATAAATAAAACAATGCTTTCAGATTTGAGGCTACTTTGCTTTTGTGAGTGCATGCGTGCAGGGGGATGTGTGGGGTCGTATCAAAAATCTTTAAGAATAAAACATGCAATTAAGTGTTCATCTGGGAGAACCTGAAATTGACAGAAGCAGCTTGACTTTATAATAGAACTTGTTGAGTGATCGCTAGTACCCCGGGGATATATTATTTGACTCTTGATGAGGTGAGCACTTCTAGACTGCCCAATTTCAAACCAGGAAATAATGGAGGTCAGATATAACTGCACGTTCAACTGTCTGCATGCGATGATTACGTGCAACCATACAGATCGGGATTTCAGTTTCTCTTGGGAAGTACCTAAAGATCAAAACACACGCCACACCCGGGATTTCTCAGAACATAATTCACTTTCCTATTTGGGGAGAAAATGCGGGAGAGTTTTGGGAGGCACTCCTACTGATGTGAGAAAAATTCTGGCATGTTTCTTTTTGTAATCAAAGTCCCGTAACATTCTCTTCTGGACCATGAAAAGGAAAACTCGCCTGGCTATCGCCAGCGTAGGGGAACCGCAGTCGCCTTCATTGTCCCAGCTCTTCCCTACCTGACCAAAAGGGGGAAAGTTGAACTAATGTCGGGGACGGTGGAGGGCACGCCCCTTTCAACCAGGCCACCTCGAAATCCAATTTCCTTTGCTCCTCCGAATTTCGGATCCATCTGCAACGTGGCAGCGGCAGGGCCCGGGCTGGAAGAGGACGCAGGCCGGGAGCGCCAGGGAAGCAGGAGCACGGAGAAGCAGAGGCCCGGCTCGCCCCGCGAGGCAGACTCCCGGAGCTCCGGGTCCGACTCCAGCGCTGTCCGCCCTGCAGCCCTCCCGGCTCTCCCGAGCCTCTGGGGAGCCCCTTCCCTGCGGGTCGCGCCGGGCGCCGTTACCTTGGATGCCGGTCTGGTGGGACATGGCGGCGGCAGCTGGCTCCCGGCTCCGGCGCTGAGTGCAGCGAACAGCCCCGGCCGGCAGCTCCAGGAAGTGGCTGCTCCTCCGCCCGCCCCGGCGCGTCATCCGACCGCGACCCGCGGCCGCCCCGCCCCGAGAGGCTGACTGCGTGAGGGAGCGCCTCAGCCGATCTGCTCCTGTCCAACCCCCGGCCTGGCGACCCTAGTTCTCTGCCTAGGGTTTTGGCTCCGCTCTTGCTGCGGCCTCTCCGGCTTCTCCTGGGGGAAAATGCCACAGAACCGAAAGATCTCAGTGCTCCGACGTCTGCCCTCTGGCGACCCCGCCGACGCGCCATTTGCTACCTCAAGCAAAGGGATGCTCAAAAACGGAAATGATCATTCTATCAAACAGGCATTTTTCAGCTTAAAAAAGATGTGCACACTATCTTTCTTGGTTTACTCTTTCTATAATCGATACCATTTAGTGTAAGAAAAGCCTTCTCCTTGCTCCATTGTTTTAAAAGAATGAATATACTATAAACTGTCTCTCATCAAATTTTTCCACGACTTTAAATTGAGTTAATCTCAGACTGTTAACTTTTCTTTTCAGCTGGACACATTTAGAGACCCAGCCTATCTATCTCTTCAGTCCAAAAGGAGACAGCCACTAAGAGAGAGATTAGCTGATTTGAGTATTCCTCTGTGGTCGATTATATCATTTTAAATACTGCTTTGCTTTAGCTTGGCAGTTTATTATTTAATCCAATAATTATTCAAAATTCACTTGGACAGATTTGTAAGGTAAGAGCAGATATTACTTAAAAATCTTTTCCAATCCTGCTTTTAAAAACGTTTCCCTCTGAAAGGTAATGTTAGCTTTTGAGGGTTTTTTTTTTTTTTTTTGGTACTGCTAGTTTTTGAGGGGTTTTGTTTTTTTGGTACTGCTTCTCTTCTGCTACTACGTGGGAAGCTAGTTCTTATTTTGGGGGCCTTGAAGTGACACACAAAATTGTAATCTGCCAATGAACAAATAATTTATTCAGGTCAATAATATAAGGGCAAGTTAATCAGTGTTCAAATACTATACAATGTCTTTTTAATGAATGATTAACAGGCCTGCAATTGTTTTTCGTTACAAGGATCACAGGAAACAAGGTTATGTTCTATTCCCTGTTATCTGAGTTCTGTTTTTCAGACATATCCTCATATTCAGGAATAAACGAAATTTAATCTGAGTTTTATGACTTGTATGGATTTAAGAAATGTAGGGAGGAGTTTCATTCTAACCAAATTCTTTCTGACACAATGGTTCACCCTGATTTGCCAGTTTTGACTACATTGCTGAGCCGAGAGAAAATTGCATTGTTCACTTGCAGTGTTTTGACTGATTCACATCCTGGTGCCTCAGGGAAGTTGCTTAAGAAGATTGGCCTTCCTAAGAAGTACTGATGACAAAAATATAATTCTTCCATATTCATGCTTGGGAAAGACCACTGTATGCTCACTCTTGAAGAAGAGGGATGTCCATTTAGGTTGGGAACACCCCAATAGCCACCAGAAAGTGCTAATTTACTGCCAGTACAGTAGTTTACCTTAAAAGCTGCAAGGGTCTTGGTGCTTTGCTCTGCTATAGCCACAAATATTTTCCCACTTTTCTTCATCTATTGTGTCTCCATTTAGTGAACAGTTGCCAGATCTGTCATGAGAATAATACTTTAGATTTGTATGGTAGTTTACAGTTTTCAAAGAATATATAATAGACTATTTAAGTACCAACGTAATGCTGTGTGACGGGCTGAACAAAATACCAGGTTTTGTTTTTTAACTCAAAAGGTTTAGAAATTGAACCATAGCATGGGGAAATCAGTAGGTTTCAAGGCTGAGACAAATGTCTGTAAGAAGCAAACCATTTTTAGACGATGTATGCAGATAAGAGGGTTTATTATGAGGCTATTGGAGAATCTTATGGATCTTGACAATGTGGTTATCACCTCTGCTTTTCTCTTCTTTTTTCCCAAATAGGCTCTTTCTACTTGTGCAGTCAAAATGGCTGAATACGGCTACCCTACACTTTCCAAATTGACAGGGTTGTAGCTGCATGCAGAGATTAAATAGCTCTTCTAAATCCAAGTTTAAAGTTCCTAAGAGAAAGCGTGTGAATGCTGCTGCATGGCTTATGTCAAATCATCCTTGGCCAAGCTGGCGGGTTTACCCAATACACACTGCCCATGAGTGAAAGGCAATTATCACAGGAGGGGAGATGAATCTTGGGTGTGGGAAACAGGCATAGAATTCCTACTTTTTATAATTTGTTAGAGCTAATAATTAGAACCAATGATGGTGGTCACAAAACACAAATGCTTATAGTGGCAGTTAAATAACATAATTGATTGCAGCTAATAAATGGAGACTGTGACAATGAGAGGGAACACAGGATCTATCTAAAAGGAGCTTCTACTAGACCAGGTGGGGTGGCTTGCCCCTCTAGTCCCAGCTGTCAGGAGGCTGAGATGGGATCACTTGAGCTCAGGAGGTAGAGGCTGCAATGAGCCGTGATCGCCCCACTGCACTCCAGCCTGGGCAATAGACCCTGTCTCAAAAAAAAAAAAAAAAAAATAGCCTCTACTGCTCAACTCTAGCTGGCTGATGCTCTGTGGGAATTTAAGTGCAAGATGCCAACCTTATAATTTGCAAGTGATGTTGGAACTGGGATTTTATGTAAAATCTCTATTTCAATTATGTAGGAAAACAAAACAAGAGGACTGTAACTGCAAGTCAGATTTGACCTTTGAAATGCAGTTTAGATCTTCTGACCTAGATCTTCTGTGTGGTCAAATGCCAAAGAATGACATTTTAAAATCACACCCTCCATAAAATATTTTTACAATAGAAGAGACTATGATGTGTGTCACATTAATGTAAGCAGAATACATGTTTGTGTATAGTGCATGTACACATGAAACTATAAAAAAAATTCATCCATCCATCTTGTTTCTTCTCTGAATTGAAACCTTTTTGTTAGATTCATTTCTTCTTTACTTGATGAGGTAATTATAAAGAGCTGCACTTTTTGCATTAGATTTTCCTAGAGAAGAAACCCTACTGTAAATTTTTTAAAAACACATAGAAGTTGTATGACCATGAAGAACATTATTTAGCCAGTTTCCATTTTCTCTCTTGTTATATACCCAAGTCTCATGTTTGTCATGAAAATCAAGTGAGATATGACTTTATGAAGCTCTAACATATATGATATGCTCAATGTATGTTGGGCTTCATATTTTGTTAGAATTAAGGCTAACACAATTCTTTATAATACAGTTTGTTTCGAAATAATAAGTCCCTTAAAACAGTGCAAGTGGAGTTAGATTGAATTTCCAACCTCAAAAGCAACAATCCAAAGTTGATTTCTTATATAGGTTCATAAAACCACAATATCACTGGGCCCTGTGAACTGCTGTGTTTTATGTAACACATCCTTAGATTTATAAAGCATTAAATAAGAAAAATAACCCTTTGGATTATAAAAAATGAGGATCAATAATTAAGTAACATACACTGACTGATATTAACTTTTATTATATGCATGTAATTATAACCCTCGACAATTCACAATAAGCACCTTACAAGATTGCTAAAACTTTTCACAAAGTGGAATATATAAGAGAAAATTCTTTCATTCCTATTGGACTCGGTGCTTGAGAAAACAGAACAAAGAGTCTGGTTTAAGGAATAGTTCAAGCAAATGATATTTCTTTATTATTTTCCCAAGTAGAATCTATACTGAAGTAATGTTAATAAATGATACATACTTTCCAATGAAAGAAACAGGGAACACTTTAGTTCAAAAGAGCTGTTAATAATGATAAGGATGCATATTGGAATCAAAGTGCAGGAAAGCACAAAGCAACCAGCTTTTTGATGTATTATTTATAGTGAGATTTCCATGCTGGACTGGAAAAGTGCCTTAGCAACAGCATCTTGAATCTCTTTCTCATTATCTCTAACATCTCATGTGGGGTAGGATGGTTTAAATGCCTAATAGGAATATTTGCAAATTACTTTGAACATATTGCTCTCTTTCTTTTTCTCTGTTTCTCTGTCTTTGCTAGTGATGCGAATTAACACCTAAAAACCTCCCCTAACGTTTAAATAGCATGTACAGGAGATATTCTCTCATACTGATCCGCAAAGAGGGACCGCCTTCTATGTCCTTTATGTATTTCTGCAATCACAACACAGGCAACTCTAGACTTTCCATATTAAATAAATTTAGGGCCAGAATCTGCAATCTGGTGGGAAGATGGTGCAAGGGGGACTGTAAACTGGGCTTGCATGCCAGGGTTTGTTTGTTTTATTCTGTTCTGCTGGATTTTTAAAAATAAATTCAAGAAAGGCATTCATAGCAAATTGGCAGGCAGGGCGAGAGGGCAGGGATGCTCAGTGAGATTACAGGATAATTAAAGCCCCTTCACTTCCAGCCTAAACTACTCTTTGCAGCTGCCTGAGAATCATAACCTCATGGTTGGGATCCAAAACAGATTAACCCTTTCACCAGTGCTGCTCCACAGCAACCGCTTTATCATAAAGCTTCAATGTATCTGTTATGTGTTTTCAGAATAGGCTAGGTTAGTATGGTGACCTTTATTTAGGGATGTGCCAATGAAGGAGTTAACTCTTACATTTTATATTAATAATGGGAACAGTAATATAATGAATTCCAGAAAAATAATTATTCAAAAGTTATTCATTAAGATAATTATATTGGCACATAGGTGTTGGTAATGCTTTAATGATAGTTTTTGGTAGATAGACAGTTGCTACACAATAATTTTTATTCCTTAGCAACACAACAAGACTTTATTTGATGTGGCAAGGTGCTCAGCTAAAAGTTCACATTTCTACTTCCTTTGCAGCTAGATGTGGCCATGTGAGTAAATTTCAACCAATGATATGAAAAATTGGGTGAGTCTTCTTGAAAGGTTTCTTAAGTGGGGCTAGATAGTGGATGATGATCCTTTTCTATTTCCCTACCACAACTCCTGTTTTCTGTTGGAATGAAGGTGTGATGGCTGGAGTTTCAGCTGCTATCTTGGACCTAAGGCTATCTAAATGATGAAAGCCACAAATTAGGATCATGGAAAAGAAAGACAAAGAATTTTCTGTGTCCTTGTTGACTGTCACTCTCTCCTACCAGACCTGGCATGCCTCCCTCTAGAATTGTCTTACATTCAAGAAGAATAACTTTCATTCTATTTAAGCCACAATTAATTACAGTCTCTGTTATTAGCAGCCACATATATTTTGTAAGTGAGGCATTTTGTTTTACCAAGACTGTTATGTAAAAATATCCTTCATCATACAGTTTATAGAGTGAAATCTTTCATAGCAGGTTGATACAACATGGATGCTGTGTTATCAAATTCATTTGATTCCTAAATTTTAGGTTGCAATTAGTGAGAATTTGAGCAGCAAAGGACACATATGGTTTTAAAGTTGAAATTACAGCAAGTTAATCTACAATCTCTGCACGTAACAAGATAGTGGCAAAAGTTTCCTATAACTTTGCTAAATAGAGAACCAAATCAGCTGAGACCTGAAAATATTCCTTTGCATAAAAGCAGCTAAATATGCCTTGGTTATCAGATTTAGAAATACTGTATATATTTCAGCATATACTTCTGTATTCTTAAAACTTTAATGAGATTCACTACTATAGTAAATGAAAAGATTGTAAGAGATACATATATTTTCTGATTTTTGACATTTTTCTTAAATAGTGACTCATCCCAAGGTTATATAAAAATCCAAAAAGTATTGGCCATCTGAAAAAAAATGTTTCGGATTCTATTTGTTGAGTAGCATTGCTAAACAGCTGAATAGTACTGTGAACAGACATCAATAGTGTCTGAATTTATGATGTAATCTTACAATTCTGATTTGTGCTTCATTCTTTGTTACCTACAGGCTTAGATTTGACACTATTCTTTCTTAAATGAGTTCTGAGAGACAGCTCCTAAAAGAGAAAATCCTTGGGAACAATTTCTCTCTGGCCTTTCATTTCAGTTGTGTTTGACCTCTTGTCAATGGAGAATTAAGCATATTAGAAGAGATTGACCCACCCTTTTCTTTGTGTTCTCTTTACTCACTGCAATGCAGCACATTTTACTACAATTAATGTGCACCTTGGATTTACTACAGTGAAAGGAAAGTGAAGGATATATTTATATACTAGTGAGAGAAATGTCAAATTCTTATTTTTGTGCTATTCAATTATCAGATTGGCAAAAGTTTCAAAGGTTAACCTTACTCTTCCACGTTCTTCTTGTTTCTGCTCCCTGGTTCACACAAGCCCTTACCCTTGGCAATTTTGATCAATCTTATTAAACCAGTTGACTTTGATTTTATACTAAGCTGGGCTCTTGTTAAGAAGAAGCCGAGGTCGGGTGCAGTGGCTCATGTCTGTAGTCACAGCACTATGGGAGGCCGAGGAGGAAGGCAGGAGTTCCAGACCAGCCTGGGCAACAAAGTGAGACTTCCCACTCCTCATGTCTACAGAAAGTACACACACACTCTCTCTCTCTCTCTCTCTCTCTCTCTCTCTCTCTCTCTCTCTAGCTGGGTGTAGTGGCATGTGCCTGTGGTCCCGGCTACTTGAAAGGCTGAGAGGCTGAGGTGGGAGCATTGCTTGAGCCCAGGAGTTCAAGGCTGCAGTGAGCTATGATCATGTGCACTATACTCCAGCCTGGGCAACAGAGTTAGACTATGTCTCCAAAAGAAGAAGAAGAAGAAGAAGAGGAAGAGAGAAGAGAGAAGAAAGAAGAAAGAAGAAGAAGAAGAAAGAAGAAGAAGAAGAAGAAGAAGAAGAAGAAGAAGAAGAAGAAGAA